>NC_072017.1:31660796-31960796 GCF_027791375.1 Indicator indicator
ATACATTTATATTCAACTCATGTACTCATGAAACTGTGTGAATCTAGGTGTAACCGCTCCGCAACGTCACCTCAACGCAAATATAAATACACCTAAAAAAACTTCCCCCTCTTTCTGAAAGAAAAATTACTGCATTCAATTTCTTGTCAGGGGGCATTCTTACTGACAAGAACTCTCCCAATAAGCAAAAGTGCACTGGTCCTGCAGTTATCCTTTTATTGTGTCATATTCATTACAGCCCATTAATGTGGTGGTGGGGGGGGGGGGTGGGTGGAAATGGCTTTTCCTTACACTAGATGCCTGTCACTTGTTCATTCTCCAGCAGTCTTCACCATCATCCTACTGTAGCTGTTGCACCATCTTCCTCTCCCGCCCCCCCCCCCTTTTTGTTTCTAGCTTCTGTGATTCATTTTTCAGCCTTACTTCAGTTCTCTGCAGCTGAATCAAACTGTTTGCCAAGGTCTTTAGCAGAGCCTCTATATTGCATGTGGTAGTTCTAGGCTGTGCCTGGGAAAGTTTTCCACAGATCTTGAACAGAAAGTGAGATAAGGTAAATAAATTACCGCTGGTGGCAAAAGGGAAAATGATGATAAGGTCTAAATAATCCCTTTGGTCTGATAGGTGACATCAAGTGAGTTGTGTGGACTAACTCTGTCTCTTTCTGGCTTCTTCACCTAATTTGTGCTTCTGCTGGATTGCTGCCCTTGGCTGTGATCTTTTGTTGTGGCTAAGTACTAACAGCTACTCCTTGCTCTTCTTTCTTTGGTCCCATGTGCAGGGAGGAAGCTGTTGGTAACCCTCTGGTTTTTTCCAGGGGGGGTCCTTGTGCTGTTTATAAATTGTAAATCTATGTAAATATTGTATATATTGTAGATAATCGTTCCATTTCATATTTCATTTAGTTGGCTTGCAGATAGAGCTTCACTTGCTTCCAACTGAGCTGGTCTGGCAAATTTATGTTGTGGGGGTAATTTCAACCCACCACACCGCAGAACAAACAAATCTAGATCTGTCTGTGGCTTATGAGCCTGCTGGGCTCACCCTAAGGCTTGTAACATCTGTTTTGATGCAAAACCTGTTCTACTTCTAGGGAATCATTTGTTATTTGTGTCTTTGTTACAACAAGGAGGAGTGATGAGCCTTAATTGATAAGGTATGTGAATGATTAGGGCATCTAGAAGGCTTTCTAGCTCTCTGGAGAGCTGGGCAGGGAGAAATGGAATCAAATTCAACAAGGTCAAGGGTAGAGTCTTGCACCTGGGAAAGAACAACCTCATGGAGCAGGAGAGGTTGGGGACTGACCTGCTGGAGAGCAGTGAAGGGGAAAAGGACCTGGGGGTCCTACAGTGGATGGGAGGTTGCCCATGAGCCAGCAATGTGCTCTGGTGGCCAAGAAGGCCAATGGCATCCTGGGGGGGGGGGATTAGAAGGGCTGTGGTGAGTAGGTGGAGAGAGGTTCTCCTCTCCTTCTACTCTGCCCTGGTGAGGCTGCATCTGGAATATTGTGTCCAGTGCTGGGCCCCTCAGTTCAGGAAGGACCTCAGGGAACTGCTTGAGAGAGTCCAGCACAGAGCCAGAAAAATGATGAAGGGACTGGAACATCTTCCTTATGAGGAGAGCCTGAGGGAGCTGAGGGCTCTGTAGCTTGGAGAGGAGGAGCCTAAGAGGTGACCTCATTGCTGTTGATAAAGAGGTAAAGGGTGAATGCCCAGAGGCTGGAGCCAGGCTCTGCTGGGTGATGCCCAATGCCAGCACAAGGGGCAGTGGTGGAAGCTGAGGCATAGGAAGTTCCATGGAAACAGGAGGAAGAATTATTTCCCTGTGAGGGTGACAGAAGACTGGAAGAGGCTGCCCAGGGGGGGGTTGTGGAGTCTCCTTCACTGGAGATATTCAAAACCCACCTGGATGTGTTCCTGTGTGATCTGCTCTAGGTGCTCCTGCTCTGGCAGGGGGGTTGGACTGGATGAGCTTTGGAGGTCCCTTCCAGCCCCTAACATTCTGTGATTCTGTAATGCTTATTCTATTATTTCATTCTTACTAAGCCTCCCTTAAGATGTAACAGACACTCGTGTGGTTGAGAATTGCCCTATGGGTTGTGACATTGCCATTTGCTCTTGAGAGCTAACCCAATAAATAAAAATGTAATTTCCCTTATAAGATAGAGTTGCTGAATGCTTCACTGTCAGTGGACTTGCAACTCGTGGCAACATTTACCATGTCACTTTACCACATCATTTCAATGTGGTAGAACTATAACCAGCTCTATACCATCAGTTGGCCTTTTTTTTTCTCCAGGTAGCTTTATATTTTGACTTGCAACTCATGGCAACATTTGCCATGTCACTTCACCACATCATTTCAATGTGGTAGAACTATAACCAGCTCTATGCCATCAGCTGGCCTTTTTTTTTCTCCAGGTAGCTTTATATTTTGACTTGCAACTCATGGCAACATTTGCCATGTCACTTCACCACATCATTTCAATGTGGTAGAACTATAACCAGCTCTATGCCATCAGCTGGCCTTTTTTTTTCTCCAGGTAGCTTTATATTTTGACTTGCAACTCATGGCAACATTTGCCATGTCACTTCACCACATCATTTCAATGTGGTAGAACTATAACCAGCTCTATGCCATCAGCTGGCCTTTTTTTTTCTCCAGGTAGCTTTATATTTTGACTTGCAACTCATGGCAACATTTGCCATGTCACTTCACCACATCATTTCAATGTGGTAGAACTATAACCAGCTCTATGCCATCAGCTGGCCTTTTTTTTTTTTTTTTTTTCCCAGGTATCTTTATAGTTTGACCTGAGTGTTGTATCAGCCCTGGAAGATCTGTGTTATATTGTAATGATTTAAACCTTCTTTTAGACTTATCACTAACCATTTTCAAAATGTTCTTTGCCCACAGGGTGGAGTTGGTTTCTTTTGTTCTGGGGAGCTGAATAGGAGAAAGGGACATTTCAGCTTTTCCTGATAAAGGTAAGACAGCATCTCTTGAGAAAGATAAGGCACTGTTGGCTCTTATGAACTCATAGAAAGTTTGTGGAGGGTTTGTTTATTTTGGGTTTTTTCTTTTTTTCTTCAAGTTCTGTGCTTTGTAGTAAGTTCAATATGTGATAACCTACCTTGCATTGGGAATGGAATGTGTGGTTTTTACCAGAGGTATCAGTAAAGGCTCTGAAGATAAGCAAGTCCCTATAGAGCAGCATGACAAAGTGGGTAACAATTTGTTCTCCTGCTGTGGAACTTGGGACATTCTCCATGTGCCATTGAGCTGACCTGCCCAAGTTCACCCCATCATGCTTGAACACACCTGTTGAGAGCTCTTACAAACAGTTGAGTTCTGTCTATGCCACTTTGCAAAGGAAATCTGTAGGCATAGTGCTGTCTTTAACTACTGTGTGCTGTTGCTTGGGAGCAGAGAGGTGTGATGTAAGGAGGGAAAGCTCATGAGACCTATTTTAATGGAGATACACCTGCAGAGTCAAGCAGCAAATCATAGAATCATAGTCAGGGTTGGAAGGGACCACAAGGATCATCTAGTTCCAACCCCCCTCAGAAGCAGGTGAGAGAGAAGGGCATAAAACTATGGATTCATAGAATCATGGAATTGTTAGGGTTGGAAGGGGCTGCAAGCTTGTATGCAATATCATGGCTAAAGCAGGAACAGAGATTTGCCTTGTCTGTAGTTAAGGACATAGTCCTCAACCTATCATAGAATCAGAGAATTGTCAGGAAAGGACCTCAAGGATCAGCCAGTTCCAACCCCCCTGCCATGGGCAGGGACACCTCACACTACAGCAGGTTGTCCAGAGCCACATCCAGCCTGGCTGCAAAAACCTCCAGGGATGAGGCTTCCACCACCTCCCTGGGCAACCTGTGCCAGTCTCTCACCACCCTCATGGGGAAGAATTTTTTCCTATCATCCAGTCTGAATCTCCCCATTTCTAGTTTTGCTCCGTTCCCCCAAGTCCTATCACTCCCTGACAGCCCAAAATGATGCAGAAATCAGCACAGCATTGGCTTTCCTTATTTGCACTTGGCAGATTTTGAGAAGTGTTAGGGTAGGTTTGATGGGACAGCTGCAAGGAATGGGGTTGGTCTGGTTAATCAAGAAGGCCAAGGGCATCCTGGCCTGCATCAGCAATAGTGTGGCCAGCAGGAGCAGGGAAGTCATTCTGCCCTGTGCTCAGCACTGCGTAGACCACACCTTGAGTGCTGTGTCCAGTTCTGGGCTCCTCAATTCAAGAGAGATGTTGAGATGTTGGAATGTGTCCAGAGAAGGGCAAGAAGGCTGGGGAGGGGTCTGGAGCACAGCCCTGTGAGGAGAGGCTGAGGGAGCTGGGGGTGTTTAGTCTGGAGAAGAGGAGGCTCAGGGGAGACCTCATTGCTGTCTACAACTCCCTGAAGGGAGGTTGTAGCCAGGTGGGGGTTGGGCTTTACTCCCAGACAACCAGCACCAGAAGGAGGGGACACAGTCTCAAGCTGTGCAAGGAGAAGTTTAGGCTTGATCTCAGAAAGAAGTTCTTCCCAGAAGGAGAGATTGGCCATTGGAATAGGCTGCCCAGGGAGGTGGTAGAGTCACCATCCCTGGAGGTGTTTAAGCAAAGCCTGAGATGAGGCACTTGGTGCCATGGTCTGGTTGATTAGTTAGGGTTGGGTGATTGGTTGGACTTTTGATGATCTTGGAGGTCTCTTCTAACCTGGTTGATTCTTCTGTGAACAGTTAACACCTGTGCAGCAGACTGACCTTCTGTGTCCTTTGTGCAGTGCAGTGCAGATGGAAAGCGCAAGCCTGCTTTAATTTCTTGCATGGGCATTTCTCATTTCTCCTCTGGCCGCAGTCCCTGACAGAGTGTGGTAGATGTGTTTCAACAAGCACAAGCTGGTCACTGGCTATTGTGTGTGCAGCTCCACTTTGGACTTGTTCAGCATTGTGTTTAATTGGATGGTAGATGGAAGGCTCCAGCTGGATGTTAATGTTTAGATTGTCACAGAATTACTGAGGATGGAACAGACCTCTGAGATCACCCAGTCCAGACTATGACCTAGCACCACCACACTGACCAGACCATGGCACTGAGTGCCACATCCAATCTCTCCTTAAACACCTCCAGGGATGGTGACTCCACCACCTCCCTGGGCAGTCCATCCCAGTGCCTGATTTCCCTTTCCCTGAGGAAGTGCTTCCTAATATCCAACCTAACCCTCCCCTGGCACAGCTTCAGGCCGTGCCCTCTTGTCCTGGCACAAGTTGCCTGGGAGCAGAGCCTGACCCCCACCTGACTACAGCTTCCCTTCAGGTGGTTGTAGAGAGTGATAAGGTCCCCCCTGAGTCTCCTCTGCTCCAGGCTGAACACCCCCAGCTCCCTCAGCCTCTCCTCATCAGCCTTTCCCTCCAGTCCCTTCCCCAGTCTGGTTGCTCTCCTCTGGACCTGCTCCAGCACCTCAAGATCTCTCTTGCAGTGTTGCTCAGAGCTGCACACAGTGCTGGAGGTGAGGCCTCACCAGTGCTGAGCACAGGGCAGAATTCCATCCCTGCTCCTGCTGGCCACACCATTCCTGATCCAGGCCAGGATGCCCTTGGCCTTCCATGCCCCCTGGGCACACTGCTGGCTCCTGTCCAGCTGCTGTCCCCCAGCACTGCCAGGTCCCTCTCTGCCAGGCTGCTCTCCAGCCACTCACCCCCAGCCTGTAGCTCTGCATGGGGTTGGTGTGACTAAAGTGCAGGACCAGCCCCTGGCTTTGTTAAACCTGATCCTGTTGGCCTCAGCCCAGCCTGCCCAGGTCTCTCTGGAGAGTCTTCCTACCCTCCAGCAGATTGACTTTCCCCCCAGCTTGGTGTCAGCTGTGAATGTACTAATGGTAGACTCAATGTCCTCATCCAAGTCATCAGTGAGGATGTTGAATGGACCTGGGCCCAGTACTGGTCCCTGGGGCACACCACTGCTCACCAGACACCAACCAGATGTTGCACTATTCACAACCACTCTCTGTGCTCATGCATCCAGCCAGTTTTTAAGCCAGCCAAGTGTTGTCCTCTGTTGGACTCTCTCCAGCAGATCCCTGTCACTCTTGAACTGGGGAGCCCAGAACTGGAGGCAATATTCCAGGTGAGGTCTCACCAGGGCAGAGTAGAGGGGGAGGAGAACCTCCCTGGCTCTGCTGGACACACTCCTCTGAATGCCCCCCAGGACCCCATTGGCCTTCTTGGCCCCCAGGGCACATTGCTGTCCCATGCAGAACTTGTTGTCCCCCAGCACTCCCAGGTCCTTCTCCCCAGGGCTGCTCTCCAGCAGATCCCCTCCCAACTTGTCCTGCCGCAGTTTATTCTTCCTTCCCAGATGCAGGACCCTGCACTTATCTTTGAGTTCTCCTCTTCTTCCTCTTCTTGCAATTTGTGAAGCTATTGCCTGTAATTTCAGATGTTGATTTCTTTCTTCTTTTTTTAATTTTTCTTTTTTTTTATTAAAAAAAAAAATATTCAACATGTGAATTCTCAATCAGCTATAAAAGTTGTGCATCTCTTGGAGGACTTGTAGACTTTCAGTGAAGGAATGTGTTCCAGTGTGGGATTGCTGAAGGTGCAGGAGGAAAAGTTCTTAACACACAGAAAGATGTATTAATAATAATTTACAGGTAAATTAATATGACCTGAACTTAATCTCATTCTGGCAAAACCCATGTTAAAGGAAATGACAATTTACTGGGTTAGGATCTAACTGAGTTAGATTTTTTTTTTCTTTTAATGATTTTTTAATGATCTTTTATTTTAATGATTTTTTTTAGTGATTGTTTTTGTTTCCCCCACCCCCATCATCATCTTCCTTTTTGTTCCTATCTTTCCTGCATTGGACAACTCAGGTAAAGTAATATCTTTAAATATTTAATAGTGCTGTATTAATTTGTTGATAGGCAGCATGTAATTTTCTTTCTGTCTTAGTAAGCCTCAGTTGCCTGAGCAGGTCACACAGGAACACATCCAGGTGGGTTCTGAATAACTCCAGGGAGGGAGACTCCACAAACCCCCCTGGGCAGCCTTGTTCCAGTGTGTACTTAGATTTTTACTGCAGGGGAAGAACAAGCAGGACAAGTGATTAACAATAAAAAAAAACAAAACAAAAAGCCAACACTAAACCAACCACAACAAAACTCAATTACAACCCCAAAAAAACCCTCAAAATGAACCCAAGAAAACTATGAAGAAAACTGATATAGAGGAAGGAGATTTACAGTGCTTGAAAAAATATCTTTGAAACAACTTTGAGAACGTAGTATTCTGCAAGGAGAAGTTGCTGCCTAAAATATGAGCTTTGATGTGATTAAAAGAAAAAAAAAGCAAACAACACTTGTTCAGGTAGTTCTGATGGGGACAAAAAAAATTAAGATGAAAATTAGGTAAACCAAATTGCTGTGACAAGGGCAGGGTAATGTAACCTTTCCTGCCTTGCAGGATCAAAACCAGGATGTAAACACAGAAACTAAACCCACCTTATCTTGGTACAGAAAGTACTATTTCCACCTCCCCTGGCCTTGTATAAAGAGAGAAGCTGTAAGATCACAGTCTCGCAGTATATCAGAGGTTGGAAGGGACCTCCAGAGATCATCAGGTCCAACTCCCCTGCCAGAGCAGGAGCACTTAGGGGAGTCTGCACAGGAATGCATCCAGGTGGGTTTGGAAAGTCTCCAGAGAAGGAAACTCCACAACCTCTGTGGGCAGCCTGCTCCAGGGCTCTGTCACCCTCACTGCAAAGAAGTTTCTCCTCATGTTGAGCTGAAACCTTCTCTGGTCAAGTTTGTCTCCATTGTTCCTTGGCTTATTGCTGTGCACCACCCAAAAGAGCCTGGCCCCCTCCACCTGACACCCAGATGCCTACCAGAAGGTTGTTCTGGTCACTGGGAGTGGAAACAAACTGATGTCATCGTCTGAAATGAATAATTTTTATTGCACATCTTGTAGGGTCAGGATGTTGCAAGGCCACTACCAAATAATGTGTTGGGTGGCAAGTCCAAAGCAACAAAGCAATAGGCTGAGTAAGGTTTTCATCCTCCACAGTTGGTTAGTGTTGTCTGAGACTATTTTAACTCAATCCTGGCATATTAGTATTAAAATAGTATTAGTATTGTGCAGGCTGGAGAGCTGGGCAGGGAGAAATGAAATGAAATTCAACAAAGGCAAGGATAGAGTCTTGCACCTGGGAAAGAACAACCTCATGGAGCAGGAGAGGTTGGGGACTGAGCTGTTGGAGAGCAGTGAAGGGGAAAAGGACCTTGGGGGGTCCTGGTGGATGGGAGGTTGACCATGAGCCAGCAATGTGCTCTGGTGGCCAAGAAGGCCAATGGCATCCTGGGGTGGATTAGAAGGGCTGTGGTGAGCAGGTGGAGAGAGGTTCTCCTCCCCCTCTACTCTGCCCTGGTGAGGCTGCATCTGGAATATTGTGTCCAGTTCTGGGTCCCTCAGTTCAGGAAGGACCTCAGGGAACTGCTTGAGAGAGTCCAGCACAGAGCCACAAAGATGCTGAAGGGAGTGGAACATCTTCCTTATGAGGAGAGCCTGAGGGAGCTGAGGGCTCTGGAGCTTGGAGAGGAGGAGCCTGAGAGGTGACCTCATTGCTGTTGATAAAGATGTGCAGGGGGAGTGCCCAGAGGCTGGAGCCAGGCTCTGCTGGGTGATGCCCAATGCCAGCACAAGGGGCAGTGGTGGAAGCTGAGGCATAGGAAGTTCCATGGAAACAGGAAGAGAAATTTTTTCCCTGTGGGAGTGACAGAAGACTGGAAGAGGCTGCCTGTGGGGGTTGTGGAGTCTCCCTCTCTGGAGATATTCAAAATCCACCTGGATGCATTCCTGTGTGATCTGCTCTAGGTGCTCCTGCTCTGGCTGGGGGGGTTAGACTGGATGAGCTTTGGAGATCCCTTTCAGCCCCTAACATTCTATGATTCTGTGAAAATCCTAACTACCTCCAGCAATGTTTTCTATTAGTATAACAGAAAACAGTTTGGAAATGAGTTTGTAACTGCAGTTCCCTAGGAATTACTATCTGCGTTATTGCACAAAAAAGCAATGTCCTCTGCCAGGGAAGTACAATGGAAGTGGATTTGGAGGGCTGTGGTCAGTAGGACAGAGAGGTTCTTCTCCCCCTCTACTCTGCCCTGGTGAGGCTGCATCTGGAATATTGTGTCTGCATCTGGACTATTATAGTGATAATGTGATAAGTTCTTTTCCTGGAGAACCATAATTTGGATCACCAAAATCAGCTGGACTGGAGCACATAGCTAAAATAAATCATGTTGCTCTCCTGACTAGTTCTAGCTGAGCCTTAAGCATGTTCCTAGGTAATGCAGTTGGAACTGCAGCACATCCTGGGGTGCATTCAGAAGAGTGTGTCCAGCAGATCCAGGGAGGTTCTCCTCCCCCTCTACTCTGCCCTGCTGAGACCTCACCTGGAGTATTGCATCCAGTTCTGGGCTCCCCAGTTCAAGAGTGACAGGGATCTGCTGGAGAGAGTCCAACAGAGGACAACACTTGGCTGGCTTAAAAACTGGCTGGATGCATGGGCACAGAGAGTGGTTGTGAATAGTGCAACATCTACTGGAGAGAGCCCAATGGAGGGCTCCAAGGATGCTGAAGGGACTGGAGCACTGCCTGGTGAGGAGAGGCTGAGAGCCCTGGGGCTGGTTAATGTAGAGAAGACTGAGAGGGCATCTGAGCAATGTCTATCAATATCTGAGGGCTGAGTGTCAAGAGGGAGGGGACAGGCTCTGCTCAGTTGCACCCTGGGATAGGACAAGGGGCAATGGATGGAAACTGCAGCACAGGAGGTTCCATCTCACCATGAGGAGGAACTTCTTCACTGTGAGGGTCCCAGAGCACTGGAACAGGCTGCCCAGAGAGGTTGTGGAGTCTCTGGAGACTTTCTAGCCTTGTCTGGATGTGTTCCTGTGTGATCTGCACTGGATTCTCTGGTCCTGCTCTGGCAGGGGGGTTGGACTCAATGATCTCTGGAGATCCCTTCCATGCCCTAACACCCTATGAGCCTTCCATTGTCTTTGGGACACGCATTGAGTAGCCTTAACTCCTGTATGTTTTATGGCTTAACAACATACTGCAAACTGAGCAGAAGCAGCAGCTTCTATGAAAGCTGAAATGATGTGTGAGGATACCAGGGCTTGATAAGCACAGCTGTGTGCCTGGAACTGAATGAGTTGTGTAATACGTTGCAACAAGTCTTTGGCACGCTGAACGACTATGAGTATGAACGACTATGTAGGTCTCTCTGGAGATCTATGAATGGGAATACTTATTTGGAGAGTTAAGAGGCAAAACCAGAGGACTCAGCCTGTTGCAGAGATCCAAATGCTGCCCTGGGAAAACCAAAAGTCCACCTGTGCATGATCTAAAGCATGGTTGACCTGCCAGGCTTCACTCTCAGCGGTAGAATTGCTCTGCTGTTCGGCGATGTTTGTGAAACCTGCAAGTGTCAATTAGAAGGAGCTAATTCTCCAATTATTCCCAAGAGGCAGGAAAGTCATTTGCTCTCAGGCATGTTTATTTTATAAAGACACAGTCATTCAGAAGAGAAGTCCTGAGAAACCACCAGTGGTTAGAGCAATAGAGACTCGGAGCTGTTCCAAACACGCAGGGGTTTGAAAACGTGGTAGTGTTCCTTTAGGAGCCATCGAGTGCTCTGTCCCTCTTTATTGACGGCTTTGTGGCTGTCCTGGAGAGTAATCAGACCAAGGAACTGGAGGACAGGAGGGTTGTTTCCCTGGTGGTGATATTACTCATTAATTTCATTTTAAATTGCAGGGGGATAAAGAAGTCAGTTGTTTATAGACTTGAGGAATGAAGAGCTGAAGCAGGCTTCTTTAAGGTGCTGCTGGAAGGACTGATGCTGAGGTTAGAATCATAGAATCAGTCAGGGTTGGAAGGGACCACAAGGATCAGCCAGTTCCAACCCCCCTGCCATGGGCAGGGACACCTCACACTACAGCAGGCTGGCCAGAGCCTCATCCAGCCTGGCCTTAAACACCTCCAGGGATGGGGCCTCAACCACCTCCCTGGACAACCCATTCCAGGCTCTCACCACTCTCATGGGGAAGAACTTCTTCCTCACATCCAGTCTGAATCTCCCCACTTCCAGCTTTGTTCCATTCCCCCCAGTCCTGTCACTACCTGATAGCCTAAAAAGTCCCTCCCCAGCTTTCTTGTAGCCCCCTTCAGATACTGGAAAGCCACAAGAAGGTCACCTCAGAGCCTTCTCTTCTCCATCCTCTTCAGCCTCAACTCTTTCAGTCTGTCCTCATAAGACAGGAGCTTCATCCCTCTGCTCATCCTCATGGCCCTTCTCTGGACACCTTCCAACATGTCCATATCCCTCTTGTAATAGGGGCTCCAGAACTGGTTGACTAAAAGGATCTTTTTAATTAATTAATTTTTTAAATTAATTTTTTTTACAATTTATTTTTATATCATGAGGCTTGATGACATGTTTATTCTGAAGACAGCTATAAGACTCTTCTGTAGTTTTCTTTTCCTGTCTCAATAGCTTCAGAAACAACTACTGACAGGATACAAATATGCTATGTGGAAAGGATGCTGTGTGCAAGTAGGTTAAAATCAAGACTGTAGCATTAGGTGGTGTACAAGTCCATCAACAGTGCATCCAGTTCTGGAGCCTCTATTACAAGAAGGATCTGGAGGTGCTGGAAGTTGTCCAGAGAAGGGCCATGAGGATGAGCAGAGGGTTGGAGCTGCTCTGCTCTGGAGACAGACTGAGAGAGTTGGGGCTGTTCAGTGTGGAGAAGAGAAGGCTCTGAGGAGACCTTCTTGTGGCCTTCCAGTATCTGAAGGGGGCTCCAAGAAAGCTGGGGAGGGACTTTTGAGGGTGCCAGGGAGTTATAGGACTGGGGGGAATGGAGCAAAACTAGAAATGGGTAGATTCAGATTGGATGTTAGGAAGAAATTCTTCCCCATGAGGGTGGTGAGACACTGGAAGAGGCTGCCCAGGGAGAGGTGGTGGCAGCCTCATCTCTGGCCAGGCTGGATGTGGCTGTGAGCAACCTGCTGTAGTGTGAGGTGCCCCTGCCCATGGCTGATCCTTGAGGTCCCTTCCAACCCTAACAATTCTATGATTACAGATCACAGAATTAACCAGGTTGGAAAAGACCTTTGAGATCATCAAGTCCACCCTATCACCCAGCACCATCTAATCAACTAAACCATGGCACCAAGTGCCTCATCCAGGCTGTTTTTAAACGCTTCCAGGGATGGTGACTACACCACCTCCCCAGGCAGCCCATTCCAATGGCCAATCATAACATTCTAGATAAGGTTTTTAATATGCATGGTCTTTGGTTTTGTAAAATCATAGAATGCCAGCTTGGAAGGGACCCCAGGGATCATCTGATCCAGCAGTTCTTAGTGACAGCAGAGTTGAAATGAGCTAGCCCAGCAGCCTGTCAAGATGAGTCTCACAAAATGTCCAATGTAGGGGAATCCATTGCTTCCCTGTGCTCTTAGGGAAACATTTCCTTCTGAAGTACAATTGGAATGTCCCCAGGAGTAACTTGTCCCCATCACCCCTTGTCTTTTCTGGACCCCTCCCTTCAAGAAGGATCTTGAGGTGTTTGTGTGGGTCCAGAGGAGAGTGACCAGACTGTTGAGGGGGCTGGAAGGAAAGTGATGAGGAGAGGCTGAGGGAGCTGGGGGCGTTCAGCCTGGAGAAGAGGAGACTCAGGGGGGACCTTATCACTCTCTACAACTACTTAAAAGGAGGTTGTAGTCGGGTGGGGGTCAGACTCTGCTCCCAGGCAACTTGTGCCAGCACAAGAGGGCATGGCGTGAAGCTGTGCCAGGGGAGGATTTGGTTGGATGTTAGGAAGCACTTCCTTAGAGAAAGGGGAATTATATACTGGGATGGACTGCTAAGGGAGGTGGTGAAGTCACTGTCCCTGGAAGTGTTTAAACCAGCCTGGATGAGGCACTCAGTGCCATGGGTTAGTTGATTGGATGGTGCTGGGTGATAGGTTGGACTGGATGACCTCGAAGGTCTTTTCCAACCTGGTTAATTCTGTGATTCTGTATAATCTTTGTCAGAGTGAAAAAAAAAAAATCCCTTCAGGAAGAAGAGGTGGCAGATAGGGAAATTTGGGAAGTTCTTTCCATAGCACCACAAATTAGGATATTTCATTTAAACTGGAAATGCTTGCACCCTACAGCATCCATAAAGTTAATTTTCAAGACCTTTTTTTTTTTTTTTTTTAATCCCTCCCTCCCCCCCAGCTGCATTTAACAACATGCATATCACTTTATATCAAGCAGGGTAAAATAAACCCTGTCAGCAAATCCATTCCATCTAAAAGTGTACTCAAAGAACTTTCCACTCAGTTTTCCTCACTTGGTCTCTATGTGCTGTTAAAAGCTGCATTTAAAACGTCATCTGAGATAGGTGAGCGATGAAGTTTGTTTGAGGTTTTCAGATCTGAGTCCAAAAGGTTATTAACAACCAAAAAAAAAATAAAAAGGAAAAGAAAGAAAGAAAGAAAAAGAAAGGATTCTGTAGTACTTCAAACATGATGACTGCTGCTGTTCAGCTGCCAGAATTCCCCTCGAAGACCTCATTTGAAGTGATAGAGATTTACAAGGCTTGGGTGCGTAGCTGATGAAGGGGAAGGAAAATGTAATTGCAAGCACTCATCAAAAAGCTCCAGCTTTTCACTTGCCTTCAGTGGGAAAAGCAGAGTTGATAGGAAGTGACCTGGTAAGGTTTGGCAGGGTTTTGTCAAAGCTGAGCTGGAGTTGAATCAGCCCCATGAGGAGGAGATGAAAAGCCCAATCCATACACCCCCCACCAAAGGAAATGGGAAGTTTCCCAGCACATGTAAGAGTTCAAAAAATTGCCAAAAGATTGTGATAAGACTATTTTTTCTTCTTCTTCTCTCTTCTTCTCTCTTCTTCTCTCTTCTTCTCTCTTCTTCTCTCTTCTTCTCTCTTCTTCTCTCTTCTTCTCTCTTCTTCTCTCTTCTTCTCTCTTCTTCTCTTCTTCTCTCTCTTCTTCTCCTCTCTTCTTCTCCTCTCTTCTTCTCCTCTCTTCTTCTCCTCTCTTCTTCTCCTCTCTTCTTCTCCTCTCTTCTTCTCCTCTCTTCTTCTCCTCTCTTCTTCTCCTCTCTTCTTCTCCTCTCTTCTTCTCCTCTCTTCTTCTCCTCTCTTCTTCTCCTCTCTTCTTCTCCTCTCTTCTTCTCCTCTCTTCTTCTCCTCTCTTCTTCTCCTCTCTTCTTCTCCTCTCTTCTTCTCCTCTCTTCTTCTCCTCTCTTCTTCTCCTCTCTTCTTCTCCTCTCTTCTTCTCCTCTCTTCTTCTCCTCTCTTCTTCTCCTCTCTTCTTCTCCTCTCTTCTTCTCCTCTCTTCTTCTCCTCTCTTCTTCTCCTCTCTTCTTCTCCTCTCTTCTTCTCCTCTCTTCTTCTCCTCTCTTCTTCTCCTCTCTTCTTCTCCTCTCTTCTTCTCCTCTCTTCTTCTCCTCTCTTCTTCTCCTCTCTTCTTCTCCTCTCTTCTTCTCCTCTCTTCTTCTCCTCTCTTCTTCTCCTCTCTTCTTCTCCTCTCTTCTTCTCCTCTCTTCTTCTCCTCTCTTCTTCTCCTCTCTTCTTCTCCTCTCTTCTTCTCCTCTCTTCTTCTCCTCTCTTCTTCTCCTCTCTTCTTCTCCTCTCTTCTTCTCCTCTCTTCTTCTCCTCTCTTCTTCTCCTCTCTTCTTCTCCTCTCTTCTTCTCCTCTCTTCTCTCCTCTCTTCTTCTCCTCTCTTCTTCTCCTCTCTTCTTCTCCTCTCTTCTTCTCCTCTCTTCTTCTCCTCTCTTCTCCTCTCTTCTCCTCTCTTCTCCTCTCTTCTCCTCTCTTCTCCTCTCTTCTCCTCTCTTCTCCTCTCTTCTCCTCTCTTCTCCTCTCTTCTTCTCCTCTCTTCTTCTCCTCTCTTCTTCTCCTCTCTTCTTCTCCTCTCTTCTTCTCCTCTCTTCTTCTCCTCTCTTCTTCTCCTCTCTTCTTCTCCTCTCTTCTTCTCCTCTCTTCTTCTCCTCTCTTCTTCTCCTCTCTTCTTCTCCTCTCTTCTTCTCCTCTCTTCTTCTCCTCTCTTCTTCTCCTCTCTTCTTCTCCTCTCTTCTTCTCCTCTCTTCTTCTCCTCTCTTCTTCTCCTCTCTTCTTCTCCTCTCTTCTTCTCCTCTCTTCTTCTCCTCTCTTCTTCTCCTCTCTTCTTCTCCTCTCTTCTTCTCCTCTCTTCTTCTCCTCTCTTCTTCTCCTCTCTTCTTCTCCTCTCTTCTTCTCCTCTCTTCTTCTCCTCTCTTCTTCTCCTCTCTTCTTCTCCTCTCTTCTTCTCCTCTCTTCTTCTCCTCTCTTCTTCTCCTCTCTTCTTCTCCTCTCTTCTTCTCCTCTCTTCTTCTCCTCTCTTCTTCTCCTCTCTTCTTCTCCTCTCTTCTTCTCCTCTCTTCTTCTCCTCTCTTCTTCTCCTCTCTTCTTCTCCTCTCTTCTTCTCCTCTCTTCTTCTCCTCTCTTCTTCTCCTCTCTTCTTCTCCTCTCTTCTTCTCCTCTCTTCTTCTCCTCTCTTCTTCTCCTCTCTTCTTCTCCTCTCTTCTTCTCCTCTCTTCTTCTCCTCTCTTCTCCTCTCTTCTCCTCTCTTCTCCTCTCTTCTCCTCTCTTCTCCTCTCTTCTCCTCTCTTCTCCTCTCTTCTCCTCTCTTCTCCTCTCTTCTCCTCCTCTCTTCTTCTCCTCTCTTCTTCTCCTCTCTTCTTCTCCTCTCTTCTTCTCCTCTCTTCTTCTCCTCTCTTCTTCTCCTCTCTTCTTCTCCTCTCTTCTTCTCCTCTCTTCTTCTCCTCTCTTCTTCTCCTCTCTTCTTCTCCTCTCTTCTTCTCCTCTCTTCTTCTCCTCTCTTCTTCTCCTCTCTTCTTCTCCTCTCTTCTTCTCCTCTCTTCTTCTCCTCTCTTCTTCTCCTCTCTTCTTCTCCTCTCTTCTTCTCCTCTCTTCTTCTCCTCTCTTCTTCTCCTCTCTTCTTCTCCTCTCTTCTTCTCCTCTCTTCTTCTCCTCTCTTCTTCTCCTCTCTTCTTCTCCTCTCTTCTTCTCCTCTCTTCTTCTCCTCTCTTCTTCTCCTCTCTTCTTCTCCTCTCTTCTTCTCCTCTCTTCTTCTCCTCTCTTCTTCTCCTCTCTTCTTCTCCTCTCTTCTTCTCCTCTCTTCTTCTCCTCTCTTCTTCTCCTCTCTTCTTCTCCTCTCTTCTTCTCCTCTCTTCTTCTCCTCTCTTCTTCTCCTCTCTTCTTCTCCTCTCTTCTTCTCCTCTCTTCTTCTCCTCTCTTCTTCTCCTCTCTTCTTCTCCTCTCTTCTTCTCCTCTCTTCTTCTCCTCTCTTCTTCTCCTCTCTTCTTCTCCTCTCTTCTTCTCCTCTCTTCTTCTCCTCTCTTCTTCTCCTCTCTTCTTCTCCTCTCTTCTTCTCCTCTCTTCTTCTCCTCTCTTCTTCTCCTCTCTTCTTCTCCTCTCTTCTTCTCCTCTCTTCTTCTCCTCTCTTCTTCTCCTCTCTTCTTCTCCTCTCTTCTTCTCCTCTCTTCTTCTCCTCTCTTCTTCTCCTCTCTTCTTCTCCTCTCTTCTTCTCCTCTCTTCTTCTCCTCTCTTCTTCTCCTCTCTTCTTCTCCTCTCTTCTTCTCCTCTCTTCTTCTCCTCTCTTCTTCTCCTCTCTTCTTCTCCTCTCTTCTTCTCCTCTCTTCTTCTCCTCTCTTCTTCTCCTCTCTTCTTCTCCTCTCTTCTTCTCCTCTCTTCTTCTCCTCTCTTCTTCTCCTCTCTTCTTCTCCTCTCTTCTTCTCCTCTCTTCTCTCCTCTCTTCTTCTCCTCTCTTCTTCTCCTCTCTTCTTCTCCTCTCTTCTCCTCCTCTCTTCTTCTCCTCTCTTCTTCTCCTCTCTTCTTCTCCTCTCTTCTTCTCCTCTCTTCTTCTCCTCTCTTCTTCTCCTCTCTTCTCCTCCTCTCGTGTCCTCCTCTCTTCTCCTCCTCTCTTCTCCTCCTCTCTTCTCCTCCTCTCTTCTCCTCCTCTCTGCTACTCCTCTCTTCTTCTCCTCTCTTCTACTCCTCTCTTCTCCTCCTCTCTTCTTCTCCTCTCTTCTTCTCCTCTCTTCTTCTCCTCTCTTCTTCTCCTCTCTTCTTCTCCTCTCTTCTTCTCTTTTCAGTATTTATTAGAGGCATTACAGAATCACAGAATGTTAGGGGCTGGAAGGGACCTCCAAAGCTCATCCAGTCCAACCCCCTGCCAGAGCAGGAGCACCTAGAGCAGATCACACAGGAACACATCCAGGTGGGTTTGGAATATCTCCAGAGAGGGAGACTCCACTATTCCCTGGGCAGCCTCTTAAAGTCTTCTGTCACCCTCACAGGGAAATAATTCTTCCTCCTGTTTCCACAGAACTTCCTATGGCTCATCTTCCACCACTGCCCCTTGTGCTGGCATTGGGCATCACCCAGCAGAGCCTGGCTCCAGCCTCTGGGCACTCCCCCTGCACATCTTTAGCACCAGCAATGAGGTCACCTCTCAGGCTCCTCCTCTCCAAGCTATAGAGCCCTCAGCTCCCTCAGGCTCTTCTCATAAGAGATATGTTCCACTCCTCTAATCCTTTAATAATTATTCATTTACAACATGGGGGATTGTGTGTGCCCCCCCACCCTAGAGGTGTTCAGGGCTTGGTTGGATGGCAGCTTGAGCAGCCTGGTCTAGTAGGAGGTATCCCTGCCCATGGCAGGGGGATTGGAACTGGATGATCCTTGGGGTCCCTTCCAACCTGGGCCATTCTATGAATCTATCAGAGGAATTTAGTTTGGGATGCAAAGCTCTTTCTTACTGAAAGAAAACTTGGATTTGTGGTTCTGAGCAAAATCATTCAGCATGAACTTTAATAACTTCCTTATGGAGAATGCAACAGAGATGTGGAGACACTCCTGGAGTTCTGTGTCCAGTTCTGTCTCTCTTGAAGTGAGGAGCCCAAGGAACTGCTGGAAAGAGTCCAGCAAAGGCTACTAAAATGCTGAGGGGCCTGGAGCACCTCTGTGAGGAGGAAAGGCTAAGGTGACCTGGTGCTGTTTAGCCTGGAAAAGAGTAGCCTGAGAGGGTATCTGATCCATGCTCAGCAAGAGCTGAAGGGTGAGGATCAAGAGGATGGGGCTGGGTTCTTATAAGTGGTGCCTGGTGAGAAGACACTGGAACCCAGGAGGTTCCAACAGTTTAAAAATATGTGCAGGGGGAGTGCCCAGAGGCTGGAGCCAGGCTCTGCTGGGTGATGCCCAATGCCAGCACAAGGGGCAGTGGTGGAAGCTGAGGCATAGGAATATGGTATATATGAGGAAAAATTTTTTCCCTGTAAGGGTGACAGAAGACTGGAAGAGGCTGCCCAGGGGGGTAGTGGAGTCTCCCTCTCTGGAGATATTCAAACCCCACCTGGATGTGTTCCTGTGTGATCTGCTCTAGGTGCTCCTGCTCTGGCAGGGGGGTTGGACTGGATGAGCTTCTGAGGTCCCTTCCAGGCCCTGAAATTCTGTGAACTAAACAGGAAGAGAAAATTCTTTGCTGTGAGGTTGCTGAAGCCCTGGAGCAGGCTGCCCAGAGAGGCTGTGGTGTTTCCTCTCAAGAGATTCCAAATCCACCTGGACACTATGATCCCAGGCAATCTGCTGTGGGTGACCCTGCTTTAGCTGGGGGGTTGGACTAGATGAAGAAGAGAAGGCTCAGAGGTGACCTTCTTGTGGCCTTCCAGTACCTGAAGGGGGCTCCAAGAAAGCTGGGGAGGGACTTTTTAGGCTATCAGGTAGTGACAGGACTGGGGGGAATGGAATAAAGCTGGAAGTGGGGAGCTTCAGATTGAATGTTAGGAAGAAGTTCTTCCCCATGAGAGTGGTGAGAGCCTGGAATGGGTTGTCCAGGGAGGTGGTTGAGGTTCCATCCCTGGAGGTGTTTAAGGCCAGGCTGGATGTGGCTGTGGCCACCTGCTGTAGTGTGAGGTGTCCCTGCCCATGGCAGGGGGCTTGGAACTGGCTGATCCTTGTGGTCCCTTCCAACCCTGACTGATTCTGTGATCCCCAGAGGTCCCTTCCAACCCCCACCATGCTGGGATTCTGTGCAATTTGATTCCAATAAGAATGATAGTGGAGCTAAAATCCTGATGTGGATGTCATTGTGTTGATCTCTGATATTAATGCCTGAAGCTTGGCTATTTTGAGGAGTGTGCCTGTTCCCCTGTGGGGCTGTGGTTATCAGCATTTGCCACTACATCTGCATGCTGCAGCATGGCCAAGCCATGTGGATTTGAATCAGGTCAGATGTGAGAAGTTGCTTGTGTACTCAGCACTGGTCAGGCCACACCTTGAGTCCTGTGTCCAGTTCTGGGCTCCTCAATTCAAGAGAGATGTTGAGGTACTGGAATGTGTCCAGAGAAGGGCAACGAAGCTGGGGAGGGGTCTGGAGCACAGCCCTGTGAGGAGAGGCTGAGGGAGCTGGGGGTGTTTAGCCTGGAGAAGAGGAGGCTCAGGGCAGACCTCATTGCTGTCTACAACTCCCTGAAGGGAGGTTGTAGCCAGGTGGGGGTTGGGCTCTTCTCCCAGGCAAGCAGCACCAGAAGGAGAGGACACAGTCTCAAGCTGTGCCAGGGGAGGTATAGGCTGGATACAGGAAGTTATTCCCAGAAGGAGAGATTGGCCATGGAAATGTGCTGCCCAGGGAGATGGTGGGGTCACCATCCCTGGAGATGTTCAAGAGAAGCCTGGATGAGGCACTTAGTGCCATGGTCTGGTTGATTGGATAGGGCTGGGTGATAGGTTGGACTGGATGATCTTGGAGGTCTCTTCCAACCTGGTTGATTCTATGCTTCTATGTGTTTATGTCAGCCTGGCAGGAGCACCCAATGAGGTATTTAGAGCTTGCCTTGATACCAGCTGCAGGAAGGAGGATGATATCTCATCTGGCACAAAATCTACTAAAATAAAATTACTTAAAAAAACCCAAAACAAAACAAAAAAACAAAAAACAAGAGTTAAAATGTGTTTATATCAGCAGAATGACTTGGTACCAGTTAAGCTGCTTTTTGTCAAAAGGCTTTGGCTGCTTCTTTAGGCACTGAGCACCTGGAAACTGCAGTTACCTACTCAGTGAACCACACAATCCAATTTCTAGTATGAATACATACTAAATATTAATGATTTGCTCTTTAATAAACACTTGCTTTGTACTGAAATCAATTAGACTGTTACTTGAAAATTTGTAGTTGTCAGGGTGTAATCTGAAGTGAGTTTTTTTTTTTTCCCCTCTTGTTGTGAAGGTGTTTTTCCACGTGAGGCTGCTTTCTCTTCTCCCTTCCCCAACCTTTCCTCCCACATCAAATTTGTGCATTTCCTTTCCATGATGTACACATCATTCATAAACAGAAGACATACTAGAAGCTAGAATTATACAGGATCACAGGATGTGAGGGGTTGGAAGAGATCTTTGGAGATCTTCGAGTCCAACCCCCCTGCCAGAGCAGGACTATAGAACCCAGCACAGGTCACACAGGAACACATCCAGATGGGTCTTCAAAGTCTCCAGAGAAGGAGACTCCACAACCTCTCTGGGCAGCCTGTTCCAGTGCTCTGGGACCCTCACAGTGGGTCATATTGAGGTGGAACCTCCTGTGCTGTAGTGTATATCCATTGCCCCTTGTCCTATCACAAGGTGCAAGTGAGCAGAGCCTGTCCCCTCCCTCTTGACCCCCAGCCCTCAGATATTGATAGACATTCATTAAATCCCCTCTCAGTCTTCTCCTCTCTAGAGTAAACAGCCCCAAGGCTCTCAGCCTCTCCTCACCAGGCAGTGCTCCAGTCCCTTCAGCATCCTTGGAGCCCTCCCTTGGACTCTCTCCAGCAGATCCCTGTCCCTCTTAAACAGGGGAGCCCAGAACTGGATGCAATATTCCAGGTGAGGTCTCAGCAGGGCAGAGTAGAGGGGGAGGAGAACCTCCCTGGATCTCTGGACAGATTCCACTGAACGCACCCCAGGCTCCCATTGGCCTTCTTGGCCACCAGGGCACACTGCAGAAAATTAGTTCTCAGGTGTTGACATTTATTTGCAACTGCAGAATTTCTGAACATCATCTTGTTTCACCTCTGAACTTGCAGCTCTGACTCTGTATGAATATGGCAGCACCAAATAGTCACTGATGGCAATTTTCATTAAAGAAATATAGGACAAGTATATGGATTTAAAACGATTTGTAGAGCACATTTGTCTGTCTTGGACCACTTCACTCATGCAGTAATTACCTATGAAGAGTTTTGCACAACTGTTTATCCAGTTTTGCTGACTCTTGTCCATTACCAGGAGTTGGATTACTTCAAAAACAGTTTGAACAGTTTGGAAAAGAGGAGGCTGAGGGGAGACCTCATTGCTGTCTACAACTCCCTGAAAGGAGCTTGTGGAGAGATTGGTGCTGGTCTCTTCTCCCAGGTAATTGTGATAGAACAAGAGGGAATGGCCTCAAGGTGTGATTGGATAGGTTTAGACTGGACATTAGGAATTTTTTTTTCCCATCAAGAGTGGTCAGGCATTGGAATGTGCTGCCCAGGGAGGTGGTGGAGTCCCCAAGCCTGTCTGTGTTTGAAGGTGGTTTGGATGTGGTGCTTGGGGCTATGGTTTAGGGGTGAGCCTTGTAGAGTAGGGTTCTGGGTTGGACTTGGTGATGCTGAGGGTCTTTTCCAACCTGAGTGTTTCTGTGATTCTCTGATTCTCAGAGTTTTTCGCAAGCTGTAGTGATGCTGCTACCACAAATAGGCAGCACTGGTGCTCAGGGCAGGAGAATTTGATGGATAAAGATAAACCCTGTATAAACTAACAAGCATAACCCTTGGCTGTATAAAAGATGATGATGGCTGAGAGGTCAGGTTAAAGTCTCAAATTGTTTAGGAAAGCTTATGTCTTCCAGCTGGGAAACATCACACAGAAAGTCAGCTGGGGTAATTTTATCTGCTGGGTTCCCTTGGGCCACAGTGCTTTGGAAAGGAGACTGAGATCTGTCATTAGTCATCCTTGCCTCTTGTGAGCTATTAATTTATTGTGCTCTTTTATGTCTATGTGTGTGTTTAGTAAATAGTGCTCACATTCAAGTTAAGTGTGTGTATTTGTAAAAACAGATGGAGTGGACTTACAGGGGAAGTCAAACTTTTTGCCTCTGAATAGGGCTGGTACTGTTCATGCTCCTGCGAAACAACTACACTGCTCTGCTGTCTGTAAAAGGTTTGGTGAATTTAGAAGCAAGGCTAATGGTGATCAGAGCAAGTTGCAGAAACTCTGAGTCTAGTTACTCTAACTTATTTACAATCAACTAATCCACACGTGCAGGACATCTTTAGCAATTCAGTAGGACTTCATATACCCTCCTCTGATAGTTGCAAAGGGCTTTAGGAGATGCTTATGTGCTGCTCTTCACAGAATGGTAGGGGCTGGAAGGGACCTCAAAAGCTCATCCAGTCCAACCCCCTGCCAGAGCAGGAGCACCTAGAGCAGATCACACAGGAACACACACAGGTGGGTCTTGAATATCTCCAGAGAGGGAGACTCCACAACCCCCCTGGGCAGCCTCCTCCAGTCTTCTGTCACCCTCACAGGGAAAAAAAAATCCTTCTGTTTCCATGGAACTTTCCTATGCCTCAGCTTCCCCCACTGCCCCTTGTGCTGGCATTGGGCATCACCCAGCAGAGCCTGGCTCCAGCCTCTGGGCACTCCCCCTGCACATCTTTATCACCAGCAATGAGGTCACCTCTCAGGCTCCTCCTCTCCAAGCTCCAGAGCCCTCAGCTCCCTCAGGCTCTCCTCATAAGGAAGATGTTCCCCTCCCCTAATCATCTTTGTGGCTCTGCTCTTCTTCTTATGGGCCTGTGTGTACACAGTCATGGAGAGGTCAGGAGAGAACCATGTGAGTGCTCCTGATGGATCTTTTGAGGTCATGTGTAACTTTACCATTTTGTTTTATGAAATAATCTCTCAGCTTTTCCAGCTTTTGGTCCTTTTACAGCAATGCTTTTTGCGGAGGTATAAGTAGGAAGCTTTGGAAACACGATGTGGTGCTGTGTACTGGAGTTCCCCAGGAATGGTGAATGCAACCATGTTGTCAATGTGGAAAACTGAGCTGGGATGCATGAACAGGCACTTTAACAGCCAATGGAACATAGTTCCTTGGAAAAGAGATTAGGCAGGAGCTGCAAGGCTTTAAAAGTCTCAGGCAAGTCTGACTTTTCTATAGATCAATTAAATACATTCCATGGCTGCTATGGATTGATGAGGAGTACATGCTGGAAGGTGTCTAGAGAAGGGCCATGAAGATGAGCAGAGGGCTGGAGCTCCTCTGCTATGAGGACAGACTGAGAGAGTTGGGGCTGTTCAGTCTGGAGAAGAGAAGGGTCCCAGGAGACCTTCTTGTGGCCTTCCAGTATCTGAAGGGGGCTCCAAGAAAGCTGGGGAGGGACTTTTGAGGCTGTCAGGGAGTGACAGGACAGGGGGGAATAGAGCAAAACTAGAAATGGGTAGATTCAGATTGGATGTGAGGAAGAAATTCTTCCCCATGAGGGTGGTGAGACACTGGAAGAGGTTGCCCAGGGAGGTGGTGGAAGCCTCATGCCTGGAGGTTTTTGCAGCCAGGCTGGATGTGGCTGTGAGCAACCTGCTGTAGTGTGAGGTGTCCCTGCCCATGGCTGGGGATTGGAACTGGATGATCCTTGAGGTCTCTTCCAACCCTGACAATTCTGTGATTGCCTAACCTTGCTGTGCCAGAAACAGTTGTTCTATTCTTTTTTAAGTCTTAAATTCAGTAAAAATTGGATTAAGAAGATGAAGAAGGAAAGAAAAGTTCAAGCTTCCTGTGTATTCCAGTACTTACTTGCTGCAGGCAAGCATGCTGATGACATAAAATTAGGCTGCATATTTAGGTTAGTGTTTTAGCAAGGTAAAGGGTAGATTAACAAGACAAAGATAGTAATTAGATAAACTCCTCCTTTAATTTCCCTTTTAGTTTCTCATTAGGTTTTGCCTTTGGGTATAGTCAGCTGTGGCATGATTTTATGCTTTCTCCTGTCAAAAAAAGGGTGTTTGAAATTTGGATGAAGGCTTCAGCTGCTGCAGGCTGCTGGCAGAGGGAAACTTCTCGGGGAGGGATGGATCCTGAAAGGAGGGACTCCTGTAGGAAGCACACCTGCAGCAAAGCTGGCCTGTTAATGCAACATGACCTTCTGCATGCTGTCTCTTGATTCTTGACTGTACCCTCTCTTTGGGGCTTGGCTTATGCCCTCTAAACATCATTTTGTCTCTCTTTTTTTTTTGCCTGACAAGCAGGGACAATGTTGGTGTTGCAGCTTAGCAGCGCCACAGTTCTGTCTGTGTTAGTACCTTGAGTAGGGTTCTTGGTGGTACTTGGTGATCCTGAGGGTTTTTTCCAACCTGAGTGTTTCTGTGATTCTGTGAAAAGTTGCTGAGGAGGAAGATGCTGAAGCTTTGTGTGCTTGGAGCTGAAGGCAGGATTGAAGGGCACGTGAAGGTGCTTTGATGAGGCTGGAAAGTGTGGTATGGATGACATGAGTCAAGCTATGCACTCACGTAATAGTTGGGATTCCCTTCTATGAAAGATAATTCTGAGTTACTGAGGTTCTTTAACCATATTTAGTTAAAAGAAAACTCATCTGAGGTCCAGTTGCAGCATTGTAATGAGACCTCTTTACCTGGGGCTCTGTCATCCTCTGAATCGTAGAATCGTAGAAGAGTTAGGATTGGAAGGGACCTCAAGGCTCATCCAGTTCCATCCCCCCTGCCATGCCCAGGGACACCTCACACTGCATCAGGTTGCTCAGAGCCATATCCAGCCTGGCCTTCCAAACCTCTAGGGATGAGGCTTCCATCACCTCCCTGGGCAACCTGTGCCAGTGTCTCACCACCCTCATGGGGAAGAACTTCTTCTTAACATTCAATCTGAATCTACCCATTTCTAGTTTTGTTCCATTCCCCCCAGTCCTATCAATCCCTGACACCCTCAAAAGTCCCTCCCCAGCTTTCTTGGAGCCCCCTTCAGATACTGTGAAGGCCACAAGAAGGTCTCCTTAGAGCCTTTTCCTCTCCAGACTGAGCAGCCCCAACTCTCAGTCTCTCTTCATAGCAGAGGAGCTCCAGCCCTCTGAATAGGTTTTTGGATGCCAGGAATGCATCTTCCCAGTATTTCTTGCAAGCATGATCCACAGCACATGTGTGCAGAGAAATCTAGTATGCATGCTGTGGAGATCATTCTCCAGCCATGTTCTCTGTGGTTTGTGTGCTTGCATGGTGCCTGCCTCTCACAGCTCCCTCTCTGTCACTGTAGCTTTCTGAATGCTGTAAGCTTTTCTTTTGTTTGCATTATCCTTGGGCAGGTGGCCTGATGGCCAGTGTTTGCTCCTGCTGATGTTGGCTTTGCAGTTAGAATCATAGAATCAGTCAGGGTTGGAAGGGACCACAAGGATCATCTAGTTCCATCTCCCCTGCCATGGGCAGGGACACCTCACACTACATCAGGCTGGCTAGAACCTCTCAAGTACCTCACAGAGAGCTTTCCCAGCCTCTACAACCTTATGCTTTGCTGTGAGGGTAGTGCTCTGAAGCTGAAGAAACCTGAGAAGGAGAGACAGCCTTCCTGCAAGCAACAGATGGTTACTGTTTTAAATACAAGTGAAAAAGAAGTTTGGTTGTCTATCTAACAGGCAGTGCTGGGAGAGTTTTTGTTTTTTTTTTTTTGTGGGGAGGAGGGGTGTGTGTGTCTGAAGAAAAAAAAAGTGGAAAGAGGGAGGCAAGGGATGAAAAGCAGAAAAATGAATTTGAGCTTTTTCATATCTTACTTAATCACAGTCATATGTCAGGCTGCTTGAGAGCAGGATGGAGCAGATGGCTTGCTGAAATCCGCAGCCCGCTGGAATTCTGCGAGTGCGGCTGTGCGGCGTGGTGAGCCCGGTGGCTTGCTGCTGCCCTGATGAATAGAGCCTTTCCAGAGCTGCCAAACCCAAAGCAAAATGTGGTCAGGGATTTATGACAACATGTACCAAACCTTGGCATGGGGCTAATTGCATATAACAAGGAGCGTGCTGGAAACTCAGACCTGGGAGGTGACAAATGCAGAAAGTATTCTGTATCTGATGCTAGTGAAAGAGCTTTTGTGTGAGGGAATGTTTGTGTGTCTGTGCTTTTTGCTAATGAGCTCCCAAACATAACTGTGTGTTTTCTTGTTATTAGCTTGGTTAAGATGGAAGTAAATTCCTTGGTTTGGTTCTTTGTTTTACAGCCAACAAATAAAGAGTAATAGCTGGGTGACCATGATGGCTGAGGTTCTTAAAGCAGCTCTGTCTGTGCTGCCTTCCAAGTGTCTGATGCACACATCCAAAAAGAACAGCAAAGTTGTGAGGTTGGCTGTTAACAAAGTGCTGAAGGGAAGAGTTTGAAACTAGAATGTAAAGGTTCCAGAGACGGCAAAAATTAACTGGAGAGAATATTCCCCTCGGTAACCTCAAAGATGGAGCAACAGATTTCTATAGCAAGACTCCTGCTTCTGCAAATGTTCAAATTTTCTAGTGGAGCTGCATTTTTGAATGCCTAATGGTCATTGTCACACTCTACTGCACAGTGTCACAGTGGCATTCAGTCCAATGGAAAGCTTCTTGCTTCTTCACAGTTCTCCTTTTTAGTCACAATAGTCACCGCTGCACTTTTTGTCTTGTATCGGTCTCTGAAGTCAGACGTAGGTAAGCTCTATCTGTCACCATGTTGAGAAGGAGATGGCTTATGCCTTTCAAAGCCATCAAATTGTGCAAATGAGTGTTGTTAAAAATAAAGTGTTTCAAGAAAGGGTGCAAAACAAAGCCAATCAACCAACAACCCCCCCCCCCCAAAAAAAAAACAAAACCCAAACCCCAACAAAACCTCATGAGGTTCAACAAGAGCAAGTGCAGGGTTCTGCACCTGGGCCAGAACAATCCTCACTGTCAATACAGGCTGGGGGAGGAGGGGAGAGAAAGCAGCCCTGAGGAAAAGGCCTTGGGGGTGCTGCTGGATGAGAAGCTGGCCAGGAGCAGGCAGTGTGAGCTTGCAGCACAGAAGGCAAATCCCAGCCTGGGCTGCATCCAAAGCAGCATTGCCAGCAGAGCCAGAGAGGTGATTCTGCCACTTTGCTCTGCTCTGCTGAGACCTCACCTGCAGTGCTGTGTGCAGGTCTGGAGCCCTCAATACAGGAAGGACATGGACCTGATGGGTTGGGTCCAGAGGAGGGACACAAAAACGCTCAGGGGGTTGGAGCAGTTCTGCTGTGAGGACAGGCTGAGGGAGCTGGGGGTGTTCAGCCTGCAGAAGAGAAGGCTCCAGGGAGACCTAAGAGCAGCCTGCCAGGACCTGAAGGGAGCTACAAGAAGAATGGAGAGAGATTGTTTGCAAAGGGCTGCAGGGACAGGATGAGGGACAATGGCTTCAAACTAGAGCAGAGCAGATTGAGATTGGATGTTAGGAACAAGTTCTTTCCTATGAGGGTGGTGGAACACTGGAACAGGTTGCCCAGAGAAGTAGCTGAAGCTCATTCCCTGGAGATATTCAAGGCAAGGTGAGACTGGATGACCTTTGGAGGTCCCTTCTGACCTGGACCATTCTGTGATTCTAAAACTAAGAAAATCCCAACCAACCAACCTTAGGAAGATGACCATATCCAACCAAAACCAAAACATGGGATGGATATTGATCTTAATTGACTTCAGTGTTAACTGGCCTAGAAGCTGGGCAGTAGGGAAATACTTTATGAGAAAAAAAACAGATGCCACAAGATTTGATGTTAGTATTCTTTCTTGACAAACTAGGAGCATAAACATCTTCTTTCTTTCTTTTTTCTTTTTTTTTTCTTTTTCTTCTTCTTTTTAGCGGAGAGAAACTCTGCAGTTGTGATTGAGAGAGTTGAGGTTATTCAGTGTGGAGAAGAGAAGGCTCTGAGGAGACCTTCTTGTGGCCTTCAAGGATCTGAAGGGGGCTCCAATAAAGCTGGGGAGGGACTTCTTAGGGTGTCAGGTAGTGATAGGACTGGAGGCAATGGAACAAAACTAGAAATGGGTAGATTCAGATTGGATGTTAGGAAGAAATTCTTCCCCAGGAGGGTGGTGAGGCACTGGAAGAGGTTGCCCAGGGAGGTGGTGGAAGCCTCATCCCTGGAGTTAAGGCCAGGCTGGATGTGGCTGTGAGCAACCTGCTGTAGTGTGAGGTGTCCCTGCCCATGGCAGGGGGGTTGGAACTGGCTGAGCCTTGAGGTCCCTTCCAACCCTGATAATTCTGTGACGTTTCAGGTAGAAAACAAAGATAAATCCATAGTAAGAGATTTCTGCTGGGTTTTTCCATGGGACATCTGCTCCTTGACATTTGTAAAACTCTTACAGGGACTGGAAATCATAGCAGCTCACTTAATCTTCTTCCTGGTGGTGCAAGATTTGCTGTACAGTGGAGCACTATGGGGAGACAGATATTCAAAGTAGAAGCTTCCTGCCATAGGGATTGCCCTCCTCTCAGTTTGGTTGTGCCTAATGACTTGCATCAGCTTTGAGACAGCAATGGCTCATGTGGTCTTGACTTGTGGAAGTGCTTTGAACCTTGCAAGTCCATGACAGGTATGTTCTGTCAGGTATAAACCTCTTGCCCAAGTCTGTCTCCAAGTGGTCTTTATTGTGTTATGTTGCCACCTGGAGAAGCAGCATTGAGACCAAGCTGGCAGAGTCAGAGTTCCTTACTTTCTGCAGTCCTCTAAAAGTGTCAGATCCCTGTATTTTCCTATAAACTGTGTGGAAGAGTTTTCCAGTCTGAGCCAAACTCTGCAGTGTTGACAAAGGCTGCATTGTTGTTATTGCTGGGGGCAAAGCAAGTGTTCAGTAAAAGTCTGCTGGAATCACACAGCAAACGTTGCCTTTTGGTCTGGATGCTGCTTCAGGCTTTGGAGCTTCAGCCAGCAGTGTGCCCAGGTGGCCAAGAAAGCCAAAGGCATCCGGCTGGGATCAGCAATGCTGTGTCCAGCAGGAGCAGGGAGGGGATTGTCCCCTGGGACTCAGCTCTGGGGAGGTCACACTTTGAGTATTGTGTCCAGTTTTGGGCACCTGAATCCAAGAGAGATGTGGAGGTGCTGGAGAGAGTGCAGAGGAGGGCAAGGAAGCTGTGAAGGGCCTGGAGAATAAATCTGATGAAGAGAGACTGAAGGAGCTGGGGATGGTTAGTGTGGAAAAGAGAAGGCTGAGGAGAGACCTCATTGCTGTCTGCAACTCCCTGAAAGGAGCTTGTGGAGAGGTTGGTGCTGGTCTCTTCTCACAGGTAATTAGTGATAGAACAAGAGGGAATGGCCTCCAGCTATGGCTGGGAAGGTTTAGACTGGACATTAGGAAGAATTTTTTCCCAGCAAGAGCAGTCAGGCATTGGAATGTGCTGCCCAGGGAGGTGCTGGACATCCCTTCCAGACTGGACCATTCCATGATTCTAATTCTTGCACATTAGGTAGTGTAGCAGCAGCATCTTTGCTAGTTCCCCAATCAAAGATTCATAATCCATGGGATAAATTGTGTCCCTATTATTATTCTGAATCGTGGCATGAAGATAGTGTCTTCAAATTTTACAATCTTGTCTGCACTGTCAAGTCTTTTTGTTTGGTTTGGGGTTTTTTTTGTGTTTGTTTTGGTTTTTTTCCTACCTTAACTCTTCAGGTAAGTAAAGGAATTAGAATTCTTGGGCATAATATCCTAATAATACAATTTTATAGTACTCTGCATATGTGTTGGAACCAAAGTATGACAATCAGTGTGGGAGCTGGGAGGTGTTCAGCCTGGAGAAGAGGAGGTTCCAGGGAGACCTAATAGCAACCTTCCACTACCTGAAGTGGGCTCCAAGAAGGCTGCAGAGGGATTGTTTCCAAAGGCCTGCAGTGAGAGGATGTGGAGCAGTGGCTTCAAATTGGAGAAGAGCAGATTTAGATTGGATGTTAGGAACAAGTTCTGCATCATGAGGGTAGTGGAACACTGGAAAAGGTTGCCCAGGGAGGTGGTTGGGGCTCCTTCCCTGGAGATATTGAAGGTGAGGCTGGACGAGGTCCTGGGCAGCCTGATCTAGTTGGGGATGTCCCTGCTGACTGCAGAGGGGTTTGGACCTTTGGGGAGGTCCCTTCCAACCCAGATCATTCTGTGATTCTGTGAGTTCAGTGGCATTACAGAGATCTCACTTCCACTCAAACAAATTCCTGCTGAACTATTTCCTAAATTTATTAAGTCCAACTAAGATTTTTGCTTTATAGTCTTAGAACAAGCACACCTTGTACCTTAAGTTCATTTGCCACAAGGTATATGCAAGATGTTTATAGAAAGCTAGAAACAGCATTTTTATGTGGGATTGGCAGTGCAAATTTTGCAGTCATGCCAGCAGTTAGATTTTGAACACAAAATTGTATCTGAAAGGGATTGAGTGAAAAAAAAAAAGAGGAGAAACTTCTTTACATTGAGGGTGATGGAGCTCTGGAACAGGCTCCCCAGGGAGGTTGTGGAGTCTCCTTCTCTGGAGACTTTCCAAACCCACCTGGATGCATTCCTGTGTGGACCACCCTAAGTGATCCTGCTCTGGCAGGAAGGTTGGACCTGATGATCTCTTGAGGTCCCTTCCAACCTCTGATATACTGTGAGACTGTGAACAGGAAGCCCCATGGAATTGGAGAGGGAATCTCTAAAGATTCCTGAAGTGTGCCATAGTCAATCTCTTGAGGTTTCTAAAGTGCTCCACATTCCAGGGTAGAAACTCTTGGTAGCTACTATCATGCTTCCATCTATGCCATTTACAGCAGGTTTTTTTTCTACCCATTGCAACCTCTTTGGAGACAATTCATAGCCTGATTGTCCTTCTCTTACAGTTTCAAGGAAATCTGTGCTCAGTGCTAGGAGGATTGAAATGTGCTTGAAGTGAGGGATGTTGCTAAAGGAAGGACAAACACTGGCCAAAAGGATATTCGTTTGCACAGGCATAATGATTGCAGCAGACTGTTAAGTTTTTCTGATCTCTAAAGTGTGCATTCTTGACACCTTTTCAGCAGCTGCTCAAAATGTACACAAAGGTCCTGCACTTTGGTCACACCAACCCCATGCAGAGCTACAGATTGGGGGTGAGTGGCTGGAGAGCAGCCTGGCAGAGAGGGACCTGGCAGTGCTGGGGGACAGCAGCTGGACAGGAGCCAGCAGTGTGCCCAGGGGGCATGGAAGGCCAAGGGCATCCTGGCCTGGATCAGGAATGGTGTGGCCAGCAGGAGCAGGGATGGAATTCTGCCCTGTGCTCAGCATTGCTGAGGTCTCACCTCCAGCACTGTGTGCAGCTCTGAGCAACACTGCTCAGAGAGATCTTGAGGTGCTGGAGCAGGTCCAGAGGAGAGCAACCAGACTGGGGAAGGGACTGGAGGGAAAGGCTGATGAGGAGAGGCTGAGGGAGCTGGGGGTGTTCAGCCTGGAGCAGAGGAGACTCAGGGGGGACCTTATCACTCTCTACAACCACCTGAAGGGAAGCTGTAGTCAGGTGGGGGTCAGGCTCTGCTCCCAGGCAACTTGTGCCAGGGCAAGAGGGCATGGCCTGAAGCTGTGCCAGGGGAGGGTTAGGTTGGATGTTAGGAAGCACTTCCTGCCAGCAAGGCTGATCAGGCACTGGGATGGACTGCCCAGGGAGGTGGTGGAGTCACCATCCCTGGAGGTGTTTAAGGCAAGATTGGATGTGGCACTTGGTGCCATGGTCTGGTCAGTGTGGTGGTGTTAGGTCATAGGCTGGGCTGGATGATCTGAGAGCTCTATTCCAGCCTCAAGAATTCTGTGTGATCCTGTGAAAGGGATGCTGACCTTTGCAGTCATTTGCCTGCTTTCCCTAAATGAACAGATTGAATAAGATCTCCACTAAGAGATGAACTGACATATTTGACCTCATTTTCTAAAAAAGCTGCCGCCAAGCTCTGTTTTTCCCAGCATAAGACTTAAATTTAAGACTGGTTCAGTAAAGCTGCAGTTTCCACTCTGAGGACATTGTCCAATTATGGAGAGCTGTGCTGAGGAAATGATTTTCCTCCTCAGTTCACGATCCTAATAAGTATGTTAAGAAAAAAAAAGCTGCATACAAGTAATACTGTGGCTCAAGCCAAAAATAATACTGTGCAAGAGAGAGGGAATGAGTTTATGACTTACAGACAGCATAAAATTTTAAGAGATTCTCTTTGCATTACATCCAACAAGCTGCAAGCGAAGTCCTCCTTACAAATTAATGTGTATCAGGAAAATGTGAAGGTAAAGAGAGACTGGTAGTAAAGGGTAGGGCAGGTCTGTGAGGTGGATGGCTCTGGGATTTGGGCATGAGGCAAAATTAGGTGATATTTGATATCCTAAACATTAGATATGTTCACTACTTATGTTTATGTTATGCTGGAGAGCAGCCCTGGGGAGAAGGACCTGGGAGTGCTGGGGGACAACAAGTTCTGCATGGGACAGCAATGTGCCCTGGGGGCCAAGAAGGCCAATGGGGTCCTGGGGTGCATTCAGAGGAGTGTGTCCAGCAGATCCAGGGAGGTTCTCCTTCTCCTCTACTCTGCCCTGGTGAGACCTCACCTGGAATATTGCATCCAGTTCTGGGCTCTCCAGTTCAGGAGGGACAGGGATCTGCTGGAGAGAGTCCAAGGGAGGGCTGCAAGGATGCTGAAGGGACTGGAGCACTGCCTGGGGAGGAGAGGCTGAGAGCCCTGGGGCTGTTTACTCTAGAGAGGAGAAGACTGAGAGGGGATTTAATGAATGTCTATCAATATCTGAGGGCTGGGGGTCAAGAGGGAGGGGACAGGCTCTGCTCAGCTGCACCCTGGGATAGGACAAGGGGCAATGGATGTAAATTCCAGCACAGGAGGTTCCACCTCACCATGAGAAGGAACTTCTTCACTGTGAGGGTCCCAGAGCACTGGAATAGGCTGTCCAGAGAGGTTGTGGAGTCTCCTTCTCTGGACTCTTTCCATCCCTGTCTGGATGCATTCCTGTGTGACCTGTGCTGGATTCTCTGGTCCTGCTCTGGCAGGGGGACAGGACTCAATGATCTATGGGGGTCCCTTCCAACCCCTAACACCCTGTGAGCCTGTGATCAGAGAATTGTCGGGTTGGAAGGGACTCCAAGGGTCATCCACTTCCAACCCCCCTGCCATGGGCAGGGACACCTCACACTACAGCAGGTTGCTCACAGCCACATCCAGCCTGGCTGCAAAAACCTCCAGGCATGAGGCTTCCACCGTTCCCTGGGCAACCTCTTCCAGTGTCTCACCACCCTCATGGGGAAGAACTTCTTCCTAACATCTAATCTAAATCTCCACTCCTCTATCTTGGATCCATCCCCCCCAGTCCTATCACTACCTAACACCCTAAAAAGTCCCTCCCCAGCTTTCTTGCAGCCCTTTTCAGATACTGGAAGGCAACAATAAGGTCTCCTTGGAGCCTGCTCTTTGACTGCAGATGGAATTCTTTCTGAGAAGGTGACTTCTGTTACAAATGCCTCCTAAAAAACCATGTTTTCATGTAAGATCAAGTTGCCAATGTCCCATGTGTGGACATTCAATATACTGAAGAACAGAAGTGTGTGGTTGGAGTGGGCACCTAGGCTGGGCTTAGAGTAATGGTCAGGAATAGTGCAGACCTGAGACATCTACCTGTAAAGTATGGTGCTCATGAGGGATTTCATACCTGTGTTTTATGACTGTAGGCTGCCAGCAAGGTTGACATTAGCTGCTTAGGGATGAGAGGCTGTCAGTTTGTTCAGTGCTGATTTCAGTCTTATTCAAATACAGAGTGGGGAAACTTTTAAGGAGAAGCAAACAGCCCAAACCCCAAATGTATGCTGTGCTGCAATGTGCAATGTTTTCTGAAGCTTGGGATGTAAATTCAGGTATTTATAAGCTGAAGTTTCTTCCAAGTGCAGCCCTATGAGGAGAGGCTGAGAGCCCTGAGGCTTTTTAGTCTGGAGAAGAGAAGACTGAGAGGGGATTTGATAAATGTTTAGAAATATTTGAGGGCTGAGGGTCAAGAGGGAGGGGACAGGCTCTGCTCAGTTGCACCCTGGGATAGGACAAGGTGTAATGGATATAAACTGCAGCACAGGAGGTTCCATCTCAACATGAGGAGGAACTTCTTCACTGTGAGGGTCCCAGAGCACTGGAACAGGCCGCCCAGAGGCGTTGTGGAGTCTCCTTCTCTGGAGACTTTCCATCCCCATCTGGATGTGTTCCTGTGTGACCTGTGCTGACCTGAAGATCTCCAGAGGTTCTTTCCAACCCCTAACATCCTGTGATCCTAATGGTTCCTACAACTCAATGCATAAACCTGACAAAAACAAGCTACAGAAGCCTCAGGGCATGAGGAATGTGGCATTTGCCTGTGACTCTTGAAGGTGGGGAGGTGTGCAGTGTGGTGTGGTCCCTCAGAGGACATGGGCCAGATGCAGTGGCCTTGAGATGCAAGGTGAGGTTCCCCTGAGCTTCAGTAGGACACACAAGCAGTCCTTGAAATAGCAGGAATGCATAGATTATTATTTAGCATGCTGACCTGCCTGTTCACCAATTCAAAGTACATCTTGGTGTTCCTTGAAACAGTTTCCTTGCCCTGTGCTGTGGATGCTGCATGATGAGCAGGAGCCACAACGGACCTGCTCAGCTCCTTAAGTCTTTTTCTGCTGATTAAATCTGCACTTCTGGCTACCCTGGCTAAGTAAGCAGGGCATGTGAAAAGAGGGATTGTTTTGCCTTTTCTTGTTACTTATCATTTGTGCCCAGACCTGATGCCCAAGAATTTTTCCCCACCAAGAGTGGTAGGGCATTGGAATGTGCTGCCCAGGAAGGTGGTGGAGTCCCCAAGGCTGGATGTGTCATTTAGATGTGGTGCTTGGGGATAGGTGTAGGGGTGACCCTTGTAGAGTAGGGTTCTGGGTTGGAACAAAACTAGAAATGGGGAGATTCAGATTGGTTGTTAGGAAGAAGTTCTTCATTATGAGGGTGGTGAGAGCCTGGCACAGGTTGCCCAGGGAGGTGGTGGAAGCCTCATCCCTGGAGGTTTTTGCAGCCAGGCTGGATGTGGCTGTGAGCAACCTGCTGTAGTGTGAGGTGTCCCTGCCCATGGCAGGGGGGGCTGGAACTGGCTGATCCTTGAGGTCCCTTTCAAACCCTAACAATTCTCTCATCACAGATAAGTCAGCTGGGCTTAGTCTAAACAGCTTTCAACAGCAGCTTGAGGCAAGATATCTGAGCTTATACTAAAGCACATGAGAAGCACTCAGTGGTCTTGCCATCTTCTTTGGGAGAGAGGCAGTAATCAGCAGCAGATAAGCAGCAATGTGTTAAGATCACCACATCTGCTCCAGCACCAAACCTCTGTCTGCATCCAGCTTTACCAAGGAGGAGCTCCTGGTGTTCAGGAGCTCAGTGCTGTTATCAAAGGGAACTGTTGTTATCTACAATGCCTACCATGCACAGGAAGCATTTGCAGCATGGGCTAGAGGTGCTGTGGGGCCGAAATACCATCTGGAAACAACATCAATTATTTCCTTACTAACTTGCTTTCTGATATTCAGCATTAGACAAGCAGAATACTGAGGTTCACAGCCCCTTCTGATTTGAAGCTGAGGTTGCACACTGATTGCTGATGGTTACCAAACCTCCCAAAGCATTTGCTATGATCTGATCAGCTTTGCTAGCCTGTACAACTGGGAGCTCACACACAGGACAGACATGGAGGTGCTGGAGCCAGGGCAGAGGAGGGCAAGGAAGCTGTAAAGGGCCTGGAGAATAAAACTGATGAAGAGAGACTGAAGGAGCTGGGGATGGTGAGTGTGAAAAAGAGGAGGCTGAGGGGAGACCTCATTGCTGTCTACAACTCCCTGAAAGGACCTTGTGGAGAGGCTGGTGCTGGTCTCTTCTCACAGGTAATTAGTGATAGAGCAAGAGGCAACAGCCTGAAGCTGTGACTGGGTAGGTTTAGACTGGAGAGTAGGAAAAAAATTTTCACAGAAAGAGTGATCAGGAATGTGCTGCCCAGGGAGGTGGTGGAGTCCCCAAGCCTGGCTGTGTTTGAAGGTGGTTTGGATGTGGTGCTTGGGGCTATGGTTTAGGGGTGACCCTTGTAGAGTAGGGTTCTGGGTTGGACTTGGTGATGCTGAGGGGATTTTCCAGCCTGAATGTTTCTGTGATTCTGCACTGTTCAGTGTATTCTACGACATGAGGTGAAAATGCTGTCCCTGCCCCAAAGACCTCATAGCAAACTTCCACTGTGTCTTCAGGGCTGCCAGTGATGTACAAGAATACAAGCAGCTGCATACTACCAGGGTGCACTTCCCTCTACTTCTATGAGGAAGGGGTATCTGAAGTTCAGTGACCTGTGTTAGAGTCAGATAAATAGCAGCTAAGTCACTGCAAATATTGCTTAAGCTTAAAGCCAGCTTTGTTGGCTAGATGTCAGCTGATGATGGTGAAAAACCAAATCTGCTATGCCAGAAGAGTTAGAGTTAGATGCAATTAGAATCACAGAATGGGCTGGGCTGGAAGGGACCTCCAAAGCTCATCCAGTCTGACCTCCCCACAGTCAGCAGGGACATCCCCAACTAGATCAGGTTGCCCAGGACCTCCTTGAGCCTCACCTTGAATATCTCCAGGGAAGAGGCCTCAGTTAACCATTTCTACTTTCCATCTCCAGCTAGGATAACCATTTAGGGCTTGAAGTGTGCAGCAACAGTAATTTATGACCAGCTGGTTCAACCCTCAGTGCTGTGGAGAGTGGCAGGCTTATGGTGGCTGTGACTGGAGAGGCAAAGCAATGGGCAGGAAAGAGGCCAGGGTTTGGGGATCACCAGCCCGCTGCTGGTGGGGATCTTTACAGCCTTTATGTAAACATGGCTGGAATGAAAACAAGGTGGGTTTTCTTTTTTTTTCCTTTTTTTTATTTTTTGATTTTTTTCTTCTCCTTTGGAGACCTGTACAGAGTCCAAGCACAACACTGCAGGCTGAGCTGCCTGCTGCCTTTCAAAAAGGCACCACAGTGCCAGGGGAGCAAGCCCAGAAGTCTGATTGAATTCTGGCTTTGTGCATGGCATCAACCTTCTCTGTCAGTTGTGTTTTTGCACTGTGGCCATAGAGAGATAGGAAAAAAAGTTTTGGGGAGGGGTGTGAAGGATAATGACAGTAGGGGTGGGAAATAGTTGGTATAATATCAGTGAACTGGAATGGCAGTATTGGAATGGTAGAATGGCAGAACTGGAATGATAGAGCCTTGAGTGTACTAGAAAGTAATAATATGATGAATCTATGATATATGATGAATCTATGGCATGTAATGAATCTACAATACATAATATGTCATATATAATACTATATATATGAGAGACCCCACCTGGAGCACTGTGTCCAGTTCTGGAGCCCCTTTTACAAGAAGGATCTGGAGGAGCTGTTAATGTGTCCAGAGAAGGGCCACAAGGATGAGCAGAGGGCTGGAGCTGCTCTGCTCTGGAGACAGACTGAGAGAGTTGGGGTTGTTCAGTCTGGAGAGGAGAAGGCTCTGAGGAGACCTTCTTGTGGCCTTGCAGGATCTGAAGGGGGCTACAAGAAAGTTGGGGAGGGACTTTTGAGGGTGCCAGGGAGTGATAGGACTGGGGGGAATGGAGCAAAACTAGAAGTGGGTAGATTCAGATTGGATGTTAGGAAGAAATTCTTCCCCATGAGGGTGGTGAGACACTGGCACAGGTTGTTCAGGGAGGTGGTGGAAGCCTCATCCCTGGAGGTTTTTGCAGCCAGGCTGGATGTGGCTGTGAGCAACCTGCTGTAGTGTGAGGTGTCCCTGCCCATGGCAGGGGGGTTGGAACTGGCTGAGCCTTGAGGTCCCTTCCAACCCTGACTGTTCTCTGATTCTATGTGACACTTAGTAAGGGTATTTTAACCCAGTTTTGTGCTTGGGTAGTGTCACTTGCTCTGGATTCTGTGACTCTACCTGAGGTCGTCTATGCTTTTAGGTTTTAAAGCTGTTCTGGTAAAACAAAACCTTCCTCAATCTGAAAAGCAGCAGGCTAACATTCATAGCCTGCCTTCATTTTAGTAAGAGTTTGACTTCTTTACTTTCACTCCACATGGAGCAGAAGTCTGACTGTATACATAGGTGTCTTGCTAGAAGACTCTTATCCAGTGGCATGTCAGTTGGAGAAATGCAGTTCTTGCATTAAGTATAAGTGTGGCCCTATGCTTCTTGTTTTGTTTGAGAAAGCAGAGTCAACAAATGTGATTTGGATTTGGAACAGAAGGGGTCTATAGGGTTTGGATGGTGTTCATTCAGTCTTCATGGGTTAGCACTTCCATAAATCTGTGCCAGGTGTAGGTGGCTTATTGCAGAAGTGTAATATCACAGGATTAGATGGTGTTAGGGGTTGGAAGGGACCTCTGGAGATCATTGAGTCCTGTCCCCCTGCCAGAGCAGGACCAGAGAATCCAGCACAGGGCACACAGGAATGCATCCAGATGGATCTTGAAAGTCTCCAGAGAAGGAGGCTCCACAACATCTCTCTGGGCAGCCTGTTCCAGTGCCCTGGAATCATCACAGTGAAGAAGTTCCTCCTCATGGTGAGGTGGAACCTCCTGTGCTGGAGTTTCCATCCATTGCCCATTGTCCTATCCCAGGGTGCAAGTGAGCAGAGCCTGTCCCCTCCCTCTTGACCCCCAGCCCTCAGATAGTGATAGACATTTATTAAATCCCCTCTCAGTCTTCTCCTCTCCACACTCACCAGCCCCAGGGCTCTCAGCCTCTCCTCACCAGGCAGTGCTCCAGTCCCTTCAGCATCCTTGTAGCCCTCCCTTGGACTCTCTCCAGCAGATCCCTGTCCTTCTTGAACTGGGGAGCCCAAAACTAGATGCAATATTCCAGGTGAGGTGTCAGCAGGGCAGAGGGGGAGGAGAACCTCGCTGGGTCTGCTGGACACACTCTTAATGCACCCCAAGAGGACTTTCAAGCAAGGGGCAACGGATATAAACTCCAGCACAGCAGGTTCCACCTCAACATGAGGAGGAACTTCTTCACTGTGAGGGTCCCAGAGCACTGGAGCAGGCTGCCCAGAGAGGTTGTGGAGTCTCCTTCTCTGGAGACTTTCCAGCCCTATCTGGATGTGTTCCTGTGTGACCTGTGCTGGATTCTGTGGTCCTGCTCTGGCAAGGGAGTTAGACTCAGTGATCTCCAGAGGTCCCTTCCAACCCCTAACATCCTGTGAGCCTGTGGACAAAACTTTTCATGCTAGTGAAGAAAGAGCAAAAGTTTTTGTGCTAGTGAAGGAAGAACCAAACTTTTCATCTATTTCTCCCCCCAGGAAATAGAAGCATATAATAATGAGCATCAGCTAGAAGTAAACCATGTTCCTTTTGGTGCATGAATGCTTCATGGAGAATGTTGCAGAGAGTCATGACTTTACCTAACTACTTATACAAATTACTTGGAAAACAAGCTGTGATGGTGCAGCCCGTGTTTCAAAATACAGAGGGTCACCAAATGTCACTGGTGACATCATGATATATAAGTGCACAGCTTTGCTGAGGTTTAAGAAACATTGACTGGTTGTTAATCTGAAAAGCCCCATTTTTAAGTGACTGTTTTCTTTTCTAAGCAGATATTAAGGTTTTGGGTTTGCTCCTGTTTGAGGAAAGCAAAAATTTTCAGCTGCAATAATCACAGTAAGCCAGCAGCTAGTGGTTGAGGAATGCTGCTATTGGCATGTGTCCTTGAAAGCTTATTAAGACAGAAGAGAGTTTGCTGCAATCATTTAGGTTTAACAAAACCTTCCTAGGATTTTGTGCAAATGGGGTGTTGGGAAGAGCTGTATGAAATCAGTTAGAATTGGGCTGCATGGCCTAAAATCAGAGCCACTCTTAGAGCATTAGTTTGCTTTTCCTCCAGGGATTAACACTTGGCAATTCTGGGCTAAATTTCAAGAAAGGCAAACTCTAACCTGTGCATTTTCCCTTTGCTTGTTTTGCTTAACCTGAAAACAGTCTGAAGTGTATTTGCAATAAAATGCCAGGAAAAATAAAATTTAATTGAATAATCCATTTCCAAGCTTTTGGGAACTACTCTCTTCAGTTTGTGAAGAAAGCCTAAAAATATCTCCTGTGCTCAGCAGGCATTTGGAAGGCTTGCTCAAGTTCAGCTTGTCTACCATCTGATGTGCCTGGGCATTTTTGAGTGGGAGGTGTCCCTGCCCATGGCCAGGGGGGTTGGAACTGGCTGATCCTTGAGGTCCCTTCCAATCCTAACAATTCTGTGATTTTTCTGCTTTAGCTGCATGCCCTCACCCTCCCAGATGAGTTTATCCTTATATAGCACATGTAGAACATACTCCTGAGTTAGCAAATGTGCTTGTGGTTGCTAGATAGCCCATGAATCTGTGAATGATTATAGTACACAGGAACACAGCCAGGCAGGTTTTGAACTCTTACACCAGGGGCAGGTATGGAATTGCAACTTAAAGGAAGCTTCAGCCAAGTGTATGTCAAGTGCTGTGTTGCCAAAACGTGAACACGTTTGAACTGAAGGATGATGTGTCCAGAGAAGGGCCATGAGGATGAGCAGAGGGCTGGAGCTGCTCTGCTCTGGAGACAGACTGAGAGAGTTGGGGCTGTGCAGTCTGGAGAGGAGAAGGCTCTGAGGAGACCTTCTTGTGGCCTTGCAGGATCTGAAGGGGGCTACAACAAAGCTGGGGAGGGACTTTTGAGGGTGTCAGGGAGTGACAGGACTGGGGAGAATGGAGCAAAACTAGAAATGGGTAGATTCAGATTGGATGTTAGGAAGAAATTCTTCCCCATGAGGGTGGTGAGAGCCTGGCACAGGTTGCCCAGGGAGGTGGTGGAAGCCTCATCCCTGGAGGTTTTTGCAGCCAGGCTGGATGTGGCTGTGAGCAACCTGCTGTAGTGTGAGGTGTCCCTGCCCATGGCAGGGGGGTTGGAACTGGATGATCCTTGTGGTCCCTTCCAACCCTGACTGATTTCCTGATTCCATGACTTGCACTGTAGTACATCTGTGACTTCAAAAGCTTGCTTTAGGCACTTTTCTTTATATCTCAGTATGTTGTCTGATCATATGGATATTAACCAGACATACCACTTCTCATCTGGAAAGTTCTGTGTTGCAAGTGTGTAGGGACAGTATTTGGAAGTGTTTTAATTAAGACAGCTTGGCAAGGGGCCAGCTTTCCTTAAATAGGGCTTGAGCAGGAGGGAGATGCTTTTCATTTCTGACAATTGCAATATGGTTCTAACATTTGTAGCAGCTACATCTATGCTCCCCCACCCCCAATTTTAATTAATGACTTTTCAGAGTATCACAGAATCAACCAGGTTGGAACAGACCTCCAAGATCATCAAGTCCAAATGATCACCCAACTCTAACTAATCAACTAGACCATGGCATTAAGTGCCTCATCCAGGCTTTGCTTAAACATCTCCAGGGATGTTGACCCCACCACTTCTCTGGGCAGCACATTCCAATGTCCGATATCTCTTTCTGGGAAGAACTTCTAAAATCAAGTCTAAATTCCCCCTGCACAGCTTGAGACTGTGTCCTGTTGTTCTGTTGCTCGTTTCCTGGGAGAAGAGCCCAACCCCCACCTGGCTACAACCTCCCTTCAGGGAGTTGTAGAGAGCAATGAGGTCTCCTCTAAGCCTAAATTTTGTTAGAATTTAAGCTCCAAGTGATGCCCTCTCTTTTATACTATTGAATTGGTTGTGCACAGGAACAGGGATGTATTTGAATCTTCTTCATAGCACTCATTTCATTGGGAATTGGGAGTGCTTCAAGTGAGGTATCACAGTATATTACAGGTTGGGAGGTACCTCCAGAGATCATCAGGTCCAACCCCCCTGCCAGAGCAGCATCACCCAGGGGAGTCTGCACAGGAATGCATCCAGGTGGGGTTGGAAAGTCTCCAGAGAAGGAGACTCCGCAACCTCTCTGGGCAGCCTGCTCCAGGGCTCTGTCACCCTCACTGGAAAGAAGTTTCTCCCCATGTTGAGCTCAAACCTTCTCTGTTCAAGTTTGAACCTGTTGTTTCTTGTCTTACTACTGTGCACCACCCAAAAGAGCCTGGCCCCCTCCCCTTGACCCCCACCCCTCAGCTATTGATAGACATTGATCAGATCCCTCTCAGCCTTCTCTTCTCCAGACTAAACAGCCCCAGGGCTCTCAGGCTCTCTTCCCAGGGGAGATGCTCAAGTCCCCTAAGCATCCTCCTGGCTCTCCCTTGGACTCTCTCCAGCAGGTCTCTGTCTCTCTTGACCTGGGGAGCCCCAAACTGGACACAGGATTGCAGCTGTGGTCTCAGCAGGGCAGAGCAGAGGGGGAGCAGAACCTCCCTAGCCCTGCTGGCCACACTTTTCTTGCTGCCCCCCAGGCTCCCATTGGCTCTCTTGGCCACAAGGGCACATTGCTGTCCCATGCAGAACTTGCTGCCCACCAGCACTCCAAGGTCTTTCTCTGTGGAGCTGCCTTCCAGCAGGGCAGCCTCTAACCTGTAGTGGCTCTGAATCTGCTGTGTCCCAAAGAGTTTTTCTTATCTTCCAGATTTTAGCAGAGGCTGTAATAGCAGCAAGACTTCTTCAGTGTTTGAACTGTCTTGTTTGAGGAGGGTAGTCAGTTAATGAAGGAAAGATTTCATGGCTAGCTGCATCAGTGGGCAGATGTTACACAATTCTAGATGACAATAAAGCAAATAAATGTTGAGGGACTTGAGAACATTGTTGTCTCCTTAGAGGCACTGCTAATTAAAAGGCTAAACCCAAGAACAAGGGCAGATATTTTTTTTTCCACATAGGGAGTTTGTTGGAATAAACTTATTTTCATCTGCATCTGTCTTTTACTCATGGATGTTTTTAAGTATGTCAAGTCAGAAGGGGGTTGTGAGCAGCCCTTGTTGAATTTGCTTCAGTTTCTCCTTGCCCGACTCTCCAGCCTAAATCTCACTGACTGGCAGCACAACCCTCCTGTGTCTGCAGCTCCTCCCAGTTCTGTGTCATCAGCAAACTCACTGCCAGTGCTCTCTGTGCCCTCATCCAGGTCACTGATGGATATCTTGAATAATGAAATCATTTGAGTCTTTAGAGACCAGCATGACAGAAGAAAACATGAAGAGTATATGCAGAAAGATTGTTTAAGGCTTCATTATTTGCAGCAATAATTCCTTGATAGTGCTTTCCACTTTGGGCTCATTACCTGACTTCATTTTTTTTTAATTGTTTTTATTTCTCTCCCAAGAATCAAACATCTTTAGATGTTTCTGGATTGTTGAGCCTTCATAGAATGTAGAGACAATCTATTTAGTGATGGCAGGGAGCCTCTTCCACAGCCACAGACGTTGCAGACCTCCTGATTTTCACTTCTGGTGTCTGAAGTTTTCTCGTGGTTTTAAGAGTTCCATAATATTTTGTTTTCCTCTAAAAACACCTGCCCTCATCTTTCAGCAAGCTGGGACAGCTCTTGCCCTGGGAACCATTTATTTGGGTGCAAACATCATAATCCATGCATCTTGAAGTGATGAATTTCATTAAATCAACATTCAGGAAGCAGTTTTTCATAGCAGGAGGTCCTCTTTACTGCATGAATTATAAACTGGGAGGTCTCTTTTCTGCTCCAATTTTTTTTTCCTGAAGCATATTTAATCCATGAGATTAAAAGGTGAAAATTAATTCTTTGCATGTTGCTGAAACATGAGTCATGGAGTGAAATTATCCAGAGTTTTGGCAGTACCATGAAGTCAATAATAATGCTTGTTGTAAAGCAGTCATACATTACCTTCTTTTCCTTACAAGGGCTTTCAGCTTTCCATGTGTATTGTTTCTTATGGTTTACACCAAAGTGCACAACTGCTACTTGATGTTTTGGAGAAGAGAAATGCTGGAGTGTAGGTATGCTATAAAAAAAATTCCCTCATGTACTCATCACAGGATGTTAGGGGTTGGAAGGGACCTCTGGAGATCATTGAGTCCTACCCACTGCCAGAGCAGGACCAGAGAATCCAGCACAGGTCACACAGGAACACATCCAGATGAGGATGGAAAGTCTCCAGAGAAGGAGACTCCACAACCTCTCTGGGCAGCCTGTTCCAGTGCTCTGGGACCCTCACAGTGAAGAAGTTCCTCCTCGTGTTGAGGTGGAACCTCCTCTGCTGAGGTTTGTATCCATTGCCCCTTGTCCTATCACAGGGTTCAAGTGAGCAGAGCCTGTCCCCTCCCTCTTGACCCCCAGCCCTTAGATATTGATAGACATTGCTCAGATCCCCTCTCAGTCTTCTCCACACTAACCAGCCCCAGGGCTCTCAGCATCTCCTCATCAGGCAATGCTCCAGTCCATCATCCTTGTAGCCTTCCCTTGGACTCTAGAACTCAAGTAGATGATAATAGCAATTAGTGAAGCTCTTCCTGTGTGGTAAATTGGCACATACAGTGGTAACTGTGGACCATGAAGGAATCACAGTATGCCCTGGGTTGGAAGGGACCTTTAGATGTCATCTAATCCAACTCCCCTGCAGTGAGCAGGGGCATCCCCAACAAGATCAGGTTGCTTAGAGCCCATTCAAGTCTGACTGAGTATCTCCAGGGGTTGGTCCTCCACCACCTTCCTTGGCTGTATATTGCTTGCTTAGTAAAAGTTTGGGGTTTTTTTTTTGTTGCTGATTTAATTTCCCCCACACCCCCTCTCATTTTATATCACTTACGTGTTACCAAAGCAAACTTGACTGAATCACAGAATGGTCTGGGTTGGAAGGGTCAAGTATTCCAAACCCCTCTGCATTCAGCAGGGACATCCCCAACTAGATCAGGTTGCCCAGAGCCCTGTCCAGCCTCACCTTGAATATCTCCAGGGATGGGGCCCCAGCCACCTCCCTGGGTAACCTGCTCAGTGTTTCACCACCCTCCTGGTATAGAATTTGTTCCTGATATCCATATTTGTTCCTAACATCCAATCTCAATTTGCTCTGCTCTAGTTTGAAGCCATTGCCCCTCATCCTGTCCCTGTAGGCCCTGGTAAACAGTCTCTCTGCAGCCTTCTTGTGGGTTTACAGTAAGTTGTTGAAGCCTCACCTGCAAATCAAGAGGAATTGGAGTCCCAGCCCTGGATCTAGAACCTATGACCACATGCACCCTGCACAGGGAACAAATCAACCCTCACATCCTAACCCTTGAGTACTTCTGGTCTCCTGCTTCTTGGTCATCAGTCTGAGGAGGAGGAGGCTATACCTGTAACATGAAACATCCTCCCTCTCATGCAAAGCCAACTGCTCTACCCTTTTCTTTGCCCTCTTCCATTTCCCCAACATTTTAACTTCCCACATTACTGTCATGCAAATCATCTCAGCAGGTTTCTGTAGCAATAAGTGAAGTTCAGCTGCATGGGATGGATTGGTTTACCCCATGCAGAGCTACAGACTGGGGGTGAGTGGCTGGAGAGCAGCCTGGCAGAGAGGGACCTGGCAGTGCTGGGGGACAGCAGCTGGACAGGAGCCAGCAGTGTGCCCAGGGGGCATGGAAGGCCAAGGGCATCCTGGCCTGGATCAGGAATGGTGTGGCCAGCAGGGGCAGGGATGGAATTCTGCCCTGTGCTCAGCACTGCTGAGGCCTCACCTCCAGCACTGTGTGCAGCTCTGACCAACACTGCAAGAGAGATCTTGAGGTGCTGGAGCAGGTCCATAGGAGAACAACCAGACTGGGGAAGGGACTGGAGAGGGAAAGGCTGATGAGGAGAGGCTGAGGGAGCTGGGGGTGTTCAGCCTGGAGCAGAGGAGACTCAGGGGGGAGTTATCTCTACAACTACTTTTATTTATTGTTAAAATCCTCTTTCAGCTGCACCTTCTACCAGTAAACTCTCTTACCACCTGACCTTTTCTTTGTGATGCTTCAGCTTGCATCTCTCTTTCACTGGGTGCCAGAAGATCAAATCACTGTTTTTCAAGCACCCAGTAACACAAAGTAATGAAAAAAACTTAGAAGAGTAGCAGTGGCAGTCAGGGTTTGTCTTAGGAATTTACTAGTTACTTTTTTTTTTAGGATTTTCCTAGGTTTTCTTTTGTCCTGTGTGGGAGCAGTGCTTACCTAGGTAAAGGTTTTTTTGCCATTGCAGGAAACAGCACTAGCCCATTTCAAGAAAAAGAAAGGTTTCACCTCTTTGAGCTCATCATGGTTTGCCTTTAAAAAAAAAAACAAAAACAAAAAAACAAACATAGAGTTGAGTCCTCCAGGAGGACCAGAAAGGTCCAGGGGATGGACTGGAAAATTGTACCTTTGCTCTTCAGTCCCCAAATCCTGCTAGCTCTGTACATTTGGCTGTGAAGTTATTGTCTTGCTCTTTCTTCCCTTTCTCCTCCCTGGAGCTCCCTTATCTGCTGTGGGGGTAGGATGGTTCCAATCTTATCTGTGGCTTTCAAGCCCTGACTAGTTTTTACTGCTCAGTCTTGGCCTGTTTAGGTCTAATGCCAGGGACCAAGGGGAGGCAATTTCAGGTGTGGCCAGCTTGAATCTAGCCTAGCAATGGGGAGGAAGAGCAAGCCCTGGGGCATATGTTAGACCCCAGGTGGGGAGAAAAGGAGCTCCTGGGGCTTAGTCTGCTTGGGGGAAGATTTTTGTGGGGGTTTTGTGTGTCTTATACATGTATTAGGTGTTAAGGATTCGTGTATTCTGCATTTTCATGTATACTTTTGAATATAATTCTTTATTTCTCTCCAGCCCAACAAAAGCCTCTTTATTGTATTTCTTTGGGGAGTAAAAGTGTTTCTGTCCACTCTTTAAACCAAGACAGAGCACTTCTTTTCATTTGGACAGCCATGACACTTTGTCATTCCCCTTTTTCTTCAGTGTTAAAATTTTGGGTGTTAGAGTTGGGTGTTTTTTTCTTTGTTTTTTTTTTTTTGCCTTCTGATGTAGCTTAAGGAAATCTTTGAAGTAAGGTACATTAGCATATAAGCTCTGGAAGTCTCTGGTTGCACTTGGGTCAGGATAATAAATATTTGTTCAGGTGCCCTGTCTTAGGAGGTAAGTTTGTTCTGCCTTGTCACAATACTTCAGCTATGGGGCCCTATTTTTGTTAAAACACTTGCCATGTTTTTCAAACCTGGCCTGCTTATTTCTAATTTCTCTTTCCCCTCCCCCCAGACTGTATACCTTGAATGTTCTTTTGATCCCAGCAGCATTAATTCAGAATGAAAACATTCTTCATGTGCATTTGAATGTCTCCCTCCCCCTTGGGAAGGTCCTCCTTGACTGGCAGAGAAAATGGATCAATCATCTGTCACTTAATGATGCTGGTAAAGATGCTGTGAGCTTTATCTCTTACCCAGAGATGAGTTGCATGGCAGGCATCCACATTTGGTAGCTGGTATCTAGTAAGTCATTCTTCTGTTGGGCTGGCAGTATGGTCTGCCCTGAGTAAGGAATCTGAAGATCTCAGAGTATTGCAGATTTAGTCTTTGTTGATGAATTTTGCAATTGGCTGGCACATATTCAGTAAATTCCATCCCTGAGCTCCCATCCCTGAGCTCCCATCCCTATCTATAGCTATACCTGTGGAGGTGATGGAAGGTGTCCAGAGAAGGGCCATGAGGATGAGCAGAGGGCTAGAGCTGCTCTGCTCTGGAGACAGACTGAGAGAGTTGGGGCTGTTCAGTCTGGAGAAGAGAAGGCTCTGAGGAGACCTTCTTGTGGCCTTCCAGGATCTGAAGGGGGCTCCAAGAAAGCTGGGGAGGGACTTTTGAGGGTGTCAGGGAGTGACAGGACTGGGGGGAATGGAGCAAAACTAGAAATGGGGAGATTCAGATTGGATGTTAGGAAGAAGTTCTTCCCCATGAGGGTGGTGAGACACTGGTACAGGTTGCCCAGGGAGGTGGTGGCAGCCTCATCCCTTGAGGTTTTTGCAGCCAGGCTGGATGTGGCTGTGAGCAACCTGCTGTAGTGTGAGGTGTCCCTGCCCATGGCAGGGGGGTTGGAACTGGATGAGCCTTAGGGTCCCTTCCAACCCTGACAGTTCTATGATCCTATATATCACAGAATGGTCTGGGTTGGAAGGGATCTCCAAAGCTCATCCAGTCTAAACCCCTCTGCAGTCAGCAGGGACATCCTCAACTAGATCAGGTTGCCCAGAGCCCTGTCTAGCTTCACCTTGAACATCTCCAGGGAAGGAACCTCCCTGAGCAACCTGTTCCAGTGTTCTACCACCCTCATAGTGAAAACTATGCTCCTAATATATGTGTGTGTGTGTATATATAGATATATTGTTTTTAATTTGTGTTAGTTGTGTGTAGGTAAGCCAGCTTTGCAGTAGCTATGTGCTAAGTAAGGTGCAAAAGTGCCTTTCTCCAGGGCAAATGACCAAAACCATCATTTATCTTGGAAAAGGTTGGGGGGGAAGTGTATTATTGGAAAATGAGGACATTTACACTAGCCAGAATGCGCAATAACTTATTTTTTCTTAGAAGCAGGAAGAATAAGAACAGGATGATAGTGTATGCAAAGAGAAGTTTTAAAGACAGATTTTTCTTTGATAAAGATAGATTTTCTTTTTTCTTTATTAGGGACAGATGATATTTCTTACATTTTGTATGTGTGGGTTTATGTAGGATTTACTTTGAGGTTTTAATAAAATTAAATAGTGCTGGGGGGGGGGGGGGGGGGATCAGCAGAAGAATGACAGAGAGAGACAGAGACCTGCTGGAGAGAATCCAGCAGAGAGCCAAGAGGATGCTTAGGGGACTTGAGCATCTCCCCTGGGAAGAGAGCCTGAGAGCCCTGGGGGTGTTTAGTCTGGAGAAGAGAAGACTGAGAGGGATCTCAGGAGTTGAAAGTGCACTCACTGAACATGAATATCAAAAGAAAAAGGGAGGTAAAAAAAAAGGACTTCTTGCTTCCCAGAAAGAGAGGTTGGCCATTGGAATGCACTGCCCAGGGAGGTGGGCAGGGGGGAGTCAACATCCCTGCAGGTGTTTAGGCAAAGCCTGGATGAGGCACTTAGTTCTATGGTCTAGTTGATTAGCTAGGGGTGGGTGATGGATTTGATGATCTTGGAGGTCTGGTTGATTCTGTGATACTGTGACTTCAGTTCAAACAATGTTTTTGATGCTCCAGGTTTCTAAAGACAGTTTTTAGGAACAAAGATCTGATCTGTAGCAGGGAGTGGTCCATATCCTTTGCACCTTTTTTTTTTTATGGTCATCCCTTTAAAGGCTTACATTATTACTCTTATTTAGACATGAGAGATCAGCTTTCTTTCCAAGTCCAGTGTGTAAGGGCTCCTTGCTGGTGGTGCTCCTCTCTTGGCCTGCTCAGAGCCACTGCTGGGTTGTTTGTATCCTCGGTGGTCAAGCAGGAGTTGCTCTGGGTAGAAGCTGTGAAGAACTTAGGTGCAGGGCAGCAGTCAATCACACAGTGATAGTCACATTCTGCTGCTTATGGTGTGCTGCTGGATGATATCCCTCCCCTCTGTCTGGAAGTAACTAATAATCAGCACAGCAGGTGGTGGGTAGCAGAAAGCTGGAGAGCTTTAAGAGAAGGGTTGCTCCATTTGTACACAATGGAAGAAAGAAGAGGTTGAAAGACCCTCAGTATGGTGCACATCCCTTCTCAAGACAGCCTCAGACCTTGGCCTTTCTTCTAGAGCCAGTTATTGATGGTCCTCTGGCTAAGAATAATTAAGGGGACATTGAATGGCACTGGAGCAGGTCCAGAGGAGAGCAACCAGACTGGGGAAGGGACTGGAGGGAAAGGCTGAGGGAGCTGGGAGTGTTCAGCCTGGAGCAGAGGAGACTCAGGGGGGACCTTATCACTCTCTACAACCACCTGAAGGGAAGCTGTAGTCAGTGGGGGTCAGGCTCTGCTCCCAGGCAACTTGTGCCAGGACAAGAGGGCATGGCCTGAAGCTGTGCCAGGGGAGGGTTAGGTTGGATGTTAGGAAGCAATTCCTGACAGCAAGGCTGATTAGGCACTGGGATGGACTGCCCAGGGAGGTGGTGCAGTCACCATCCCTGGAGGTGTTTAAGCAAAGCTTGGCTGTGGCACTTGGTGGCATGGTTGAGCTGATGTGGTGGTGCTGTTTCATAAACTGAACTTGATGATCTCAGAGATCTTTTCCAACCTCAGTAATTCTGTGATTCTGTGGTGGTACTTCATCTCTAATTTTCATGTGATGTCTGTAAGTAGATCAATGTTTTTAAGACAGGGGCCTCCAGAGATCATCCAGTGCAACCCCCCTGCCAGTGCTCTGTCACCCTCACTGGAAAGAAGTTTCTCCTCATGTTGAGCTGAAACCTTCTCTGTTCAAATTTGAACCCATTGTTCCCTGACTTATCACTGTGGACCATCCAAAAGAGCCTGGCCCCCTCCTCTTGCCCCCCACCCCTCAGCTATTGATAGACATTGATCAGATCCCCGCTCAGCCTTCTCTTCTCCAGACTAAACAGCTGTTCATCTGGCCATGAGTTCTCCCTCTCCTGGAAAGGTTACCATGTCCTTTACCCCAAGTAGTTTGCCTTCCCCTGTGCTACGTGATGTGCTTGCCCACTGAGAGTTCAGCTGGCAGTTCAGACACAACTTGTTCCCACTGAAACAAAATAAAATCACTGCAGGCAGAGCAGTTCCACCAGACTTCCCTGGCTGCCCAGTGGGTTGCTTGGCTGCCAGGCTTGGGAAACAGGAGTGTGTTCTTCTGGCTTTAGCCAGAGTATACAGAGCCCAGCGTTTTCAACAAGTGTGATTCTGCTTATTTTCAAGTTGTCAGGTTTGCTTGGGAACAGTTTATGTAGATGACTTCAGATGATTTGGGTTTGGGTTGTATTTTTTTTTCTTTTTCCCTTTTTTTTCTTTAAGGAGATTTTTGTTCTGAACTATCTTAAATTTTCTGTTCACTGCCAGATTTGCTGAGGTTTCATGATGCAGGTAATTTATGGACTTTCATAGAATCGGTCAGGGTTGGAAGGGACCTCAAGGATCATCTAGTTCCAACTCCCCTGCCATGGGCAGGGACACCTCCCACTAGATGAGGCTGGCCAGAGCCTTTACTTTATGGAGTTTAATGGAAGCAAAAATCTATGCACTGAACTACTTCTGGTAGTTCTGGTTATGGTTCAGACAAAATAAAATGTGACATGAGTTGTTTGAAGAGTTGATAAATGTTTTAGGCTGATATGACTCAGGTTATGCTTTCCCAGGTAGTAGTTTCACCACATTGTTTTATTTTCTTGGCTGTTCATTCATTGATCTGACTTGATTCAGCAGGAGAAACAATGATTATAGATATCAACTTCCAATAAAGACCTTATGTTCCTCTGCTAAAAATAAAACCCATACCCCTAAACCAAAACAAAAATCCTCTGCTAAAAAGTGCTAGCTGAACAGAAAGTTTGAACAGCTGAAAAAAATCACAGCAATGTGTGTGTGTGTGTGCTGCTTTTCCAGGGAGGCAGAGCAGGTGTTGGTTTGATAGAGGCACTCCTACCTTCAGAGGAATCCTAAACCAGTTGTGTGTTTTTTAGGCACTCTGACTTTCACAGGATGTTAGGGGCTGGAAGGGACCTCCAAAGCTCATCCAGTCCAACCCCCCTGCCAGAGCAGGAGCACCTAGAGCAGATCACACAGGAACACATCCAGGCAGGTTTTTGAATATCTCCAGAGAGGGAGACTCCACAACCCCCCTGGGCAGCCTCTTCCAGTCTTCTGTCACCTTCACAGGGAAAAAAATTTTCCTCCTGTTTCCATGGAACTTTCCTATGCCTCAACTTCCACCACTGTCCCTTGTGCTGGCATTGGGCATCACCCAGCAGAGCCTGGCTCCAGCCTCTGGGCACTCCCCCTGCACATCTTTATCAACAGCAATGAGGTCACCTCTCAGGCTCCTCCTCTGCAAGCTACAGATCCCTCAGCTCCCTCAGGCTCTCCCCATTGTTGATAAATAAACCTCCAACCTTTACAGGACTTAAAAAAATAATCTTCTTTTAGTGCAGACAATTTGAAAACTTGTTTTCATTGTCACTGTTAACCTGGGACATAAAACTCCTGACAAATAATCATCCCTTCCATTGCTGTTTTGAAGGCTTAGTGTCCAAATTCAGAAAGTTGGCACAATTAATTCAGACAGTCACCTACAGTGACAGGAGATAAAAAATAAGGAGCTTTTTTTATTGTACCTTTTTCCTTGAGTTTTTGCACCCTTCAGATGATGAATATGAACTTGGAGGTGAAATAACTCAATTATTGATTGCTTCAGGGTATCATTTGGTCAGTACTGAGTCCCTCTATTAAAGCCCTGTAGGCAAAATTTCTTCCCTTAGTTTACAAATCCTTGTGTGACAGTTGGCAGCAAACTTCCTTCCTGTGAAATGGATATCAGGAAGAAGTTCTTCACCATGAGGGTGGTGGAACACTGGAACAAGTTGCCCAGGGAGGTGGTTGAGGCTTTTTCCCTGGAGATATTTCAGATGAGGCCCTGGGCAACCTGATCTAGTTGGGGATGTCCCTGCTGGCTGTGGAGAGGTCAGACTGGATGAGCTTTGGAGGTTCCTTCTGTCCTGAACCATTCTATGAATCCTTTCGTCATCATTTAAAAGAGAGAGATATCATAATACAGCCTCTTAGCCAGCCCACTTGCTCTACTGTGTTGGTCTTTATTAGGCTAGAAACCAAAAGGTTTACTTAGGGAACAGAGTGCAAAGCATTTCCTTCCATGCCAGAGCAGCATCCAATGTGAACTAATCCTTCAGATCTGACTGTTACCACACTCCTATCATAGCCTCAAACCAAGAGTGCACACCATTGTCATCCAGGGTGTGAAGTTTTAGCTGGTATTTGGAGTTATGTTTCAGGGGACAGGTGGCAATGATAAGATGATAAGAATGTCTTGATGCCATGTTTAGCAAGTGCTCTTTTCCTGAAGTGGGAAGATCAAACAACAGGAAGCAGTTTTCTCCCTTCTCATGCAGAGGCTGACTCAGCAGCCAGCACAGCACCCTGTCCAAAAACGTGCAGGGAGAAATAAATTGTTGGTTCCCCTGCTGCCTGTGATTTCCATGCTGGATTTGCTCCTTCATGTAAGTTTAATGTAGGAAATATACCTGGAACCAAGTCAGCTCTTTATCCCTGTAGGTACCTCTGTACTACCACAGTTGGAGGAGCATCCTAGGAAGTTTACACCTTGGCTGTGCTCAGGGCAAATCCTCAAGTCAGGGAAATCTGGCCATGGGCTAGAGGCTGTTGCATTTTTGTCCCCAGGAGTGATGTGCTCCCAAACCCTGATAGTTCCCATGATGAATGTAAAGCAGATCACACCAGGTGGCCCAGAACTGCAGGGTTCTGTCAAGCACATCTGTCAGAGAGAGCAAACGTGTAATTTACTGTTGCCACTGGTCTTTGAGTGGTAGCTTTCATTGTCTCAGCTGACATGTAACAAAGACCATTCTAAACAGTCTCCATTTAGTTCAGTGGCTAACAGACACATTGGCTTTGGAAGAGGTTGGACTTGATGATCTTGGAGGTCTCTTGGTTGATTCTGTGAGATAGTGCTTGGTCATGGTGGTGGATTGAAATTACCACACACACACCCCCAGAGTAAACTCTCCCAAACTCAGAACTCAGAAAGCACAATGAAAGTTATAATTACGAAAGGTAAACTAAGATCTAGAAGTATAAGATGCAATGAATATGTACAAAACATATTTGCATTGAGAAGGAAAGCACTGAAGACGACAGACATCCTACTGTGATAGTTTTAAGGCTATACCTTTTTTTTTTCTTCACCAAGTTTGAGCAGAAAAATGACAGAAGGTAAATCTGATCCAACTCTATGACTGTTGTCTGCTTAAGAACTGCAGGAGTCAAATGCAATAAACCTGTCCTGTGGATCTGAGCCACTCAGTTATATGTCCTTTAAAAGAGGGCCCTACATGGGAGGTATCTCTTGCTTCCCCTGACCTGTCGTCTGTTGTCCTTAGCACATGCTGTGCATACTGTATCTGGAGTGGCTGGAGAGTGGCCAGGAAGAAGGGAACCTGGGGTACTGGTGCACAGCAGCTGAACAGGAGCCAGCAGTGTGCCCAGGGGCCAAGAAGGCCAATGGCATCCTGGCCTGCATCAGGAATAGTGTGGCCAGCAGGAACAGGGAAGTCATCCTGCCCTGTGCTCAGCACTGCTTAGACCACGCTTTGAATGCTGTGTCCAGTTCTGGGCCCCTCAGTTCAAGATGTTGAGATGCTGGAATGTGTCCAGAGAAGGGCACCAAGGCTGGGGAGGGGTCTGGAGCACAGCCCTGTGAGGAGAGGCTGAGGGAGCTGGGGGTGTTTAGCCTGGAGAAGAGGAGGCTCAGGGCAGACCTCATTGCTGTCTACAACTACCTGAAGGGAGGTTGTAGCCAGGTGGGGGTTGGGCTCTTCTCCCAGGCAAGCAGTGACAGAACAAGAGGACACAGTCTGAAGCTGTGCAGGGGAAAGTTTAGGTTTGATCTTGGAAAGAAGTTCTTCCCAGAAAGAGAGATTGGCCATTGGAATAGGCTGCCCAGGGAGGTGATAGAGTCACCATCCCTGGAGGTGTTTAAGCAAAGCCTGGATGAGGCACTTGGTGCCATGGTCTGGTTGATTAGGTAGGGTTGGGGATTGTTTGGACTTGATGATCTTGGAGGTCTCTTCCAATCTGGTTGATTCTGTGATACTGTAACTCTGAAATATAAGTAAGGTGTGAGAAGCAGGAGAGCATAGTAATTCTGTAAACTGAATGGGAAATTTTGCTTCCACCTTGTTACAGTTTGAAGGGGGAACTTTAGCCTAGATCCTGACTGCACAGGCAAGTAATTACCATTGGATACAAAAGAAAAATAATGCTAAAGTCTATAGAATTCATTGGCTTGCTGCTGGGGATATAAAGCAGTGGCATAAACAGTTCTTGCTCTCTTCTTCTGTCACTTCTGCTTGCAATTTCTCTCTCTCTTCTGTGCCCTTGCCAGGGGATCTCTGTTTTGACTCCTGTGTGAGGTATCAGGAAGGAAGGAAGGAGTGGGGGAGGAGGTGATCAGTCCCCCTGGATCCATCCGGGGTGGGGCTGAGGAGTTTCTGTGTTGTTTATAGATTGTCAATATCTATCTATTGTACATCTAGTGTACAGTTTGTACATATTCATTGCATTTCCTATTTCTAGGTTTTAGTTTGCTTTTAAATAGAGCTTCATCTGCTTCCATCCCAGACTGAGCTAAGTCTGGCAGTTTAATGTGGGGGTAGTTCTCCAAATTAGTTTGGGGGTAATTTCTACCCAGCACACACCTGTAGTATTTTATTTCTTTTGTGTTTCTTGTGACTAAGGAAACAATGGTAGAGGACATGGGAAATGGACCTGAGGTGTGTATAGTGTGGATGAGCTCACACTTCCCACTTAGTTAAGTTGTGGCCTTGAGCTGCTGTTCAGGCTTGAGTCAAGCAGTGCTCTTCTTTCTTCCTTTTGGTATGGCAAAACTATGTTTGGCATATCATGTTTTGCTTGAGGTGTTAGTTTGAAGTTCACTCTTGTGGTGTGTATGTATTCAATTCTGCACTTTGGTTCGGTTGTTCTTTTTTTTTTCCTGTCCTGATATTGAAAGGCATCTGCAGATTAATTGGTCTGAAACCTTCAGGGATCATCCCACTATCATTTTTCGTCCATCTTGCTAGAATTTATTCACAGTCAGCACTCCATGTGAAGCTGCTGGCATTATTGGATTGTTCTTCCTGTTGGGATTTGCTTGATATGAACAAACAGAGAATTAACTACCTCCCAGTGGTGTCCAGTATACCAGTGAGTTGTGGTTAAAAGCATAACAGGATAGAGCAGTGGCCACTGGCAAAGGGTGGCCTGGGATGCTACATTATTCATGCATTGTTCTGGTGTTTAAAATCCTTGTGTCAGCACGGAGGATGTACACAGACATCTGACAAACAGTGACAGGGTATTAGACAGTGTATGTTCATGTGACTGCCAGAATCACAGGCTCACAAGATGTTAGGGCTTGGAAGGGACCCAAAGAGATCTCCAAGCCCCCTGCCAGAGCAGGACCAGAGAATCCAGCACAGGTCACACAGGAATGCATCCAGACAGGGCTGGAAAGTCTCCAGAGAAGGAGACTCCACAACCTCTCTGGGCAGCCTGCTCCAGTGCTCTGGGACCCTCACAGTGAAGAAGTTCCTCCTCATGGTGAGGTGGAACCTCCTGTACTGTAGTTTCTATCCACTGTCCCTTCTCCTATCACAGAAGGCAATTGAGCAGAGCCTGTCCCCTCCCTCTTGACCTCCAGCCCTCAGATATTGATAGACATTGATCAAATCCCCCCTCAGTCTTCTCCCCTCCAGAGTAAACAGCCCCAAGGCTCTCAGCCTCTCCTCTCCAGGCAGTGCTCCAGGCCCTTCAGCATCCTCATAGCTCTCCCTTGGACTCTCTCCAGCAGATCCCTGTCCCTCTTGAACTGGGGAGCCCAGAACTGGATGCAATATTCCAGGTGCGGTCTCAGCAGGGCAGAGTAGAGGGGGAGGAGAACCTCCCTGGATCTGCTGGACACACTCCTCTGAATGCACCCCAGGACCCCATTGGCCTTCTTGGCCCCCAGGGCACATTGCTGTCCCATGCACAACTTGTTGTCCCCCAGCACTCCCAGGTCCTTCTCCACAAGAGATCACCTCCCAGCCTGTTCTGGTGCAGTTTATTCTTCCTTCCTAGGTGCAGCACTCTGCTCTTGTTGAACTGTGCACTGTCAGATACGGATATTTGTAATATTTGAATAATAGAGAATATTTTCCATGTATTTTAAATATTTTCCCTGTATGGAGAATATTTTCCTTGTATTAACTGCAGGGGATTATTAGCTATTCACCTTTGCAAGTCTTAGACATTCTAGAGGTGTGTGTAGTTCATTTCCCTTAGGCATGAAGGTAAACATAGTGCATGGAAGTTCTTCTCCACAGGGCTGCTGTCTAGCAGATCACCTCCCAGCCTGTTCTGGTGTAGTTTATTCTCCCTTCCTAGGTGCAGCACTCTGCTCTTGTTGAACTGTGCACTGTCAGATACAGATATTTGTAATATTTGAATAATAGAGAATATTTTCCCTGTATTTTAAATATTTTCCCTGTATGGAGAATATTTTCCTTGTATTAGCTTCAGGGACTTATTAGTTATTCACCTTTGCAAGTGTTAGACATTCTAGAGGTGTGTGTAGTTCATTTCCCTTAGGCATGAAGGTAAACATTGTGCATGGATATTCCTCTGCTTCCTAAAGGAAAGAGCCAACTACAAAGGAACTCCTCACAGCTGTGGGTGGAAGGGAAAAGGCTGCCAGTGGTTTTTCTGGCTGTAAATTAGATTTCAGTTAGAAGAGCCCTGTAGCAAACTCAAGGATGAGGTGACCCAGATCCGATTGCCATCTCGCAGCGGTGTGAAGCAGATGGACAGCAGCAGGTCCCCCTGCAGCCACCAGGCTCCTGGTGGAAGGCAGCCCAAATCTGGAGAATTTGCATGTTCTAAATAACAAGGTGAAACCTTATATTTCAGGTTGCTTGTTGTGAAGAAGCTAAAAAGAATCCGCATCTCAGCTGGGTTTATACTTGTCATCTATTTTTTGTCTTGCTGTTTCCTTCTCTTGTGCTGTGAAGGACAAGAATGAGCTGAGCTAAGGTGTTAGTGGAAAACAAAGGGCTGTGTGATCCCGCAGAAAAGCAGCCTGCTCTCCACAGTCCTCCTCCTATCAGTGGGGCATACAAATGGGTCTGGGCAATAAATGCACTACAGGGTGCCTCATCACAGAATTAACCAGGTTGGAAAAGACCTTCGAGATCATCAAGTCCAACCTGTCACCCAACACCACCTAATCAACTAAACCATGGCACTGAGTGCCTCATCCAGGCTTATTTTAAACACCTCCAGGGATGATGACTCCACCACCTCCCTGGACAGCACATCCCAATGGTCAATCTCTCTTTCTGGGAAGAATTTCTTCCTAGCATCCAGCCTAAACCTCCCCCCTGCACAGCTGGAGACTGTGTCCTGTTGTTCTGGTGCTGGTTGCCTGGGGGAAGAGCCCAACCCCCACCTGGCTACAACCTCCCTTCAGGGAGTTGTAGAGAGCAATGAGGTCTGCCCTGAGCCTCCTCTTCTCCAGGCTAAACACCCCCAGCTCCCTCAGCCTCTCCTCACAGGGCTGTGCTCCAGACCCCTCCCCAGCCTTGGTGCCCTTCTCAGGACACATTCCAGCAACTCAACATCTTTCTTAAACTGAGGGGTCCAGACCTGGACACAGGACTCAAGCTGTGAAGGGCCTGGAGAATAAATCTGATGAAGAGCAACTGAAGGAGCTGGGGATGGTTAGTTAGGAAAAGAGGAGGCTGAGGGGAGACCTCATTGCTGTCTACAACTCCCTGAAAGGAGCTTGTGGAGAGGTTGGTGCTGGTCTCTTCTCACAGGGAATTAGTGATAGAACAAGAGGGAATGGCCTCAAGCTGTGTGACTGAGTAGGTTTAGACTGGACATTAGGAAGCATTTTTTTAGGGAAAGAGTGGTCAGGCATTGGAATGTGCTGCTCAGGGAGGTGGTGGAGTCCCCAAGCCTGGATGTGTTTGAAGGTGGTTTGGATGTGGTGGTTGAGGCTATGGTTTAGGGGTGACCCTTGTAGGGTAGGGTTAATGGTTGGACTTGGTGATCCTGAGGGGCTTTTCCACCCTGAGTGTTTCTGTGATTCTTTGAACAAGACAAAATAAAAGTACTGCAGCTGATTTTAGAACTGAGTTAGGCACCAGATTGTACTTCATCTTGTATGGTTTCATGCAACTAACTGCAACTCTAGGTGTTTATTTTCCAGGCATGACTACAAAGATGTAGCATTTCTTGCTTTTTGTTAGGGAATTAAATGTTCTTTCTCACTAATTTCTGCTCTGTGATTGATTCATGTTGTATGGGGGTTCTGGCTGATGGGTGGGGGGGGTTAAGCTATGTTGACTTCCAAACACCTTTGTGGAAAGGTTTTGATGTCATTATGGAAACAAAGTTGTTCTCTCAAGTCCTGAGCTGGAATTCTTGCACTGCACAGCTGAACAACTTTAATCTCTACCCTAGTTTAATGACAAGTTATCAAGGAATATTTTGGTTATTCTAGTGAGAATACTGAAGAAACAGTTTTGTTGTTGTTGTTTTCCTCAGGTTGTTTCTCCGTTCAGCACAAAATCATAGACTGGGCTGGGCTGGAAGGGACCCTCAAAACTCATCCAGTCTGACCTCCCTGCAGTCAGCAGGGACATCCCCAAGCAGATCAGGTTGTCCAGGGCCTTGTCCAACCTCACCTTGAATATCTCCAGGGAAAGAGCTTCAACCACCTCCCTGAGCAACCTCTTCCAGTGTTCCACCACCCTCATAGTGAAGAATTTGTTCCTAATCCATCACTCTGTCTATATCCAATCCATCACTCTGGACCTTATTAATATCATCTTGCAATTTTTTTTTCTTTTTTTATTTTTCAATTTCCATGTAGACTATGCTTATGTTTGGGGTTTGACTTTGTACTGAGTGATGGTATAAAATATTCAAAACTCACTGATATATGTGTTTAAAACATCACTGAAGGATCTGTTTTGTATCCTCCCTTTTCTCCTACCTACGTCTTCCAATTTTAGCCAAAAAGGAATTTTGACCTTGTGGAGATTTATCTCCCATTTCTCCCCTCTTGTCTGAAAACAAGACTTGGACAAAGTGCAAATTCTTCCTTTGCTGAAATCTTGTTGTTTAGGCCAACAAGCATGCAGGTCAAGGGGCAGGTTGCAGAACTGAAACTGAATACCAGCTCAGTTTCCTGGGATCAGTGAAGTGTAATTTGAGGCTGGTGGTTGCTTACCCAGTTTGAGGAACCAGCACTGAGAACAAAGGCTCAACATCAGTTCCTTCAGATACTTGAACAGCAAAATACTGTTGCTGCTGATCTTTTCAGCTGCCATTCAGCTCACTCTTTAGGCAGGGCAGGTGTAAATTGCTTGTGCTGGTTACACCACCAGCCTGAGGGAGCTGAGGACTCTGTAGCTTGGAGAGGAGGAGCCTGAGAGGTGACCTCATTGCTGTTGATCAAGATGTGCAGGGGGAGTGCCCAGAGGCTGGAGCCAGGCTCTGCTGGGTGATGCCCAATGCCAGCACAAGGGGCAGTGGTGGAAGTTGAGGCATAGGAAGTTCCATGGAAACAGGAGGAAGAATTCTTTCCCTGTGAGGGTGACAGGAAACTGGAAGAGGCTGCCCAGAGGAGTTGTGGAGTCTCCTTCTCTGAAGATATTCCAAACTCACCTGGATGTGTTGTAATCTGTGCTCTGGCAGGGAGCTGGACTGGATGAGCTTTTGAGGTCCTTTCCAACCCCTAACATTCTGTGATTCCATTAAAAGCAGTTTGTGCTGTCCCTATGGAGGTAACTTGAGGAAGATGAAAAAAAGAAAAAGCAGGAAGGAAAAAGATTTGATCTCTGCAGATGTTCACATACACTCTTAGAGCAAAGCTTCTTAGTCTGACTAAAAGTCAATCCCTGTAAAATCAAGTCAAGCAAAGGATCCTCTCCCTCTACTCTGCTCTGGTGAGACCCTACCTGGAGTACTGCATCCAGTTCTAGAGCCTTTATTACAAGGGGGATATGGACATGCTGGAAGGTGTCCAGAGAAGGGCCATGAGGATGAGCAGAGGGCTGGAGCTGCTCTGCTATGGAGACAGACTGAGAGAGTTGGGGCTGTTCAGTGTGGAGAAGAGAAGGCTCTGAGGAGACCTTCTTGTGGCCTTCCAGTATCTGAAGGGGGCTACAAGAAAGCTGGGGAGGGACTTTTTAGGGTGTCAGGTAGTGACAGGACTGGGGGGAATGGAATAAAGCTGGAAGTGGGGAGATTCAGACTGGGCATGAGGAAGAAGTTCTTCCCCAGGAGGGTGGTGAGAGCCTGGAATGGGTTGCCCAGGGAGGTGGTTGAGGCCCCATCCCTGGAGGTGTTTAAGGCCAGGCTGGATGAGGCTCTGGCCAGCCTGAGGGAGTGTGAGGTGTCCCTGCCCATGGCAGGGGGGTTGGAACTGGCTGAGCCTTGTGGTGCCTTCCAACCCTGACTGATTCTATGATTCTAAGTTTAAACCCATAGCTTCTGCCCTCAGTGGGGGATGGTGTGTGCCAAATGCCTGCCATCTGTACCTGAATGCCTTCACAGTGTGGTGCTTTTGGGATAGGGAGCCTTTTTTTAGTCAGCAGAAACCTAGAGTGTTTTGTTTAGCTTCGTTTCAGGATGCTAATTACCAATTAGGCTTCACTGAGTGTTCATTAGGAGGTAATAGGATCCGTGTTTTAAGCAAGTCGGTGTTTTGTTTGTTTTTACAGAAGAGCTCATTAGAAGCCTGGGGGAGCTGTGAAGTGCATCTGGGCTTAATCCTGCACCTCTTCCTGAAGTGCTTAATTCAATTGATTGAGTTGTTTAGTGACATGAAATACAATGTCAGCAGCAGGACCTTGATTATTTAATCTAACCACACCATGAGTAATGCAAAGAATCACAGAATTGTTAGGGTTGGAAGGGACCTTCAAGGATCAGCCAGTTCCAACCCCCTGCCATGGGCAGGGACACCTCACACCACAGCAGGTTGCTCACAGCCACATCCAGCCTGGCTGCAAAAACCTCCAGGGATGAGGCTTCCACCACCTCCCTGGGCAACCTGTGCCAGTGTCTCACCACTCTCATGGGGAAGAATTTCTTCCTAACATCCAATCTGAATCTACCCATTTCTAGTTTTGTTCCATTCCCCCCAGTCCTATCACTCCCTGACACCCTCAAAAGTCCCTCCCCAGCTTTCTTGGAGCCCTCTTCAGATCCTGGAAGGCCACAAGAAGGTCTCCTCAGAGCCTTCTCTTCTCCAGACTGAACAACCCCAACTCTCTCAGGCTGTCTCCAGAGCAGAGCAGCTCCAGCCCTCTGCTCATCTTCATGGCCCTCCTCTGGACACCTTCCAGCACCTCCAGATCCTTCTTGGAACAGAGGCTCCAGAACTGGACACAGAGCTCCAGGTGGGGTCTCAGCAGAGTGGAGCAGAGGGGGAGAATCCCCTCCCTGGCCCTGCTGGCCACACTTCTCTTGCTGCAGCCCAGGCTCTGCTTGGCTCTCTGGGCTGCAAGTGCTCACTGCTGGCTCCTGTTGAGCTTCTCCTCCCCCAGCACCCCCAAGGCCTTTTCTTCAGGGCTGCTCTGAAGCCATAGAAGTAGCTCCAAACTCTTACCTTTCCATATCTCAGCTGAAGCACTGGAAAAGAGGAAAAAAGTGCCTCTTATTCTAGTGTGTAAATGCAGCACGATACAATTACTTGTTACCATGCATGTCCATAAAAGACATGGCACTCAGTGACAATAGTTAACATTTAATCTCTCAGCTCCCTTATGTCTCTCTCTCTGCTCTGTTGCAGGTTACACCATTTTGCTTCAACTGCAAGACAACAGACTTCTGTTGAAAGTTCAGCCTTCTTCAGGTAAGGACTGAATTAAATCATTTTTTTTTCTGTTCCATAGAGACCATTACTTTTCATGTGCACAAGCATGAAGTCAACATGGAGGACAGCTGCTGTTTGTGAACTACACTTTGAGAGGTTGAAGAAAAATCACTTGAGATATCCATGGTGATACAGGCTGTAGTGAGTAGGATGCTTGAGAAAAACACACAGCTGTGCATGTTTGGATTTTCTTACTCCTTTGAGTGCTTGGTAGCTAAGATGTTGTTCAAGAAGGAATTGGTAAAGGATGGTCTTCTGGCAGAAAAAAACGGGATGCAGCTGAGCAAGTAGCTGGAGATAATGGGCAGGTTTTAGCAGCATGACTTGAGTGCAGACTGCTTGGTCATTGTCCATGTCTCATGTTTTCAGAGGAACATTGGTAGGCTTAAATTTCATGTTCAGGAAATGTTTCTGGTCCCCTTGTGGTTATTGGTGAAAACCAGCATGCCCAGCAAGTTAAGTTGTCCTTCTTGGACTGATATCTCTTCTGGGACAAACAAGAGTGAAAGATCAACAGGTTGTTTAAACAAAGAGCTGATAAAACTCCTGCCTTGTGCTTAGTGGAAAAGCATTTGGGGCTTTTCAGGTGGGTTGTTGAAAGATTAAATAGTTGGGCTGTGATTGTGGTGGGGAGAAGCCACACTTTGCTGTCAAGGGTGCTGAAAAGCCATAGAGTCACAGCTGACATGAAAATAGAATGTGAGAAGTTTTACCTTGTCAGGTATCTGGGTAGGGTATTGTGCTTGGTTTACATCTAATGCAGGCTGGTACAGTGCAGGTAAGCACCACACAGGATTCCAAGTAAAAGAGAAACATTGGTTTGATGAAAGTTTGCAAAGTACACGAGTCAGGAGAGCCTGAGGGAGCTGAGGGCTCTCTAGCTTGGAGAAGAGGAGCCTGAGAGGTGACCTCATTGCTGGTGATAAAGATGTGCAGGATGAGTGCCCAGAGGCTGGAGCCAGGCTCTGCTGGGTGATGCCCAATGCCAGCACAAGGGGCAGTGGTGGAAGCTGAGGCATAGGAAGTTCCATGGAAACAGGAGGAAGAATTTATTCCCTGTGACAGAAAACTGGAAGATTGGGGTAGCTCCAGTGGGCTGGACTAGTGCCTGCCACTGGAGTAGAATAGAAACAATTTAACTCACATAGGCATAACTGAGCAGGGCTGTAATCAAAGGGATGTCTTCAGATCACTTGATGGAATTATCACTTCAAACCAATTTGTAGTTTTATGAGGTTTTTGAGTCTCAAGGCATTTTTGTTGATTTTGTGTGTTTGTAGTTGGTATTTTAAAATTAATAGGTAGAAAAATGTGATAGTTTGGAAAGAGAGACATTTAAGAATGTCATTAAATGTCATTTGACTTGAAATGTATAAAGCTTCCTCTGGGAGCAGCCCTGAAGGAAAGGCCTTGGGAGTTCTGGGGGATGAGAAGCTCAACAGGAGCCAGCAGTGAGCACTTGCAGCCCAGAGAGCCAAGCAGAGCCTGGGCTGCAGCAAGAGAAGTGTGGCCAGCAGGGCCAGGGAGGGGATTCTCCCCCTCTGCTCCACTCTGCTGAGACCATACCTGGAGCTCTGTGTCCAGTTCTGGAGCCTCTGTTCCAAGAAGGATCTGGAGGTGCTGGAATGTGTCCAGAGAAGGGCCATGAGGATGAGCAGAGGGCTGGAGCTGCTCTGCTCTGGAGACAGACTGAGAGAGTTGGGGTTGTTCAGTCTGGAGAAGAGAAGGCTCTGAGGAGACCTTCTTGTGGCCTTCCAGAATCTGAAGGGGGCTGCAAGAAAGCTGGGGAGGGACTTCTGAGGGTGTCAGGTAAATATAGGACTAGGGGGAATAGAGCAGAACTAGAAATGGGTAGATTCAGATTGGATGTTAGGAAGAAATTCTTCCCCATGAGGGTGGTGAGACACTGGCACAGGTTGCCCAGGGAGGTGGTGGAAGCCTCATCCCTGGAGGTTTTTGCAGCCAGGCTGGATGAGGCTCTGGCCAGCCTGCTGTAGTGTGAGGTGTCCCTGCCCATGGCAGGGGGGGTTTGGAACTGGCTGATCCTTGAGGTCCCTTCCAACCCTGACAATTCTATGGTTCTCTGTACTATATTCCTTTGACATGTGATGTTATCAGTGTACCCCTGACTATGCAACATTTGATGTCACATCTAGCTGACTTCAGTGGAGTTTGAAAGAACACAAGGGAGAATGGAATCATTACTTTTCCAACTATTCACAGTTGCTGCCGACTTCATGGTCTCCTCTTTTGCCTTGAAGAAAGCAGTTCTTGCTCCTTCTGCCCCCTCAGTAGACGAGTTAAAAAGCTTTGCCTGTGGCATTTCTGTCCAGTTTGGTTTGGTTTATGCATTTTTATTGTGATTTAAAAAAAAAATACACACTTTAAACTTGACCAGGGCTTTCTTTGGTTTGCCAGCTCCAGAATATGCAAAAAAAAAAAAAAAAGTCAGCTTGAATATTTAAAGAATGTGGGGGTCAAAGCATGACCTCAACCTAGCAGAAGCATATGCAGGCTGTCCTAAGTACTATGGCCTGTTTGACAAGGGCTCATTGTGATAGGACAAGGCAGAATGGAGTTAAGTTGAGGGAGGTTGGATTTAGACTGGTTGTTAGTAAGGAATTTCTTAGAGTAAGAGCAGTGAGACACAGGAACAGCTTGCCCAGGTAGGTTGTGGTTGCAACCTCCCTGGAGATGTTCAGGATCAGGTTGGATGAGGCCTTGAGCAACCTGGGCTGGTGGGAGGTCTCCCTGTCCATGGCAGGGAGGTTGGAAGTAGATGATTTTTAATGATCTAGATGATCTTTAAGGTGACTTCCAACCCAAACCATTCCCATGATTCTATGTGTTAGGAAGAGATGTGTTTAAAGGTTGTTCAGATGTGGTGCTTGGGGATATGGGTTAGGGGTGAAGTTGGTAGAGTAGGGTTAATGGTTGGACTTGGTGATCCTGAGGGTCTTTTCCAACCTGAATGATCTGTGATTAGGCCACCATCAAAAAGACCTTTCTGATGAAAGCCTTAGGAAGACATAGCTTCTTGGAAATGAGACAACCTAAGGATAAATTTTTGAGGCATCCACAAAACTTACCTGGTTTCTATCACAAACCCTTCTCTTTTTCATGTTTCACAGGGAAGAGAAGTATAATGTTTGGGCAAGCCTTGGACTGTGCAGTTTGGAATAGAACCATAGAATTGTCAGGGTTGGAAGGGACCTCAAGGTTCAGTCAGTTCCAACCCCCTGCCATGGGCAGGGACACCTCACACTACAGCAGGTTGCTCACAGCCACATCCAGCCTGGCTGCAAAAATCTCCAGGGATGAGGCTTCCACCACCTCCCTGGGCAACATCTCCAGTGTCTCACCACCCTCATGGGGAAGATTTTCTTCCTAACATCCAATCTGAATCTCCCCATTTCTAGTTTTGCTCCATTTCCCCCAATCCTATCACTCCCTGACACCCTCAGAAGTCCCTCCCCAGCTTTCTTGTAGCCCCTTTCAGATACTGGAAGGCCACAAGAAGGTCTCCTCGGAGCCTTCTCCTCTCCAGACTGAACCCAACTCTCTCAGTCTGTCTCCAGAGCAGAGCAGCTCCAGCCCTCTGCTCATCCTCATGGCCCTTCTCTGGACACCTTCCATCACCTCCAGATCCTTCTTGTAACAGGATGCAAGTAACCCTGCAGCAAGAGGTGCAAACTTGTCAGGACCCAGGAGCAGCATCATACAAATGAAGACTGCCTGCTTGCCAATTATGTGTCCAACAGAGTGCTGCCTGCATGCTTTAATTCCCAGGTTGGATGTAGGAGGGAAACCCCAGTGAAACACCCATCCTAACGAGCTGAAGTTTATACCCAGTGTTTAAATGCCTCGCTTGTCAATAGAGAATCTTGCTGGAAGAGCTTCTTTGTTCCTAGGGCAGCTTGAAGCAGTGATACCAAAACAGATTGAAATGCCTTTATAGGTGCAAATGAGCTTAATTGACAGGGAGCCGGTTGTGGCTTTCACATTCTACTTTTATTAGGTAGCTCCAGCAGTAAAATGAAATTACTGAAGTAAATCTGTGGAATTGCCCTTAATTGCCTGCTCTTGAGAGTGTTTTTAAGGAACTGCACTCTTAGCCTGTTTGTGTTTTAGTGCAAGGCACACAGTGCAGCTTGTATATGCATATTGTTTAAAGGCTTTGAATGGCTTGCCTGTCTGATCCATTTTAATAGATTCCAGCCTTTTTTTCCATGACATCATTATTGTAACAGACTTCCTACCAAATCTGAACAGCTGCTGTGTATTTCTCCCCCTCCCTCCTGTGTTTAATGTAAAAACCTTAGCAGCTTTTCCATTCTCTGCAAACGACAGCCACAGGCTTGTCCCATGTAAAACCAAATGGGAAAGGAAGAAAAAGAACAACCCAAAACACAACCAAAAGACCAAGTTTGGAGCTGTGATGCTGTTAACAGGCCAGTAATGTAACAGGTCCTCATGTAGGAATTGTTTCATGATGCAATAAGGGATTACTTAGGCTGCTGTCATGCTGTTCAAAGGTTGGTCCTGTTTCTTTCCCCCACCCCCGTACCCCTCAGACTAATTTGGAGAAAAACAACACCCCCACCCCTCCAAATAAAATTTGCCAGACCAGCTCAGTTGGAAAAACAAATGAAGGTCTATTTGCAAGCAGACTAAAACCTAGAAATATATGAAATGCAATGAGTAGGTACAAAACACGCAAGATTTACATCTATTTACAATTTATAAACCACACAAGAAACCCCCCTGGACAAAACCAGGGGGCTACCAATAGCTTCACCCTCTCCCCCTCCCAGACAAAGAAAAAGAGGAGAAAAGCAGACAGTAATTTGTTAGTACTTAGCAACAACCAGAACGCAGCCAAGGTCAGCAACAGCCAAGCAAAAGCCACCAGCTGGTATCAGGTAGAGCAAGGAAGCCCAAAAGAGCAAGAGTTAGTTTATACAACTGATTTTCTCTTAGTCATCAGACCAATGGGATTATTTAGACCTAATCATTACTTTTCTTTTGCATCCAATGGTAGTTTATTTACATTCTGTCCCTTTCCTACTCAATCTGTGGAAAATTTTCCTAGGCATAGCCTGAATGTACCAGTCTTCCCCTTCTCCTGAACTGAACTGTGCATCATGATGAAAGATGATGAAAACAGTATTGTACTCAGCTTCCTGGCCCAGATGGCAATTTGCATGAGGAATTTTGTTGATTTTTATTCCCCCCCTCAGTATCATTCTTCTGTAGACAGTGCATAGAAGTTTGAAAATCCTTTTCAGTTACAGAATCACAGCAAACATCTGGTTGGAAGAGACCTCCAAGCTCAGCCAGTCCAACCTTCCACCCAGCACTGCAGGGTCAGCACTAAACCATGTCCCTAAGCACCAGCTCCACACACTGCTGAAACACCTCCAGGGATGGGGACTCCAGCACTGCCCTGGGCAGACCATTCCAATGGCTGAGATCCCTCTCTGCGAACAAATATTTCCTAGCAGCCAGCCTCAACCTCCCCTGCTGCAGCTTGGAACCATTTCCTCTGCTCCTGTCCCTTGCCACCAAGGAGCAGAGGCTGTCCCTCCTCACAGTTCAGGTCAAAGAGGCTTTGCTTCCTTTTTTCTCTGCCCATCCTTGTGTTCAGGGGTGATTTACAAGCTGCTTTACACAGAGCCTGGAGTATTAAATAAAACTAAGAATTCTTCAATCTCATTGTTAGACTTAATTTTCCATCTTGCTCCATCTGTAAATAGCTGAAAGGTGTCAAAGAACCATGCAGGCTTTTAGATGGTTTTGCTGTGTCTTGCCTGGAGTTACTTCAGTTGGAGTTTTAGTATCTTCTGGGTGACTTGAAGTTTTTCAGCAATATCTGCATCTGATTTCACAAAAACAGCAGGTGTAAAGAAAGCCTCTCCTTTATCCCTGCCAATCCAGCAAGCCAGGAGTTAACTCAGGTCTCACCTGAGTGCTCCAGCTGGAGTGAGGGAACAACACTGGGTGTTGATGGAGCAACTCCTGCATAAAGAAATCTGCACAACCTACCCTGAAGTCCAGCTTTCCATTAGCCTGGGGGGGACACTGCTTAATGGTTCAGCAGCCAGGGCTCAGAAGGCTCACAGGATGTTAGGGGTTGGAAGGGACCTTCAGAGATCACAGAGTCCGACCCCCCCTGCCAAAGCAGGACCATAGAATCTAGTGCAGGTCAACTAGGCTCAACTTCAGCCAAACTTTTTCCTCTTCTGGGTTCCTCTACAATTCTTTTCTGACTTGGTACTTGTCTGGAGAACCCAAAAGCAGATTTGGATTATTAGGGAAATGCCCAACCTATGTATTTCAGCAATTCATGAACTGTGCTGTCCCCAGTGTGTGCAGCAGGTTGAGGGAGGTTCTCCTCCCCCTCTACTCTGCCCTGCTGAGACCTCACCTGGAAAATTCAGTCCAGTTTTGGGCTCATCAGTTCAAGAGGGACAGGGATCTGCTGGAGAATGTCTGCAAGGATGATGAAGGGGTTGGAGCACTGCCTGATGAGGAGAGGCTGAGAGCCCTGAGGCTGTTTAGACTGGAGAAGAGAAGATTGAGAGGGGATTTAATAAATATTTATAAATATCTGAGGGCTGGGTGTCAAGAGGGGAGGGGACAGGCTCTGCTCAGTTACACCCTGTAACAAGGGGCAATGGATGTAAACTGCAGCTCAGGAGGTTCCACCTCAACATGAGGAGGAACTTCTTCACTGTGAGGGTCCCAGAGCACTGGAAGAGGCTCCCCTCCTCAGAGAGGTTGTGGAGTCTCCTTCTCTGGAGACTTTCCAGCCCTATCTGGATGCATTCCTGTGTGACCTGTGCTGGATTCTATGATCCTGTTCTGGCAGGGAGGTTGGACTCAATGATCTCTTTGGGTCCTTTCCACCCACTAACATCCTGGGAGCCCTGGTTGCTGAATCGTTAAGCAGTGCCCTCCCCAAGCTTACGGAAAGCTGGACTTTATGGTAGGTTTTGCAGATTTGCTTGATCCTGTGGTGCTCAGCTGTACCGAGGAATGTGTTCTCCATAGGTGTGCTGTTTGTGAATCTCCTTGGTCTCAGGTGCAGTATGAGAGCTCAGGTGTCCAATTTGGAGTGTTTGGTGTCCAGGACATCCAGCAGGCTCCAGCCCTGCCCCAACTTCTGTGGGAATTGTGGCCAGTATGACTGGGGAAGGGCATGTTGGGAGCCTGGCTGACTTAGAAACAACCAAGCCTTAAAATGTAATACGGGATATAAGATGACTCATTGCCAACCAATGCTGTTACCTCAGTCCTGTGTGTTTTGGGGGGTTTTTCCTGTGTCTTTTGGGGTATTTTCTCCCTTCATTTGAAAGCAAGATACCTGTGTATTGTCTTCAGTGTGGGGAAGAAACCCAGCACCTAAGTACCTCTCTTCCATGTGAGACAGGGAGATGGTTTATGCACCATGCAGCAGGTAGTCTACTGTAAAATACTGAAAGAAAATGAATACTAACCTTGCAATGAGGAGCTAGATAAGGAAAAGGCTAAATTGTCCCTGTCTGTGGTGGTCATCAAATGGTGCCCCTTTTGTGGCTGCAGATAGAGAAATAATTTCATGAAGGGACTGACTAATGCCTTCTGGCAGTTATCAGTTTCAAGTCCATCTTCATCTGTGTGGTAGGTTTAAATTCCCCACCCCCCAACTAATTTGGAGAAAATGGCTCCCAAAATGAAATTGCCCAGACCAGCTCAGTTTGGGATGGAAGCAGATGAAGTTCTGTTTACAAGCAAACAAAGCTCTGTTTACAAGCAAACTAGGATCTAGAAATGTGAAATGCAATGAATAGGTACAAACAATACAACAGATGTACAATAGATAGATATTGATAATTTATAAACAACACACAAACTCCTCAGACCCCCCTGGATGGATCCAGGGGGACTGTTCACCTCCTCCCCCTCTTCCCCCCTCCTTCCTGTTACCTCACACAGAAGTCAAAACAGAGATCCCCTGGCAAGGGCATGGGAGAGAGACAGAGAAGTTGCAAGCAGAAGTGAGAGAAGAAGAAAAGAGAGCAAGAGCTGTTTATGCCTCTGCTCTATATCCCCATTAGCAACCCAATGAATTCTGTAGACCTTAACATTTTTTTTTTTTTTTGTATCCAGTGGTAGTAATTTTACTTTCAGTCTTTGCAGTCAGGATCTAGGCTAAAGTTCCTTCTCCAAATGGTAACAATCTGGTAGGAACTTTATGAAAGACTGCTTGGCTTGTTCTCCATTCCTGTCCTAAAGCAGACTTCAAAGCACATAATATGTGAGTAATGCTAATGCAAACTCTGCCCAGATGTGGCAGAAAATTGCTCTCTGTTAACCATGGAAGGCCTAAACCAGCCTGTGATTGTGTAAGATGACTGATGCCTAGCAAAAAATCCACAACTAAGGGCATTCCTTTGGAGTATTTGATATAGAATTGTAGAGTTGTCAGGGACCTCAAGGATCAGCCAGTTCCAACCCCCTGCCATGGGCAGGGACACCTCACACTACAGCAGGTTGCTCACAGCCACATCCAGCCTGGCTGCAAAAACCTCCAGGGATGAGGTTTCCACCACCTCCCTGGGCAACCTGTTCCCAGTATCTCGTTGTCAATGTCCATGGCTTCTGTGCCATCCAACACACTGGGCAAGAGGACACTTTGAAGCCGCACATCCCCCCGTGAGGCTCAGCACACAGCAGGGTTGGGATAGTGACCAACCTTCCACTCTCATTTCAATATTAAATGATTTCTAAAAATCTTTTTTTTTTGTGGTCACCTTCTTTTTGAAATGAAAGTAATAAGTCTGATGTTCAGTGGAACCAAACTCCGTGTGTCATTTTCACTTACTTTTTTTTCACAGGTAATTAGAAAGCAAAAGTGCAGAAATGAGAAATGATACAGAAAATATTTTGAGAGCCTGGTTCTTAGCATGCCATTTATGCTGTGAGAAAGCTGTAGGGATTTGGTCTGATTTTGGCTGTTTATTTTATCATCCTCTTGGCCCTTCTCTGGACAAGTGAGGTTTGCGGGAAGGAAGAAATTTATTTTTGTAGGTTTTAAAATACAAAGAAAATAAAAACAAAATAAAAATTAAAATTAAAAAATAAAAAATAAAATTGCTAAAGTAAAACTAAATTAAATTAAAAGAAAATAAAATTTTAAAAATAAAATTAAAAACAATAAAATTAAATAAAAATAAAATAAAATACAAATAAAATAAAATATAAAATAAAAGACAAATAAAATACTAAAAAATAAAACAAAAACAAAACAGAAATTTAAGAAAAATAAGATAAAAATAAAATACAAATAAAATAACGAAATAAAAAAATTAGAAATTTAATAAAAAATAAAATAAAATAATGAAATAAAATAAAAACAAAATAGAAATTTAATAAAAATAAGATAAAAATAAAATACAAATAAAATAAAATAATGAAATAAAATAAAAACAAAATAGAAATTTAATAAAAATAAAATAAAATAATGAAATAAAATAAAAACAAAATAGAAATTTAATAAAAATAAAATAAAATAATGAAATAAAATAAAAACAAAATAGAAATTTAATAAAAATAAAATAAAATAATGAAATAAAATAAAAACAAAATAGAAATTTAATAAAAATAAAATAAAATAATGAAATAAAATAAAAACAAAATAGAAATTTAATAAAAATAAAATAAAATAATGAAATAAAATAAAAACAAAATAGAAATTTAATAAAAATAAAATAAAATAATGAAATAAAATAAAAACAAAATAGAAATTTAATAAAAATAAAATAAAATAATGAAATAAAATAAAAACAAAATAGAAATTTAATAAAAATAAAATAAAATAATGAAATAAAATAAAAACAAAATAGAAATTTAATAAAAATAAAATAAAATAATGAAATAAAATAAAAACAAAATAGAAATTTAATAAAAATAAAATAAAAATAAAATAAAATAAAAACAAAATAGAAATTTAATAAAAATAAAATAAAATAATGAAATAAAATAAAAACAAAATAGAAATTTAATAAAAATAAAATAAAATAATGAAATAAAATAAAAACAAAATAGAAATTTAATAAAAATAAAATAAAATAATGAAATAAAATAAAAACAAAATAGAAATTTAATAAAAATAAAATAAAATAATGAAATAAAATAAAAACAAAATAGAAATTTAATAAAAATAAAATAAAATAATGAAATAAAATAAAAACAAAATAGAAATTTAATAAAAATAAAATAAAATAATGAAATAAAATAAAAACAAAATAGAAATTTAATAAAAATAAAATAAAATAATGAAATAAAATAAAAACAAAATAGAAATTTAATAAAAATAAAATAAAATAATGAAATAAAATAAAAACAAAATAGAAATTTAATAAAAATAAAATAAAATAATGAAATAAAATAAAAACAAAATAGAAATTTAATAAAAATAAAATAAAATAATGAAATAAAATAAAAACAAAATAGAAATTTAATAAAAATAAAATAAAATAATGAAATAAAATAAAAACAAAATAGAAATTTAATAAAAATAAAATAAAATAATGAAATAAAATAAAAACAAAATAGAAATTTAATAAAAATAAAATAAAATAATGAAATAAAATAAAAACAAAATAGAAATTTAATAAAAATAAAATAAAATAATGAAATAAAATAAAAACAAAATAGAAATTTAATAAAAATAAAATAAAATAATGAAATAAAATAAAAACAAAATAGAAATTTAATAAAAATAAAATAAAATAATGAAATAAAATAAAAACAAAATAGAAATTTAATAAAAATAAAATAAAATAATGAAATAAAATAAAAACAAAATAGAAATTTAATAAAAATAAAATAAAATAATGAAATAAAATAAAAACAAAATAGAAATTTAATAAAAATAAAATAAAATAATGAAATAAAATAAAAACAAAATAGAAATTTAATAAAAATAAAATAAAATAATGAAATAAAATAAAAACAAAATAGAAATTTAATAAAAATAAAATAAAATAATGAAATAAAATAAAAACAAAATAGAAATTTAATAAAAATAAAATAAAATAATGAAATAAAATAAAAACAAAATAGAAATTTAATAAAAATAAAATAAAATAATGAAATAAAATAAAAACAAAATAGAAATTTAATAAAAATAAAATAAAATAATGAAATAAAATAAAAACAAAATAGAAATTTAATAAAAATAAAATAAAATAATGAAATAAAATAAAAACAAAATAGAAATTTAATAAAAATAAAATAAAATAATGAAATAAAATAAAAACAAAATAGAAATTTAATAAAAATAAAATAAAATAATGAAATAAAATAAAAACAAAATAGAAATTTAATAAAAATAAAATAAAATAATGAAATAAAATAAGAACAAAATAGAAATTTAATAAAAATAAAATAAAATAATGAAATAAAATAAGAACAAAATAGAAATTTAATAAAAATAAAATAAAATAATGAAATAAAATAAGAACAAAATAGAAATTTAATAAAAATAAAATAAAATAATGAAATAAAATAAGAACAAAATAGAAATTTAATAAAAATAAAATAAAATAATGAAATAAAATAAGAACAAAATAGAAATTTAATAAAAATAAAATAAAATAATGAAATAAAATAAGAACAAAATAGAAATTTAATAAAAATAAAATAAAATAATGAAATAAAATAAGAACAAAATAGAAATTTAATAAAAATAAAATAAAATAATGAAATAAAATAAGAACAAAATAGAAATTTAATAAAAATAAAATAAAATAATGAAATAAAATAAGAACAAAATAGAAATTTAATAAAAATAAAATAAAATAATGAAATAAAATAAGAACAAAATAGAAATTTAATAAAAATAAAATAAAATAATGAAATAAAATAAGAACAAAATAGAAATTTAATAAAAATAAAATAAAATAATGAAATAAAATAAGAACAAAATAGAAATTTAATAAAAATAAAATAAAATAATGAAATAAAATAAGAACAAAATGAAAAATAAAAGAAAATAAACATTAAATAAAAATTTAAAAATAAAATTAAAATCAAGCAAATAAAAGGAAAATGAAGTAAAATAAATGAATCAAATGAAATCAAATGAAGTGAAATGAAATAAAGAAAGAAAAGGGGAAAAAAAATCACTGTGATCCTGGTAATTTACTGACAAAAATTACCTTAACTGTGTCATTTGTATTGAGAGCCTTCTGACAGTGAAATGAACCTGAAATGGTTGTTACAACAAAAGCATGAATCTTGGAGGGTGAGGACAATGCAGAGCATTTAAATCCAGTCTAGTTTATAAATGAATCACAGTAAAGGGTGAGAATCAGTTTTTCTGGGTGAGAGGGCATGGCCTGAAGCTGTGCCAGGGGAGGGTTAGTTTGGATGTTAGGAAGCACTTCCTCAGGGAAGGGGGAATTAGAGGCTGGAATGAACTGCCCAGGGAGGTGGTGGAGTCATTGTCCCTGGAGGTGTTTAAGGCAAGCTTGGATGTGGCACTCAGTGCCATGGTCTGGTTGATGTGGTGGTGTTAGGTCATAGGCTGGGCTGGATGATCTCAGAGCTCTATTCCAGCCTCCATAATTCTGTGACTCTGTGATTCTCATTTTCTGTACAGCTGCTTTGCAGTGAGATTTGTGCTAAATTTCCTGGGAGACTGTGGGAAGACAGTGATGTCCTTCTGAACAGGAGCTCTCAGATTCTTGTTGCATCTCCTAGCATGAAGCTTATGCAGCAGGTCACTCAGCTACTTAAGCCTATCACCACAACTCCTCAGAACATACACGAGACACGAGGACCTTCCTGAGTCCCAGAGGGTTTGAAAGGCTTTGCTTATTTCTGGCTGCTTGCCTCTGTTTTTATGTAACTGTGTGTCTGCAGGAGACATCCTTCAGGGGGCAGCTCACATGTTAAGAGTATCACTTGCCAAGATCACCTCCAGTAAGAGAAGCAGCGTTGCCACAACATAGGAGAGGTTTTGTTGGATGCTTCTTGAAAAGAGTTTGACCTCATTACTTCTGTTTGAAAATCCCTTCTGAGGATTCTTTTACTGTTCTTGCAGTAGATACTGGAGAATCTGTGCTCTCCTGGCATTTCCTCATCCTGTGGTTCGTGTCATGCTTGGAGGTTATTCTGATGCTTGATGTGAATGGTAATGAGGGCTTGTGGGGTTATTCCAGGGGTGGAGATAGGGAGTTAGGGTTGGTTCTGTTGTTTTTTCTTTTTTTCTTCATCACTATCAGCTTGATGTTGCCACATGTTGGCAATGAGTGTAGTTTTAGTTGTTGCCATTGAAAACAGTAGCCTGTTAAATTCAATCACAGAAATGTTCAGGTTGGAAAAGGCCCTAAGGATCACCAAGTCCAACCATTAACTCTGCTCTAGAAGGCTCACCCCTAAACCATGTCCCCAAGCACCACATCCAAACCACTTTGAAACACTGCCAGGCTTGGGGACTCCACCATCTCCCTGGGCAGCACATTCCAATGCCTGACCACTCTTGCTGGGAAAAATGGGTAGATTCAGATTGGATTTTAGGAAGAAGTTCTTCCCCATGAGGGTGGTGAGACACTGGAAGAGGTTGCCCAGGGAGGTAGTAAAAGCTCCATCCCTGGAGGGTTTTTAAGGGCAGGCTGGATATGGCTGTGAGCAACCTGCTGTAGTGTGAGGTGTCCCTGCCCATGGCATGAGGGGTTAGAACTGGATGATCCTTGAGGTCCCTTCCAACCCTGACAATTCTATGATTCTGTTTAGGCTCTTTTCGGGTTGATTTATCACATCCTACCTAGAGGCTGATAGCAGGAAGGATCTCACCCTGGCATGCATCATAGCCCTGTGATTCTTCCTAATGTCCACTCTAAACCTACCCAGTCACAGCTTGAGGCCATTCCCTCTTGTTCTATCACTAATTACCTGTGAGAAGAGACCAGCACCAACCTCTCCACAAGGTCCTTTCAGGGAGTTGTAGACAGCAATGAGGTCTCCCCTCAGCCTTCTCTTTTTCACACTAACCATCCCCAGCTCCTTCAGTTGCTCTTCATCAGGTTTATTCTCCAGGCCCTTCACAGCTTCCTTGCCCTCCTCTGCCCTGGCTCCAGCACCTCCACATCTCTCTTGGATTCAGGTGCCCAAAACTGGACACAACACTCCAGATGTGGCCTCCCCAGAGCTGAGTCCCAGGGGACAATCCCCTCCCTGCTCCTGCTGGACACAGCATTGCTGATCCCAGCCAGGATGCCTTTGGCTTTCTTGGCCACCTGGGCACACTGCTGGCTCCTCTTCAGCTGCTTGGCCATCAGCACCCCCAGGTCCCTTTCTGCCAGCAGCTTTCCAGCCACACTGCCCCAAGCCTGCAGCATTGCTTGGGGTTGCTGTGCCCCAAGTGCAGGACCTGGCACTTGGCCTTGTTGAAGCTCATCTTGTTAACCTTGGCCATGGATCAAATCTGTCCAAGTCCCTCTGCAGAAATCTGTGGTGCAAACCATCAGCACAACCCGTGTGCAACAGCATTGCTGTTGTGGCCATGTTATTCAAAGACAGTTAAGTGGGGCAAGGTTTGCAGGGAAGGGCAACATGTTTTATGAACCAACATAGTTGGGAAAGCCAGACACTTCCAGACAAACAAGCCCTTCTTCAGGCCTGTGCAGAAAAGGTTTTCTGTGCCCAAGAGCTGGTCTGTTTTTTCCAGCTGTATCAGTAGGTCTCATAAAAGATGCTACCTTTTCCTGCAAACTTTGCCCAACTGAAACATCAGCATTCCTGTTGACAGCTGTAACAGAAAGCCAGCAGCACCATGGTCATAGGGTTTGGGGGGTTTTTTGTGCCAATTTCATATGCCATACCTCTTGTTCATGCTTTACCTGCTCTGCATTTCTCAGACATGGAGCAGAAAGGGGGAAGATGTTCAAAAGGTGACTCTGTAGGCACAGACTGACAATGCTCATCTAAGAGTTTCTTTATTGCTTTCCTTAGCTTTAAATTAAATTATTGATGAATAGTAACTTTTACTTTCTCTGGGATCTGATTGTTTTCCCCACTAGGGAGATGTTGGTCTGTATCTCTCATTAATGACAATCTTCCATGCTTGGCCAGCCATTGGAATGGCTATGGAAGGGAAAATTGTTCCCTAGGGCATTGCTCTGCCCTTCTTTGAGAAGCTGGACAGGAGCAAGCAGTGTGAGCTTGCAGCACAGAAGGCAAATCCCAGCCTGGGCTGCTTCCAAAGCAGCATTGCCAGCAGAGCCAGAGAGGTGATTCTGCCACTTTGCTCTGTTCTGCTGAGACCTCACCTGCAGTGCTGTGTGCAGCTCTGGAGCCCTCAATATAGGAAGGACATGGAGCTGATGGATTGGGTCCAGAGGAGGACCATGAAAATGCTCAGGGGGTTGGGGTAGCTCTGCCCTGAGGACAGGCTGAGGGAGCTGGGGGTGTTCAGCCTGGAGAAGAGAAGGCTCCAGGGAGACCTAAGAGCAGCCTGCCAGGACCTGAAGGGGGCTCTGGGAAGGCTGGAGAGAGACTGTTTGCAAAGGGCTGCAGGGACAGGATGAGGGACAATGGCTTCAAACTAGAGCAGAGCAGATTTAGATTGGATGTGAGGAACAAGTTCTTTCACAGGTGGGTGGTTGAACCCTGGAAGAGGTTGCCCAGGGAGGTGGTTGAGACTCCTTCCCTGGAGATATTCAAGGTGAGGTTCAATGAGTCCCTGGGCAACCTTTTCTAGTTGGGGATGTCCCTGCTGACTGCAGGGAGGTTGGACTGGATGAGCTTTGAAGGTCCCTTCTGGCCCAGACCGTTCTATCATTCTATGATGATGCTTAGGCCTGGAGCAGTGATACTTGCCCAATAGCTGCTCATAACTCTCTTGCCTAAAGGTAGAAAGGGCTTTGCTTGCAGAAAAGACATGACAAAAATGTCTTCATGGAAAGTGGGTCTGAAGGGGTCTGTAGTAATGGGAAAACAAAAGGAGCAGTGTTTCCAGCTACAGTGCCAAGCATCTTAGAGTCCAATGTGGAAAATGTTTATAGTGTTGTATGTTTTTATAGCTAGAAACTGAAGGAGAACAGTTTCTTTGAATGGCTTTTGGGGGCTAGATGTTGTAGCAGTGGACTATAGAATAGTGGGTGAAGAAAGCTCCTCTTCACTATTGGATGGGAGCAGGGGATCTGTAAACAGCACTCTGCTTCCTCAGGCAGTGTACAAGGACAAGTGCTGTTTGCAGCCTCATCGAGGATCCTGAGTTCACTGTGGGGAGCTGGGTTGCAATGCTGGGGGGCTGTGTGAACGCCCATGAGCATGCAGTTGACTTGGCACAGTTCTCCCATGGGGACACTAAACCCAGCATTGGTGGCGCTGTCACCTTTCCACTCCTCCACTCCAAAGACACTTCATATAAAACCTGCTTCCTTGGGCTTGTTTTTTAGCTGACCTCAAGCTGTATTTTGCTCTGGCATTTCCTTGCTGTGGTGGGTACTAACCCTTGCAGAGCAGCCCCTTCTCTCTGTGCTGGCCACACCATGCTTGATAACTGCAGTGCTTGTACCCTTCTGGGTGGAATTTCTCTGTTCTCAGGCAAAAACCAAAATGTTATTAAAGCAGCAAATGCTGGAAGCAAGCTCCTCAGTGCCATTTGTTTAATCATCTTCGGTGTCTTCCCTGCTTTTATAGTGCTATGCAAATGCCAGCTGCTGCAGCAAGAGAACAAATAGTTCCCTCCACACAGTGCAGAATGAGGTGTGAATGAGCTGTCCTGTCGCCTCAAGGAGCTGGACCAGAGAGCTAGGCTGAAGCCAGGACCTGAAAAAATGCAGTCCCCGCCTAAGTGCCAGGGTGAAAAATAGTTGGGCTGTCATTCTCTGTAGTGTTTGTAGGCAGTGACTTGGATTTGAAGATGAAAAAGAAAAAAAGATGTCTCTGGGGTAAACCTAGGTGCAGGTTAAACATGTTAAACCTAGGTGGAGACAAAAAACGAGTGAGGAATGAAAGGTGTGAAGGAGGGAAAGGTTTTGTCAGGCACTGCTTTCATGCAAAGCATTGTCTCCTCTCTTCACCCTGCAGAAGAAAAATACATTCTTTTGTTGGGTCTCAGTCAGTGTGAGCTGGTCCACTCTTTCTGTAGAACCCTAAGTGTCTTGGAAGCCTTTAGCCTCAACACCTTTCAGCAGTATCCTTCCAAACCCTACTGATTTTCTGAGTCCTTCTCAGTCTCCTAAGTTACATGCTCTTTGTTTTCTCCCTTCCCACTCCTGAAGTACCAGGATTTCTTTGGCTGTGCTGTCACAGGGCTATGATACATGCCAGGGTGAGATCCTTCCTGCTATCAGCCTCTAGGTAGGATGTGATAAATTGACCTGAAAAGAGCCTAAACAGAATCATAGAATTGTCAGGGTAGGAAGGGACCTCAAGGATCATCCAGTTCTAACCCCTCATGCCACGGGCAGGGACACCTCACACTACAGCAGGTTGTTCACAGCCACATCCAGCCTGGCTGCAAAAACCCTCCAGGGATGAGGCTTCCACCACCTCCCTGGGCAACCTCTTCCAGTGTCTCACCACCCTCATGGGGAAGAACTTTTTCCTAACTGAAGAATTCAATCTGAATCTACCCATTTTTTCCCAGCAAGAGTGATCAGGCATTGGAATGTGCTGCCCAGGGAGGTGGTGAGTCCCCCCATCCTGGATGTGTTTCAAAGTGGTTTGGATGTAGTGCTTGGGGATCTGGTTCAGGAGTGACCCTTGTAGAGGGGTTGGATTTGGTGATCCTAAGGGTCTTTTCCAACCAGAATGATTCTGTCATTCTGTGTAAAAGGTTTGGATGCCCCAAGAAAAGCCAAGGAGAGAGAGAAAAACATGAGCTGAACAGGCAGAGCATGGACCCTAACCCAGTCTGTGTAAGATTGGTGTATGTGGGACAAATCACTGTCATCCAAATCTCTCTTTAAAAAAAAATCATGAGACACACAACTACTGCCATGAAATCTTAATGTGTAAGAAAGGACTGCTCTAAATTACACTGCAGTGCAATGTGCAAAGACTCTGAGTGCTGGAACTGCTGCCTCCCTGAATGTAATTTGAGGCACATGTGGTTATGATTTTAAAAATGCTCTCTTACCTTCATTTCTGATGTACATATCATGTAGGGTAGTCACAGGATGTTAGGGGTTGGAAGGGACCTCCAGAGATCATTGAGTCCAACCTCCCCTGCCAGAGCAGGACCAGAGAATCCAGCACAGGGCACACCGGAACACATCCAGATGGGTCTGGAAAGTCTCCAGAGAAGGAGACTCCACAACTTCTCTGGGGAGCCTGTTCCAGCCTCCAGAGCAGGATCATAGAATCCAGCACAGGTCACACAGGAACACATCCAGACAGGGCTGGAAAGTCTCCAGAGAAGGAGACTCCACAACCTCTCTGGGCAGCCTGTTCCAGAATCCAGAGCAGGACCACAGAATCCAGCACAGGTCACACAGGAACACATCCAGATGGGTCTTGAAAAGTCTCTAGAGAAGGAGACTCCACAACCTCTGCAGGGAGGTCAGTCTGGATGACCTTTGGAGGTCCCTTCCAGCCCAGCCCATTCTATGATTCTGCAGGAAAATTAGAAATTGTCTGAAAAAGAGAGACAGAGAGACAAACTAATAACCTCCCTGAGTAATGCATTCATAAACTGTATCAAAACTCTGAATTAATCTGAATTATATCTTTGTATTTCTTATTTGGGGTGGGGGTTGCTTTCACCTACAAGAAAACCACACAGCCTTACTTCTTTGTTGGCTCTCAGCTTCCCAGATAGCTGGAGAAAAGTTTGCTTGCCTTGTCTTAAAGGAGCAAATGCATGATGGCAGTAAAAGGATTTTTGTTGTTGCCAGTCCGGCCTTTGGAATGCTTGATCAGTTGCTTTCTCATCTTGCCCCTTCTAGAATCTTCTTTGGATTCATGTAAATGGTGGTCAGGCTCTGGGCTGCAATGGTTCTTCTGGATGGGGAGGGTCTGAGAATCCAAAGCAAAGAGCAGTATTGGAATAGAAAGGTGACTTGAAGCTTACTTGAAAATGGTTGGCAGGTGGCTGAACATGAACCAGCAGTGTGCCCAGGGGGCATGGAAGGCCAAGGGCATCCTGGCCTGGGTCATTGTGGTGGTTTTAAGACTGTCTTTAATTTTTCTTCACAAAGTTCAAGCAGAGAAAGTGAGGGAATGTAAATAAATCACTACTGGGTGTAAGAAAGCAAAATAATGCTTATTCTAAACACTTCCTTTGGAGAGAGAGAAATGTTTAAGAGTCAATACTCAAAACAAGATATGGGACAGGGGGAGCCTTACATGTCTGGCTCAGTTTAACTGGGAAAATCAGGAATGGTGTGGCCAGGAGGAGCAGGGATGGAATTCTGCCCTCTGCTCAGCACTGGTGAGGTCTCACCTAAAGCACTGTGTGCAGCTCTGGGCACCTCACTTCACGAAGGATCTTGAGGTGCTGGAGCAGGTCCAGAGGAGAGCAACCAGACTGGGGAAGGGACTGGAGGGAAAGGCTGATGAGGAGAGGCTGAGGGAGCTGGGGGTGTTCAGCCTGGAGCAGAGGAGACTCAGGGGGGACCTTATCACTCTCTACAACCACCTGAAGGGAAGCTGTAGTCAGGTGGGGGTCAGGCTCTGCTCCCAGGCAACTTGTGACAGGACAAGAGGGCATGGCCTGAAGCTGTGCCAGGGGAGGTTTAGGTTGGATGTTAGGAAGCACTTCCTGACAGCAAGGCTGATTAGGCACTGGGATGGACTGCCCAGGGAGGTGGTGGAGTCACCATCCCTGGAGGTGTTTAAGCAAAGCTTGGCTGTGGCACCTGGTGGTATGGTTTAGCTGATGTGCTGGTGTTAGGTCATAGCCTTGGACTTGATGATCTCAGAGGTCTTTTCCAGCCTCAATAATTCTGTGACTCTGTAGTGGTACTTTATCTCTAATGTTCATGTGATTTCTGTAAGTGGATCAATGTCTACCTATGAAGTCAGTCAAGGACCCCAGGTGAGACTCTACATCTGAGACCCCCTTCAGATTTCACCTCAAGGATAGACCAGATGTGCCCCATCTTCCTCCTGCATTTGCTATCTTGGCTTTTCAGGGGAAGGAAGCTTGACAGCATGGAAGGATCAAAAGTTGACATGAAGGCTTGGTGCTGCTGGCATGATTTCTCACAGGGTAACAGAAGAAGTTGCTGTTGGCCTAGTGTAACCTCTCTGCAGTTTTGTAGCTGTCAGCAGCAGCAGAGTCAGTGTTAGATTTCTGCTGGCATAACCAACATCATCTGTCCCAGCACCGCTAAATCTTAAATCAGGAGACTGCTTCACATCACAATATCTTGGGTTGATGTTTAGATCATTGCATTCATTGTCTGAAGAAAGGGAGGATGCATGTGTAAAATATAGCTGAAGAAAGGAGGATGTCAAATTGGGAGGATTAAATGATCAAAGCTTCCATACATGCTTGAGAGATGCCAGAAAGTAGTAACCAATGCTGCTAGAAAATGAATTCTTACAGGATTGCAAGAAATGAATCAATTGCATTTGTCTGACAAATACTTAGGGAGTTGGTTTGCCTTTACCCATGCATTGGAGTTCTATGTATTTATGTATGTATGTATTTATTTATTTATTTTCTATTTCCCCTCCAAAGAACTCATCTCCTTACTGTCATACCCATGCCTGCAATATGTATTTGAGAAGGAACCTGACTCTAATCCAAATATTTAGTCTGATCCAAAGCAGCTCAATTTGCTGTGTATCATTGCCTCTGCTTTCATTCTGCTGTGAGCAACCTGTGTCCAGCTGTGTGTGGAGAGAAGCAGCTGCTCAGGGAAGTCTAACAGCAGAAATACAATGAAGCACCTAGGATAAAAGTGTTTGTAGAGGAGTAGCATGGCTCACTCTCACAAGACTGCTGTTGAAAAGCAGCCATCAGCATGTTTGAGTCAATAATCTGAAGTCACTAAATAATTGCACCTATCAAGTGATGCATGCAGCTTTTTCCCTTGCCTTCTGTTATATTTCTTTGCTTTCTAAGCAATCTGAGAAAATGAAGATGTGAGGGACTACAGCTGGGGAGGGACTTTTTAGGATGTCAGGTAGGGATAGGACTAGGGGGAATGGATCCCATCTAGAGGAGGGGAGATTTAGATTAGATGTTAGGAAGTAGTTCTTCTTTATGAAGCATAGAATCATAGAATTGTTAGGGTTGGAAGGAACCTCAAGAACCATCCAGTTCCAACCCCCTGCCATGGGCAGGGACACCTCACACTACAGCAGGTTGCTCACAGCCACATCCAGCCTGGCTGCAAAAACCTCCAGGGATGAGGCTTCCACCACTTCCCTGGGCAACCTCTTCCAGTCTCTCACCACCCTCATGGAGAAGAATTTCTTCCTAACATCCAATCTGAATCCACCCACTTCTAGTTTTGCTCCATTCCCCCCAGTCCTATCACTCCCTGACATCCTAAAAAGTCCCTCCCCAGATTTCTTGGAGCTCCCTTCAGATACTGGAAGGCCACAAGAAGGTCTCCTGGGAGCCTTCTCTTCCCCAGACTGAACAACCTCAACTCAGTCTGTCACCATAGCAGAGCAGCTCCAGCCCTCTGCTCATCCTCATGACCCTTCTCTGGACACCTTCCAGCATCTCCATAGATCCTTCTTGTACTAGGGTCTCCAGAACTGGACACAAAGCTCCAGGTGGGGTCTCACCAGAGCAGGATAGAGGGGGAGACACTGGCACAGGTTGCCCAGGGAGGTGGTGGCAGCCTCATCCCTAGAGGTTTTGCAGCCAGGCTGGATGTGGTTCTGGGCAACCTGATGTAGTGAAAAGTGTCCTTACCCACGGCAGGGGGGTTGGAACTAGATGATCCTTGAGGTCCCTTCCAACCCTGACAATTTTGTGATTCTGTTTAGGCTCTTTTCAGGTTGATTTATCAAATCCTACCTAGAGGCTGATAGCAAGAAGGATCTTACTCTGCCATGCATCATAGCCCTCAGACTGTAACATTCTGCTATGTGCTGTTTGTAATGTTCAGTTAATTTGTGCTCATTTGTGCTGCAGTGCTACTGCCACACAAAACCATAAAAGGAAGAGATACTCCTCAACCTGTGCTATTATAAATGTTTTCCCCTCATAAATTCCTACAGATATTGTTTCACTGGGCTTATAGAATCATAGCATCAGTCAGGGTTGGAAGGGACCACAAGGATTATCCAGTTCCAACCCCCCTGCCATGGGCAGGGACACCTCACACTAGATCAGGCTGGCCAGAGCCTCATCCAGCCTGGCTGCAAACACCTCCAGGGATGGGGCCCCAATCACCTCCCTGGACAACCCATTCCAGGCTCTCACCACTCTCATGGTGGTGCTTGAGAACAAGATCAGAGTAAGGCTTTCTTCAGAAGCATTTCAGAGCCTTCTGGATATCTTAGTCTATTATGATGTTTGAAAATACATTTCTAAGCTATTACTTATATGTGATGTAGTTGATTTTTGTCATGGGGATAGATCACTTCAGTATTAGCTCTGGTATTTGTATTGCTTTTTCGTATTGGCAGTCATGCAAGTAAACTATTTTTAACTCCTAAGTGCTCTGCATGGTTGGGAGTTTTTAAATTATTTTTTGATAGATTCTGAATAGTTCTCTTTCTGCCTTGCTTGTCTCTTCTTCTTATACAACATGCTTCTAGTCTACATCTTAATTGTGTGGAATCCTTTTAAGCAATTTAAATTGTGATAATTTTCCTTCCTCTGGGATGTTATAGAAGGGCTGTGGTGAGTAGGTGGAGAGAGGTTCTCTTCCCCCTCTACTCTGCCCTGGTGAGGCTGCATCTGAAATATTGTGTCCAGTTCTGGGCCCCTCAGTTCAAAAAAGACCTCAGGGAACTGCTTGAGAGAGTCCAGCACAGAGCCACAAAAATAATGGAGTGGAACATCTTCCTTATGAGGAGAGCCTGAGGGAGCTGAGGGCTCTGGAGCTTGGAGAGGAGGAGCCTGAGAGGTGACCTCATTGCTGGTGCTAAAGATGTGCAGGGGGAGTGCCCAGAGGCTGGAGCCAGGCTCTGCTGGGTGATGCCCAATGCCAGCACAAGGGGCAGTGGGGGAAGTTGAGGCATAGGAAAGTTCCACGGAAACAGGAGGAAAAAAATTTTCCTTGTGAGGGTGACAGAAGACTGGAACAGGCTGCCCAGGGGGGTTGTGGAGTCTCCCTCTCTGGAGATACTCAAAACCCTCCTGGCTGTGTTCCTGTGTGATCTGCTCTAGGTGCTCCTGCTCTGGCAGGGGGGTTGGACTGGATGAGCTTTGGAGGTCCCTTCCGGCCCCTAACACTCTGTGATTCTGTGAAAGGCAGTTTGTGCTGTCACTATGTAGGTAACTTGAGGAAGAGGAAAGAAAAAAAAAAAAAAAAAGGATTTTGTGATTCTGGTCATTAAGTGACAGGTTTTTAGCACACAGTTTATTATCTGTGGTCTTAAAAGCAGTGCATTAATGATGAGTGATTTAGTGAGTAGCTTACAGACTTACAGTGCAAAATAGGTTTTTAAGTGGGAATATAGCCTTTTAAACAAAATTAGGCTGGATTTAAAACTAAGCTAAGGGAGGGGGAAATGCTGCTTGTGTGGCTTTTGCCTTGAAAACTTCCTGGTGCTTTGCAGTGAAGTTGCCTCTTCACTTCATTTGTTGTATTGCAATTTGGGGCTGCATTTATTCCCTGGTAGAGCCAAGGCTGCCTTTTTTTTTTTTTTTTTTTTTTTTTCCAGAGAAGAGGAAAATTATTACACTGTAAAGCTACACTAATATCATTACAGTTCACCCCAATGCATTTCATGCTTATAGATTGTTTTGAGAGTCTCTGAGTAGCCTGCCCTGCCCTGAACCAGACTTCACTTCAAGAAGCAGTGATTTTAATTGATGCAGCTGCACTGCACTGAACAGAAAGCTGAAACCACATTCCCCAAATCACCTGCTGTGTGATCTCTTTATATTTTTAATGGTCTTCCCTTCAGAAGTTCCCTCACAGTGTTGCTTCAGTTGAAAAGAACAAATAGACTATTTATTAAGTGTGCAGTCAACAGCATTCCAGCTAATAATAAGTAAGCATTTAAAATAATCTATCAACAGTAAAGGCTTGGGGTGGTTTTTGGTTTTTTGGTTTGTTTTTGTTTTTGGTTTTTTTTTTTTTTTTTGGAGTCATGTATGATCTTCCTGTCTGCTGCCTGGAGTCCCAAGTATTTATTAGTTGGAAACAAAGACCCTTGGAGTCCAAGGTAAGCAGTGGTGTGCTGAAAGAGCAAGAGTGTTCCCATATATAGGAGTATGGCAGAGAGCTGTTAATAATGGGGCTCCGGTAAGGCTCCACTGTACATTCAGTCTTCCTACCCCATCCCCTCTAAGCTACTTCAGCTGTGGCAGTTGCCTCTGGCCGAGCTCACAGAGTGAATTCATGCATCATCCTATAGTTTGCATACCTTCATTACTCCACAGGGAATGCAAGGCTCTCTGGCATGCTAGTTTCAGGCAAGTACAAGGCATTTGGTTCTGCAGATCCCACTACTGAGGGTGTTCTTGAATGCTCTGAGTAGATTCTGTGGGGCAGGAACCTCAAACAGTGTTTGGATGAAAGCTGGTCTTAAATACAGAATCACAGAAACATTAAGGTTGGAACAGACCCTCAGCATCACCAAGTCCAACCCAGAGCCCTACTCTGCAAGGGTCACCCCTAAACCATAGCCCCAAGCACCACAGCCAGACCACCTTGATGAAACACAGCCAGGCTTGGGGACTGCACCACCTCCCTGGGCAGCACATTCCAATGCCTGACCACTCTTGATGGGAAAAAATTCTTCCTAATGTCCAGTCTAAACCTACCCAGTCACAGCTTGAGGCCATTCCCTCTTGTTCTATCACTAATTACCTGTGAGAAGAGACCAGCACCAACCTCTCCACAAGCTCCTTTCAGGGAGTTGTAGACAGCAATGAGGTCTCCCCTCAGCCTCCTCTTTTCCACACTAACCATCCCCAGCTCCTTCAGTCTCTCTTCATCAGATTTATTCTCCAGGCCCTTCACAGCTTCCTTGCCCTCCTCTGCCCTTGTTCCACATCTCTCTTGTATTGAGATGCTCAAAGCTGGATGCAATACTCCCAGGTGTGGCCTCCCCAGAGCTGAGTCCCAGGGGACAATCCCCTCCCTGCTCCTGCTGCACACTGCATTTCTGATCCCAGCCAGGAGGTATAAAGCCTTTGTGACAGCCTGGTCCACTCAAGTCATAGGGCCATAATCTTTGAATGGGAGTCTTAGTTCTGTGTTATAATTCTTCAGATTTCTGCAGTCCTGTCAGGGATACACGTAATTTAGAAAAAAAATACATGTCAAGGGAGTGGAACACCTGCCTTATGAGGAGAGCCTGAGGGAGCTGAGGGCTCTGGAGCTTGGAGAGGAGGAGCCTGAGAGGTGACCCCATTGCTGTTGATCAAGATGTGCAGGGGGAGTGCCCAGAGGCTGGAGCCAGGCTCTGCTGGGTGATGCCCAATGCCAGCACAAGGGGCAGTGGTGGACGTTGAGGCATAGGAAGTTCCATGGAAACAGGAGTTAAAAATTAATTCCCTGTGAGAGTGACAGAAGACTGGAAGAGGCTGCCCAGGGGGGTTGTGGAGTCTCCTTCACTGGAGATATTCAAAACCCACCTGGATGTGTTCCTGTGTGATCCGCTCTAGGTGAGGGAGGTTGGACTGGATGAGGTCCCTTCCAGCCCCTAACATTCTGTGATTCTGTGACAGATAGTTTGCACTGCCCCTGTGTAGGTAACTTGAGGAAGATGAAAGAAAAAAAAAATAAAAGGATTGTGTGATTCTGGTCATTAAGTGACAGGTTTTTAGCACACAGTTTATTATCTGTGGTCTTAAAAGCTTTGGAGATCCCTTCCAACCCCTAACATTCTGTGGTTCTGTGAAATAAGGAATTTAATTGGTCTGTTTTCTATTAACTTTATGAGCAAAGCCTAATGACTCTTACAGCGCAGGACCCACAGAGCTGCTTGTGTATTCTTGAAAATAATGCAAAATTCTCTTGAGCTGCCTACAGATAAATCTTGGAGAGCTGAATGGACTCCACTCTGATGAGTGAAGATTGTTAGAATGGCTCACAATGCAAGAATGAATGAAATAGGATGAAGTTTCAGTGCAGCATTTGGCAGGCATTCAGCGCTTCGAGTAGGCATGCTGAAGGAAGAGAAAGAAAATTGGTTGGGTTGTGGGGTGCTTCTCATGTATTCCTCCCCCTGGCGTTTTAAATCCTTACTCTGAGGTTATGCCTGATTGAAACAGTTTCAGTCAGTCCTGATAAAGCTGTGAGAGCATCTTTGTTTTGGAGTTCAGTTGTGGTTCAGTTGTACTCACTCTGGAATACTCAATTCAGGGCTGCTCCATCAGTCTGGTCAGACTCGAGAAGGAGGAGAGAGCTTGTTGGATAAAGAGATCAAGAGCAAATGCAGAATTCTGTACCTGGGCCAGAACAATCCTCACTGTCAATACAGGCTGGGGGAGGAGGGGAGAGAAAGGAGCCCTGAGGAAAAGGCCTTGGGGGTGCTGCTGGATGAGAAGCTGGCCAGGAGCAGGCAGTGTGAGCTTGCAGCACAGAAGGCAAATCCCAGCCTGGGCTGCATCCAAAGCAGCATTGCCAGCAGAGCCAGAGAGGTGATTCTGCCACTTTGCTCTGCTCTGCTGAGACCTCACCTGCAGTGCTGTGTGCAGCTCTGGAGCCCTCAATATAGGAAGGTCATGGACCTGATGGAGAGGGTCTAGAGGAGGAACACAGAAATGCTCAGGGGGTTGGAGCAGCTCTGCTGTGAGGACAGGCTGAGGGAGCTGGGGGTGTTCAGCCTGGAGAAGAGAAGGCTCCAGGGAGACCTAAGAGCAGCCTGCCAGGACCTGAAGGGGGCTCCAGGAAGGCTGCAGAGAGACTGTTTGCAAAGGGCTGCAGGGACAGGATGAGGGACAATGGCTTCAAACTAGAGCAGAGCAGATTGAGATTGGAGGTGAGGAACAAGTTCTGCATAATGAGAGCAGTGGATCACTGGAAGAGGTTGCCCAGGGAGGTAGTTGAAGCTCCTTCCCTGAAGATATTCAAAGTGAGGTTCAGTGAGGCCCTGGGCAACCTGATCTAGTTGGGGATGTCCCTGCTGACTGCAGGGAGGTTGGACTGGATGAGCTTTGAAGGTCCCTTCCAGACCAGACCATTCTATGATTCTATGGAGTAAAAGCACAATGCAGCCTAGAGACACAGATGGAGATTCTCATATTGTAATGGAATTTTATAGAAGGTGTTTGAATGTCTGTAGAGGCCCAATATGTTAAGGTTTAAAAATAATCTTGCAGACCTTTAAAGCTATTTTGCGGTTTCAGAGCTTTTGGCATGATTTGCTGTATCATAGCTGATGGAATCAAAGAAAACAGAATGAGATGCTTGTAAAATACACAGAATATTTGGAATATTTTTCATTACTTCAACTGGTGTATAGTTGCAGGAATCCAGGCTTCTGAGCACCATTTGGATTTTAGTGCCTGTGACAATCTTTCAGTTTTATAGCATTACTGGAAATAATTTTTCCTTCTAATACTTTTCTTACTCGTGGCTGCATTCCTTTTTCTTCTTCCCAAATAACTTGGTTCTTTCATACTGCAGACTTTCTTTTGCCAGGATACTTCATTCAGCAACTTTTTCTTTTCTTTTTTTTCTTTCCCCCCCAGCCAAACTAGGAGATTATGAAACTTTGATATTATTCATTTTGCTAAAAGGGGATTTTAGAACTGTACTGGGACCTCAAAAGCTCATCCAGTCCAATGCCTCTGCCAGAGCAGGAGCACCTAGAGCAGTTTAAACAGGAACACATCCAGGTGGGTTTTGAATATCTCCAGAGAGGGAGACTCCACAACCCTCCTGGGCAGCCTCTTCCAGCCTTCTGTCACTCTCACAGGGAAATAATTTTTCCTCCTCGTGTTTCCATGGAACTTCCTATGCCTCAGCTTCCACCACTGCCCCTTGTGCTGGCATTGGGCATCACCCAGCAGAGCCTGGCTCCAGCCTCTGGGCACTCCCCCTGCACATCTTTATCAACAGCAATGAGGTCACCTCTCAGGCTCCTCCGAGCTACAGAGCCCTCAGCTCCCTCAGTCTCCTCTGAAGGAAAATGTTCCCTTCAATTTCCCTCAGTTTCCCACTTCAAGGAATATGTCTCTTAAGAGCCCAGTGTCTCAGGAACTTCACCAAAATGGGGATTCTGTTTTTTTGTTTTTTTTTTTTTTTCAGAAAGACTTTTAAACTTTGAAAGCTATCCTGATTGCAGGGCAGAACTGTGGATTCCTATCCCCACTGATGTCTTATACTTGCTGTTGAGGTGTGCATAATGATTAGATATAAGTTTGGGACTAAAGTTGCCTCACTGCTGGCATTAATGTGTCCGTTTCATCAGGCTGTGAATATATTCTTAATGCTCTCACAGAATCATAGAATGGAGGGAGGCTGTAGCCAGGTGGGGGTTGGGCTCTTCTCCCAGGCAGCCAGCACCAGAACAAGAGGACACAGTCTCAAGCTGTGCCAGGGGAAGTTTAGGCTGGAGGTGAGGAGAAAGTTCTTCCCAGAAAGAGTGGTTGGCCATTGGAATGTGCTGCCCAGGGAGGTGGTGGAGTCACCATCCCTGGAGGTGTTCAAAAAAGGATTGGATGTGGCACTTAGAGTCATGGTTTAGTTGATTAGTTGAGGTTGGGTGATAGGATGGACTTTGATGATCTTGGAGGTCTCTTCCAACCTTATTCTGTGATTCTGTGAGTGCCAGGGGCTGGAAGGGACCTCCAAAGCTCATCCAGCCCAACCCCCCTGCCAGAGCAGGAGCACCAGTTTGCAAAGTTTGCTTTACAGAAAACGTTCCTTGAGAATTTTGTGATATCCACCTAATCATAGCTCAACAGTATGTGGATGTGCACTGTGAAGGAGGCTGAATCAAAAACCCTTCCTCCTCCCTCTGTGATTTTCCACCTGCTTGCAAAAAAAAAAAAATTTCTTTTTTATTTTATTTTCCCCCAAACAAGCCTCATAATTAGCCTGAGCTAGGCCTGCAAGCATCTGCAGAGCTGGCAGCAGCAGCACAGTATTTCCAGGCAGGCAGGCAGGCAGGCAGGGGTGGGGAGCATCCATAGCTTTGTCTGAGCAGCTGAGAACTCTGTGTCAGCCCTGCTGCCGTGGTGTACAGTGACACTGACCTACGGCATGGGCAAGGAAAGCACTGAGCAAGTGTTGGGGCCAATATTTATAGACCACTACGTAGCAGTCCTGGAAAAGAGAGGCAGAGAGAGGGGGGAGGGAGTGTGAGAGAAATCTTGGCTGAAGCGAGGGCAAGTTTCATTTCAGGTTTCAACATCAAATAAATCTCCTTTGTCAAATTTCATCTTCTTCTGGTGAACCCTAGCAGACCTGCTTTGCCTTATGGCCAGGTGGAAGCAATAGATTTTAAAGCAAGACATTTGAGGGTAAGTAATTGACTTAGTGTCACTTTTACCTCCAGAGCCCAGGCCAGCTCACTGCCCTTTGAGGGCACTGCATGGACAGCTGGGTGCATGCAGCCCTGAGGAGAGGGACTTGGGGATGCTGGTGGATGAGAAGCTCAACAGGAGCTGTCAGTGTGCACTTGCAGCCCAGAGAGCCAAGCAGAGCCTGGGCTGCAGCAAGAGAAGTGTGGCCAGCAGGGCCAGGGAGGGGATTCTCCCCCTCTGCTCCACTCTGCTGAGACCACACCTGGAGTACTGCATCCAGTTCTGGAGCCTCTATTACAAGGAGGATCTGGAGGTGCTGGAAGTTGTCCAGAGAAGGGCCATGAGGATGAGCAGAGGGCTGGAGCTGCTCTGCTCTGGAGACAGACTGAGAGAGTTGGGGCTGTTCAGTGTGGAGAAGAGAAGGCTCCAAGGAGACCTTCTTGTGGCATTCCAGGATCTGAAGGGGGCTGCAAGAAAGCTGGGGAGGGACTTTTTAGGCTATCAGGTAGTGACAGGACTGGGGGGAATGGAACAAAGCTGGAAGTGGGGAGATTCAGACTGGATGTGATGAAGTTCTTCATTATGAGAGTAGTGAGAGCCTGGAATGGGTTGTCCAGGGAGGTGGTTGAGGCCCCATCGCTGGAAGTGTTTAAGGCCAGGCTGGATGAGGCTCTGGCCAGCCTGCTGTAGTGTGAGGTGTCCCTGCCCATGGCAGGGGGTTGGAACTGGATGATCCTTGTGGTCCCTTCTAACCCTGACTGATTCTATGACTCTGTGTTGGGACTGTGTAAGGATATGCTGTGTGCAGGGAGTTTTGTATACGGTTACAGAGGTCTATCAGGTGGTTTCTTCATTTAGCAACGTGCTTGAAAAGGTCAATTAGCATCAGAGAAGAAATGCACACAGTTTGCTTCCACTACTGGAAGTAGTGCAAGTCATTTCAATTGCAGCCTGTAAGTAATATTCTAGGTTGTGGCTTAAAGCATCCATTTCTTCATGCATGGTTGTACCTAGTCAAACCTGCTGACCTAGGATCATAGGATGTTAGGGGTTGGAGGGGAGCAATGAAGATTGTAAAATCATGGAATTGTCAGGGTTGGAAGGGACCTCAAGGATCAGCCACTTCCAACCTCCCTGCCATGGGCAGGGACACCTCACACTACAGCAGGTTGCTCACAGCCACATCCAGCCTGGCTGCAAAAACCTCCAGGGATGAGGCTTCCACCACCTCCCTGGGCAACCTGTGCCAGTGTCTCACCACCCTCATAACGAAGAACTTCTTCCTAACATCCAATCTGAATCTCCCCATTTCTAGTTTTGCTCCATTCCCCCCACTCCTATCACTACCTGACACCCTCAAAAGTCCCTCCCCAGCTTTCTTGGAGCCCCCTTCAGATACTGGAAGGCCACAAGAAGGTCTCCTGGGAGCCTTCTCTTCTCCAGACTGAACAATTCCAACTCTCTCAATCTGTCTCCATAGCAGAGGTGCTCCAGCCCTCTGATCATCCTTGTGGCCCTTCTCTGGACATGCTCCATTGAGTCCACCCACCAGAGCAGGACCAGAGAATCCAGCACAGATCCCACAGGAACACATCCAGATAGGTCTGGAAGGTCTGCAGAGGAGGAGACTCCACAAGCTCCCTGGGCAGCCTGTGCTGTGAGCACTGCTTTTAGCAGAAGAAAAGAAAAAAGTTCTGCTCAGACTTTTGCCTGTGGCTGCATTAGTAATGAGGGCAAATACCCTGCTGGGGTTTTTTTTGTTGTTGTGAGGAGCAGGAGAGTTTTTAATGGATGTTTTTGCATACCTCTGTCTAAAAAAAGAATAGTTTAAAAAAAAAAAAAAGGCAGAGGGATGAGTGGGTTATTTAGGAGAGAAGAATTCCCCCTCCTTCATTAATTCTTCAAAGTGACATAGAACACACACCTCTGCAGGATATTCCCTGATAACAGAAGGGAAATGATTGTTTAGAGCAAACTTATAACCAAGGTGAAAGGAGAGATTCTCCCTTGCCTGCCTTCACACAGGCAGCTCCCTCCAGCTTTTGAGAAATGAACCTTTTTCCATTACTCACAGCATCTTTTTCAACAGCCTCCTCCATGCTTGCAGGCTGCTGAGTCCATTAGTCTTCTTTGTTTGCATGTTCTGGGGTGTAATTTTAAAAGCCAGGTTGCCTAAAAAGGTGGGGGGATAATTCTCCTCTAAAAACTCTCTGCTGGCAGCAAGATGTGAAACCAGTACAACTCAACACTGATGTTTACTGTGCTTAACTCAGAGAAGATTAATGTGTGGCTTAAAGAACACAGTGTTTCCCCAAATGAAATTTATCAGTTGACAGCCTTGGAATTACTTCTTTAAGTTAAGAAAATATAGACTTTGGCACTGGCTGAAGATTTTTTTTTTTTGGGGGGGGGAAGGGGGGTGGTGAGTGGGAGGGTGGTTTGTAACTCCAGAGGGTGTTAGACACATAATGAATGTGGGTTGAAAACAAAAGTGTGCTAAAATAACTTAAAGCTCCAGGCTCAAACTAACAAATAAAAGGAAATGTAAGAGAGGGCTCATGTTAGATCCCTATGAAGAGAGACTGAGAGCCCTGGGGCTGTTTAGTCTGGAGAGGAGAAGGCTGAGAGGGATCTGATCAATGTCTATCAATAGCTGAGGGGTGGGGGTCAAGGGAAGGGGGCCAGGCTCTTTTGGGTTGTACACTGTAGTAGGACAGGTTCAAGCTTGAACAGAGAAGGTTTCAGCTCAACATGAGGAGAAACTTCTTTGCAGTGAGGGTGACAGAGCCCTGGAGCAGGCTGCCCAGAGAGGTTGTGGAGTCTCCTTCTCTAGAGACTTTCCCCTGGATGCATTCCTGTGCAGACTGCCCTGGGTGATGCTGCTCTGGCAGGGGGGTTGGACTGCATGATCTCTGGAGGTCCCTTCCGACCTCTGATATACTGTGAGACTGTGTGACCCACAATAGGAAGCCTGTAGGATGTGTCAGAGGGACTCTCTCATTTAAGGGCTCCTTCACTTGTTAATGCCAATGTTTCACACCTATGGGGCACATAACCTGAGCCACTATCCACTGGTTTAAGAGTTGTCAGGTGAAGGATAAGAACAGTGGTGGTTTCCAGCTAGGAAAAGCAGTCTATGTGAGAAATTGTAGGAAAAGGTGTCTGTAATTCAAGAGCTTGATGATCATTATTTCACAGAATCCCAGAATTACACAGAATCATAGAATTAAGCAGGTCGGAAAATATCTTTGAGATCATCCAGTCCAACCTATCACCCAACACCATCTCCCAACTAAACCATGGCACTGAGTGCCTCATCCAGGCTGTTTATAAACACTTCCAGGGAAGGTGGCCTCACCACCTCCCTGGGCAGCCCATTCCAATGGCCAATTACTCTTTCTGGGAAGAATTTCTTCCTCACATCCAGCCTGAACCACCCCTGGCACAGCCTGAGACTGTGCCCTCTCCTTCTGTCACTGCTTGCCTGGGAGAAGAGCCTAACCCCCACCTGGCTACTACCTCCCTTCAGGGAGTTGTAGAGAGCAATGAGGTCTCCTCACATGTGTATCATACATACCACATTTTGGTTGGAAGACACAAAACACTAGAGATATTAAGGAACTACCTTGGGAAATGCCGTAGGTGAGACAGAAGGGTACATTGTATGGATAATTAACACAAATTAACCTAATCTGCTGGAAAATTCCCTCATGAACACTGAGGGGGGGTGGTGGAAATCATACATATATATATATATATATATTGCTAACTTATAACCAGTGAGAGGACAGCACTCTCACATCTCTTTGAGGTCTATAAATAAATGATAAACTCAAGCTGAAACCACCTATTATTCCCTCCCCCTTACCCAGATCAATCTATGATTCTGTTTGAAGGTCATATGAACTGTTGGAGAGCAGTGAAGGGGAAAAGGACCTGGGGATCTTAGTGGATGGGAGGCTGAGCATGAGCCAGCAATGTGCTCTTGTGGCCAAGAAAGCCAATGGCATCCTGGGGGGGATTAGGACTGTGGTTAGTAGGTTGACAGAGATTCTTCCTCTCCTTCTGCCCTGGTGAGGCTGCATCTGGAATATTGTGCCCAGTTTTGGGCCCCTTAGTCCTGGAAGGACCTCAGGGAACTGCTTGAGAGAGTTCAGCACAGAGCCACAAAAATGCTGAAGGGAGTGGAACATCTTCCTTGTGAGGAGAAACTGAGGGAGCTGAGGGCTCTGGAGCTTGGAGAGGAGGAGCCTGAGAGGTGACCTCATTGCTGGTGATAAAGATGTGCAGGGGGAGTGCCCAGAGGCTGGAGCCAGGCTCTGCTGGGTGATGCCCAATGCCAGCACAAGGGGCAGTGGTGGAAGTTGAGCCATAGGAAGTTCCATGGAAACAGGAGGAAGAATTATTTCCCTGTGAGGGTGACAGAAGCCTGGAAGAGGCTGCCCAGGGGAGTTGTGGAGTCTCCCTCTCTGGAGGGAGTTTACTAGGCAGTAGTCCACATGCTCCATTTCATTCTTGTGACTTTATATTCCAGCCTTGGCAGTTATTCACTATCATGGTATTTTACTATTACCCTGCCTTTTATTACTATAGGCATGCAAGTGATTTACCAGTGGCAAACCTGCCTGGTCTTACAGAGCACAAACTGTTCTCCAGTAACTGCCTCTCTGTGTATGCCAGTGCCCTGTGGTAATGTGCTTTATGTATTGGTAATGGGTAGAAAAATGTCCTATTGATAACTAGGGACCGTCCACTGCAACTGTGTGCAGTGCTGTGGAGTAGCTGAGGGAGGACATGGACCTGATGGGTTGGGTCCAGAGGAGGGACATGAAAATGCTCAGGGGGTTGGAGCAGCTCTGCTCTGAGGACAGGCTGAGGGAGCTGGGGGTGTTCAGCCTGCAGAAGAGAAGGCTCCAGGGAGACCTAAGAGCAGCCTGCCAGGACCTGAAGGGGGCTCCAGGAAGGCTGGAGAGAGACTGTTTGCAAAGGGCTGCAGGGACAGGATGAGGGAAAATGGCTTCAAAGTAGAGCAGAGCAGATTGAGATTGGATGTGAGGAACAAGTTCTGCACAATGAGAGCAGTGGATCACTGGAAGAGGTTGCCCAGGGAGAGGTGGTTGAGGCTTCTTCCCTGGAGATATTCAAGGTGAGGCTGGACAGGACTCTGGGCAATCTGATCTGGTTGGGGATGTCCCTGCTGACTGGGGGGAGGTCAGACTGGGTGACCTTTGGAAGCTCCATCTGCCCCAGACCATTCCTTGATTCTATGATCTATGTAGAAGAGTATCCAATATCCTTACAGTGAAGGAGGATTTTTGCTTTCAGAACATTTAAATACTAAAACATTTTATCATTCAAATATTCAAGTGACATCCAAAGGATGCTATGAAGAATAGCATCAGAAGTGCAGACAGTGCTGGTTTCACTGCAAAGTGAATATCCTCTGATTTTTGAACGTGCCCTCTTCATAAAAATCTTGGTGTAGCCCTGTATGAGATCTGTAGGAGGTTTTATTCTTTGTGAGGCAGTTCCCTTGACCCTTCCTAAGCTCCATGGAGAGCTGCTTTGACCTGCTGATGGGTGAACTCTGTGCTAAAGGGTCACCTTAGAGGCAGAGATTTTCTTTCCTCTTGCTGGGATTATTGATGGAAACTCCAATTACCTGCTGGGGCTGGAGTGAGAAAAGTCACACACTGCCTCTTCAACCCTTTGTGTCAGGAGGAACTTGTGACAGCATTGGGTGGTGCAGGGGTTAAGGTGAGAGGGGCTTTTTTTGACTGTGGTTAGCATGCCTTGGAGGTTAACCTGCTAGGATGGAAAGAACATCCAAGCTGAGTGAAGCTGAAGTTGTCTCTCAGAGGTTTAACAAAACTGATGGCTAGGAAGGTGACTCAGGAAAGGATACTTAAGAGGAGTGTGTCCAGCAGATCCAGAGAGAGGTTCTCCTCCCGCTCTACTGTGCCCTGGTGAGGCCACACCTGGAATATTGCATCCAGTTCTGGGCTCCCCAGTTCAAGAGGGACAGGGATCTGCTGCAGAGAGTCCAAGGGAGGGCTACAAGGATGCTGAAGGGACTGGAGCACTGCCTGATGAGGAGAGGCTGAGAGCCCTGGGGCTGCTTAGTCTGGAGAGGAGAAGACTGAGAGGGGATTTAATAAATGCCTATCAATATCTGAGGGCTGGGGGTCAAGAGGGAGGGGACAGGCTCTGCTCAGTTGCACCCTGTGATAGGACAAGGGGCAATGGATAGAAACTGCAGCACAGGAGGTTCCACCTCAACATGAGGAAGAACTTCTTCACGGTGAGGGTCCCAGAGCACTGGAACAGGCTGCCCAGAGAGGTTGTGAAGTCTCCTTCTCTGGAGACTTTCCAGCCCTGTCTGGATGCATTCCTGTGTGACCTGTGCTGGATTCTCTGGTCCTGCTCTGGCAGGGGGGTTGGACTTGATGATCTCTTTGGGTCCCTTCTAATCCTTAACATCCTGTGAGCCTGTGACACTAGGAACAGTTTTTTTTCTTATGATGCCCCATTCCTCCCAGTAATAATTGGATCAGGAGCAAAGGCATAGATCAGTGGGCATGGCTCCTTCTCTTCACAAGCATGGTGTGTTTGAGCTTGAATGTGGGTTACTTTTATTCGACTGTCAAAAGACAGCCTTTCATAGTCATTCTGGAGCTTGGAACTCATTGGCTAACATCAACTTGATCTGCTGCATTTCCAAGGAATGGTCCAAACTGGGACATTTGCTTTTGTGTTGTGTTTGCTTGCTCTTCAGCTTGCTCTCCTGTTCTAGCTGAGGACTCCCCATCCGAATTGGGTAAGCAGATTGGCACAACAGCATCATCCTTGCTCTGCATTCCTGGAGAAGGAATGAGATTATGGTGCAGCCATGGGAAGTTGATTTGAAAAAATAGAAGGATGGGTAGACTCTGAAAATAAAAAAGGGGGGAAATAAAAAAGTAGCATGAATTGCCTGCTCCCTGGGGGTGTTCAAGGCTAGGTTGGATGAGCCTTGAGCAGCCAAGTTGCAGCCAAGTCTCGTTGAGAGGTGCCTCTGCCCATAGCAGTGGAGGTTGGGTTAGATGATCTCTAAGGTCTCTTCCAGCCTAAGCTGTTCTGTGATTCTATGATGTAGGTGTCAGAGGAGTGGCACCTCTAGCCTTTCATTGTTGTAGCTTGCTGATAGTGACTTGGGGAATCCTTTAGGTTTCGTAATAGACTTGAGAATAAATTAAAAACCAGTCAAACAAACAAACCCCACTTATGCAACCAAAGAAAAGCATTCCTCTTTTTGTGAGTCTGTTCTTTCTGTACTCAGCTGAGCTCCCGTTTGGCTCCCATCTCTCCCAGAAGTGATTTTTGTCTTTTTTTTATTCTTTTCATCTTTGAATTTTATGGCTGAGCATGTTCTTTCCTAACCTGAAAAACCTTCCTAATCAGACCTTGCTTGCAAGTGACCTGTACAGTGATGTCATTGGCATTATGACATGGATGTTTAAAAAAACGGCATTGGAATTTACTTCTTGAATCTGAAGAGAGCCTGGGGAGGGACTTTTTAGGGTGTCAGGTACAGATAGGACTTGGGGGGGATGGAGCAAAAGTAGAGATGGGTAGATTCAGATTGGATGTTAGGAAGAAATTCTTCCCCAGGAGGGTGGTGAGACACTGGCACAGGTTGCCCAGGGAGGTGGTGGAAGCCTCATCCCTGGAGGTTTTTGCAACCAGGCTGGATGTGGCTGTGAGCAACCTGCTGTAGTGTGAGGTGTCCCTGCCCATGGCAGGGGGTTGGAACTGGATGATCCTTGAGGTCCCTACCAACCCTGACTGATTCTGTGATTCTATGACTCTGTGCCCAGGGAGGTGGTGGAAGCCTCATCCCTGGAGGTTTTTGCAGCCAGGCTGGATGTGGCTGTGAGCAACCTGCTGTGGTGTGAGGTGCCCCTGCCCATGGCAGGGGGGTTGAATCTTTGAGGTCCCTACCAACCCTGACTGATTCTATGACTCTGTGCCCAGTGAGGTGGTAGAAGCCTCATCCCTGGAGGTTTTTAAGGCCAGGCTGGATGTGGCTCTGTGGAACCTGATTGTTTTGGTTTGACCTGTTCTGGAATGGCCTCCTTGGAGCACGTCTGTTCCTAACAGCTGAAACTTGTATCCATCTGGAGGAAGAGGAATCAGAATCATCCCCCTTCATCAAGTTGGATATGGAGGTTTTAAATTCCTCCTTCAGCTCTTTCATGCAATTCTTTATCTCTCCAGACAAAGTTTCAATGGCTGAAACCAAAGAAGTACGTGCAAGACTATCCTCCAATTGCCTCATTTGGTCAGTGAAATAGCCAACAGTGGGAGGCACTCCACCATAATTTCTTGCCACAATCCTGCTTGCCAGAATAGTAGCATAATTAGGAGGAGCAAGCTTAATGAGCTTTTTGGCAAGGCCTGTTCCAACAGGAATTTCATCAGGATTCAGAGTCTTATGATCTCCGTATATTATTTCTCTCACAGCAAATTCTCTCAGACGCTTGATTCCCTCATCTATTGTGGTCCAGGGTTTAGGGTTCCATGGTAAATCATCTAACGACTTATATGCCACATATCTCACAATCTTGTCTATCATGCAAGAAATGGCCCATCTGTAGACAATCACACTGATAATAGATAAAATAGAATGACTCAGAACCCAAAACAGCTTCATTTTGCTTCCTAATCTGAGCAGGAATAAATCATACAAGCAATCGAGCCCCACGTTGGGCGCCAAAAATAAAAAGTGTGTCGGTGTGAGCTGAAATTCCCCCCCCACCAACAATAACCAGGCTAGCTCAGTCTGGAAGCAAATGAAAAGCTGTATTTACAAGCAGATGAAATGCAATGAATATGTACAAATATACAAAATTCACAACATTTACAAATATATACAATCAACAGAAAAACACAACCAATCTCCCTTTGCTTCCCCCCAAGGGGACCCTCCCAAAGGGGGCCTCCCTCTCCCAGGAGCGTGCCCCCCCCGTCCCCCCTGGACAGAGAAGCAGTGTTTAGTTAGAGCAGAAAGTTGTTAACTTAGCTGCCAAGGTCAGTGTGTTATCTTCAGCCAGAAGAGAAGAAGAAACAGCAGCCAGACAGCCCAGCAACTGCCCCCACTGCCGAACGCAGAATGTGCAGAATGCCTACTTTGTTTTGGGTAATAGTTCTTAAACATTTCTATCTATCCAATGGAAGTGTTTAGAACAATCAGTATTTTGCTTTCTTACACCCAATAGTGACTTATTTACATTCTTTCACTTTCTCTGTTTTGAACTTTGCAAGGAAAAATTAAAAAGACAGTTTCAAACCATCACACTGATCTAGGGGAAAGTGTCCCTGCCCATGTTGGGGGTGGGGAGGGGGTTTGGAACTAGATGATCCTTGAGGTCCCTTCCAAGGCTGACTATTCTGTGATTCTTCTATAATAGGTAGCCAGGGTTGGATTTTGCAGTTTGCTTTGTATTTGCAAATCACTACAAATGTTTCTTACTGAATTTCCCCTAGGATTGAGGCACAGTGATTACACCAACAGTGCTCTGTTTAGATACCATCAGAGCATTTAATGTCCAAGGGAAATGCTGCTTAGCAGGAGAACAGGTGCACATGTGCTTACAAAAGACTCTGTCTGTGGGCACTGAGTCCCTTGATCACTGACCTTTATCTTTTCCCCCACACATACACAGAAAGTCCAGTCTTATTTAAGTAAGACTTACTTGCTTTAACCAGTGCTTAACCAGTGTCTGGAAAGGACCTCCAAAGGTCCTCCAGGCAGAACTCCCTGCTGGCTGTGGGGGGTCACACTGGATGACCTTTGGAAGTCCTTTCCGGCCTGGACCATTCTATGATTCCTTGATTCTGTGACTCGTTGATTCTATGATTCTATGATTCTGTGATTCTGTGCTTCTATGATTCTGTGATTCTTTGATTCTATGCTTCTATGATTCTGTGATTCTTTGATTCTGTGCTTCTATGATTCTGTGATTCTTTGATTCTATGCTTCTATGATCCTGTGCTTCTATGATTCTGTGATTCTTTGATTCTATGCTTCTATGATTCTGTGATTCTTTGATTCTATGCTTCTATGATTCTGTGATTCTTTGATTCTGTGCTTCTATGATTCTGTGATTCTTTGATTCTATGCTTCTATGATTCTGTGATTCTTTGATTCTGTGCTTCTATGATTCTGTGATTCTATGATTCTGTGCTTCTGTGATTCTGTGCTTCTATGATTCTGTGCTTCTGTGATTCTGTGCTTCTGTGATTCTGTGATTCTATGATTCTGTGATTCTGTGATTCTATGCACTCCTATGATTCTATGCAATGCTTTGAACTGAGAGAGTTGGGGCTGTTCAGTCTGGAGAAGGCTTTGAGAAGACCTTCTTATAGTCTTCCAGGATCTGAAGGGGGCTACAAAAAAACCTGGAGAGGGACTTTTTAGGGTGTTTCTTACTTGTGTCCAGAGAAGGGCCACGAGGATGAGCAGAGGGCTGGAGCTGCTCTGCTCTGGAGACAGACTGAGAGAGTTGGGGTTGTTCAGTGTGGAGAAGAGAAGGCTCTGAGGAGACCTTCTTGTGGCCTTCCAGTATCTGAAGGGGGCTCCAAGAAAGCTGGGGAGGGACTTTTGAGGGTGTCAGGGAGTGATAGGAGTGGGGGGAATGGAGCAAAACTAGAAATGGGGAGATTCAGATTGGATGTTATTAAGTTGTTCTTCCCCATGAGGGTGGTGAGACACTGGCAGAGGTTGCCCAGGGAGGTGGTGGAAGCCTCATCCCTGGAGGTTTTTGCAGCCAGGCTGGATGTGGCTGTGAGCAACCTGCTGTGGTGTGAGGTGTCCCTGCCCATGGCAGGGGGCTTGGAACTGGCTGATCCTTGAGGTCCCTTCCAACCCTAACAATTCTATGATTCCTAGTGGGCATTCCAATACAAATTCCCCACTAAGCTGCAAATCATTATTTTTTTTTATCAAGATAAATTGGTTTTGAAACTTTTAAGGTCCCTGCCAGCCCTAAAAATTCTATGGTTTTATATATATAAATAAAACCAGCAAACCACAAAAAGGCCCAAACAACAACAGCAGGGGAGGTGGAACTGGGTGATCCTGGAAGTCCCTTCCAACCCTGACAATGCTATGGTTCTGTGGTTCAGCAGTTACAAATGCACAAAACCTTGGCTGTACAGCAAGTGAAAAGAGCTGGAGCCTTTAATGTGCATTTTAGTTTAGATGCTGTCTTGGGCAGATTTCAACATGTATGACCTTGATGAAATAGCAGAGCTACAAAGAGCAACCAAGCAGAGGAAGAAGCAGGCAGCTCTTCTGTGTTCTAAAAATGCAAACTGCAAGTCTTCAGCCTGTTGCTCCCTCTGTCAAACTGGCACTCAAGAGTGAGTCCTTGGAAGAGAGGACAAAATATTCTGGTTTTTCTTAATCCTTTGTGGTCCAGGCTGTTACTTGGCCCACAGGCCATATGTTTGAAATCTTTCTCTTAAGGTCAGCATAACATTTACTTAGATTTTGCACTGTGTGCCAGGGCACTGAAGTGGGACCATGGTTCCTGTGAAAATTAAAATAAGCCAGTGAACTGGAGTTAATTTACTGTAGTTCAGCCCACCTCAGAAAGCATAAGTGTAAAGTGTGATTTTTAATTAACAAGTGCATTGTCCCAGTGCTTTGGCTTGGAAAATGACATATCAGTATCTAGACAGTTTAGCAGACCATTCATTTCCCCCACCCCACTCTTAAGCCACAAATAATATCTTTCAACTTCCAAGGAATGTTTTTCTGCTTCCTATTAGCAGTCATAGGTACACATAAACTATTAATGATCAAGGTAAAATAAATTCGGATGGCAACTGAGTAACTCTATGCCATTTGCTAAACAAAACCCAACCCTTTCCATCCCTGCATCTCCTTTATACTTCATCACAACAATAGCTCATCTGACATCCAGCAAGAGTTTTGCCTCCTATTCTTGAAGCATATCTTTGTGTTTATTGTCAGGGCCTTGCTGGCAAATTGAGCCTGACAAGGAGATGGTGAAGGCAGGGGGAAGCAGGGTGACCTGGGACACACAGTTCTGCTAAAAACCTTTCAAGGTCCATAGAGTGCCTTTTTCTTCCCAATGAATCAAATTACCAGCTGGGCAGCTACTGCAGTCAGCTAATCATTAACACAGGGCCTATGAATGATGGAGTTTAGAACCCTTTCTCTTGTTAATTAATTTTTCTTGAGTGCTAAAATGCTCTTCCTCCTGATGCTGTGAGAGCCTTGAACAGCACACTGAAACCTGGGTCAGAGGTGGGTTGCCCAGCATTTGCCTGGGCAGCAAGTCCTGCTTTGTTGCCGTGTTCTAGAAGAAGTCAGCTCTGCTGGCACCTTTCCTGCCCAGTGGATCTGGGGACTGGCCCATGGTGCAGTTGGCAGGCAGCTCTTTGCAGTCCTGAGGGTTAGGCAGCAGCTGCTCAAGAGCTCCTGGTGCCTGCAGAGGTGAGTGTGCAAGGTGAGATGCTCTCCATTGGCCTTGACATGGGATTTTTACTTGGGATAATTCCTTTCTCCTTGTGCTTAAAAGCTGCACGTTTGAGAAGGCTGATGCATAGGTAATGTAGTTCTGGTTGCTGTAGTTCTGTGTGGCCTTTAGCTGTCTTGTGGCAGTAAAAGTGGGGCCAGGTAAGCACCAGTTGGTACTCATCTCCATGTAGTGCAGAAGGTCACCGTGGGTTTGAGAGCATCTTTCATCTTGTGTCTTCTCAGCACGATCATGGAATGAATTAGAAGGGATTACTCTTGTGTTTGCTCAAGGCTGCCTTGTCTCATCTAGTCTCTAAGTGAAGTCAAACCTGGTGTCCCTCTCCTCCATCTTCAGGGAGGCAGTCAGAGCACTCTTCCTCCTGTCCTCAGTTTCCCAGCTGCACTGCTTTGGCTTTACAGGCTGTCCCTCTGAAAGCAGTGTCACAGGATCACGGAGGCTGGAAGGGACCTCCAGAGATCATCAGGTCCAACCCCCCTGTCAAACAGCATCACCCAGGGGAGTCTGCACAGGAATGCATCCAGGTGGGTTGGGAAAGTCTCCAGAGAAGGAGACTCCACAACCTCCCTTGGGCAGCCTGCTCCAGGGCTCTGTCACCCTCACTGCAAAGAAGTTTCTCCTCATGTTGAGCTGAAATCTTCTATGTTTAAGTTTGAACCTGTTGTTCCTTGGCTTATTCCTGTGCACCACCCAAAAGAGCCTGGCCCCCTCTGCTTGACCCCCACCCCTCAGCTATTAATAGGCATTGATCAGATCCCCTCTCAGCCTTCTCTTCTCCAGACTAAACAGCCCCAGGGCTCTCAGGCTCTCTTCATAGGGGAGATGCTCAAGGCCCCTAAGCATCCTCGTGTCATGCCTCGTGAGTGGAGGCAACAGCGTGGACAAACTGGCTCTCACTCACCCTGGTGCCATCCTCCCCCCTGCCCTGGTGAGACCTCATCTTGAGTACTGTGGAGGGACAGGGACTGGTGGAGAGGGCCCAGCAGAGGGCTGTGAGTATGATTAGGGGACTGGAGCATTGCCTGAGGAGAGGCTGAGGGACCTGGGGCTGTTTAGTTTGGAAAAGAGAAGACTGAGAGGGGACTTAATAAACGTTTATAAATATCTGAGGGCTGGGGGTCAGGAGGGAGGGGACAGGCTCTGTTCAGTTGTGCCCTGTGATAGGACAAGGAGCAATGGATTTAAGCTGCAGCACAGAAGGTTCCACCTCAACAAAAGGGGGAACTTCTTTTCTGTGAGGGTCATAGAGCACTGGAAGAGGCTCCCCAAAGAGGTTGTGGAGTCTCCTTCTCTGGAGACTTTCAAGGCCTGTCTGGACGTGTTCCTGTGTGACTTGTACTGGATTCTGTGGTCCTGCTCTGGCAGGGGGGTTGGACTCGATGATCTCTTTAGGTCCCTTCCAACCCCTGACATCCTGTGAGCCTGCTTTACTTCCTGAAATGACAAAAAACCATTTATGTGGTACAAGGTCTCTGCAAAGAGCTTTGCTTGGAACCCTTTTCAGCAGTTTGAAGGGAAGGAAATTGCATGCCTGCTGGATGTGGATATTTAAAATGCAGCCACTTTCCCTGTCTTGAACAAGTCCAGCCAGGATGCTCTGGAACGGGGGAACTGTTTTTAAAGTGCATATATGGTCACAAAGTTGCTGTGTACAACCTTCTATCTATGCTATCATCCTTCTCCAGAGACCCCCAACTCTGTCTCTTTGCCAAGCTGTGTACAAATCATAGAATCATAGAATCAGTCAGGGTTGGAAGGGACCACAAGTTCCAACCCCCCTGCCATGGGCAGGGACACCTCACACCAGATCAGGCTGGCCACAGCCTCATCCAGCCTGGCCTTAAACACCTCCAGGGATGGGGCCTCAACCACCTCCCTGGACAACCCATTCCAGGCTCTCACCACTCTCATGGGGAAGAACTTCTTCATGTCCAGCCTGAATTTCCCCACTTCCAGCTTTATTCCATTCCCCCCAGTCCTGTCACTACCTGATAGCCTAAAAAGTCCCTCCCCAGCTTTCTTGGAGCCCCCTTCAGATACTGGAAGGCCACAAGAAGGTCTCCTCAGAGCCTTCTCTTCTCCAGACTGAACAGCCCCAACTCTCTCAGTCTGTCTCCAGAGCAGAGCAGCTCCAGCCCTCTGCTCATCCTCATGGCCCTTCTCTGGACACCTTCCAGCATGTCCATATCCCTCTTGTAACAGAGGCTGCAGGACTGGATGCAGTACTGCAGGTGGGCTCTCACCAGAGTGGAATGCTATCATCCTTCTCCAGAGAACCTCAACTCTGTCTCTTTTCCAAGCTATGTCTGCCTTTCTTAGTTCAAAAATAAATGCTGAGGACTTTTTTTGGCTTGTTTGGTTTTGTTTTGTTGTTTTTTTTGTGGTTTTTTTTTTTTACTTTTATTTGCTCTACAAGGGTATGAGAACATGAGCTGGATTCTATTCTGGTTTGTTGATCATCAACAAACTTGTTCATTGCTTTCTAACCTGAGCCAGAGAGCATGCAGTGTGACTTTCAGGTCAGGCTCCCAGGTGTGCTTTGTTAAAGCAGGCTGGGAGAAGAACAACTTGGTTTCCTTATTTTTTATTCTTTTGTTGTTGTTGTTGTTTGTTTGTTTTAAACTTTTCCCTGAAGAAAATTTACTTTAAAGTCATTCTAAAAATTTACTTTAAAGTCATTCTGAACCAAATACTGAGTTTCACTGTGTCACTTCTGCCAAATCACTTTAAATCCTCCCCTTGCCCTACCATGAGGATGCTTAGGGGACTTGAGCATCTCCCCTGTGAAGAGAGCCTGAGAGCCCTGGGGCTGTTTAGTCTGGAGAAGAGAAGGCTGAGAGGGATCTGATCAATGTCTATCAATAGCTGAGGGCTGGGGGTCAAGGGGAGGGGGCCAGGCTCTTTTGGGTGGTGCACAGGAATAAGCCAAGGAACAACAGGTTCAAACTTAAACATAGAAGGTTTCTGTTCAACCTGAGGAGAAACTTCTTTACAGTGAGGGTGACAGAGCCCTGAAGCAGGCTGCCCAGAGAGGTTGTGGAGTCTCCTCTGGAGACTTTCCAGACCCACCTGGATGCATTCCTGTGCAGACTCCCTTGGGTGCTCCTGCTCTGCCAGGGCAGTTGGACCTGATGATCTCTTGAGGTCCCTTCCAACCTCTGTGATACTGTGATACCTGCTCTGTACTTTCTCTCATGGAGTTTTAAAAACATTTCTGCCATCTTGCAGCATCTTTTTTTCCCATCCTCAGGGTTCTTCAGGACTAAGTAGTATTAGTCCTTAGTAGCAAATTGTATCCTGAGAAGATTTCTATATTCTCTGCTAATGGTTCTTTCCTGTAGGGAAATGACAACATGCATGTTTTGAAGATGAAAGCTGAGGCTATGTTAAGTAACTCATTCTGGGCACACAAGGAATTGGTGCCCTTTAATCTCAGATTAAGTGACTTGGCCATGTAATTAACTTTCAGGTCTAAGTATTTCAACAATTAGAAATTAATTATTAAAAAAAAAAAAGAGAGAGAGAAATTAATTACAAAGTGGTCACTCTGCTGGTACTGGGTCAGTACTTTTTAAAAGATGCCTGGCAGGAGGAACTGATTCTTGGTCCTGAGGTCAGGCCTCTAGATGATGCCTCTACAATACAGGATTGAAACAAGCAGCCATGTTTGCTGGGGGAGACTAGCCTAGCTTGCTGACTCCAAGGAAGTAAAAGTAGCTGTCTCTTCTGAGTTCAGGTTTTCCATGAAATTCAGGAGGCTGGAGCTCCTCTCCTATGGAGACAGACTGAGACAGCTGAGGCTGTTCAAGTCTGGAGAAGAGAAGGCTGAGAGGGGATCTGATCAATGTCTATCAATAGCTGAGGGGTGGGGGTCAAGTGGAGGGGGCCAGGCTCTTTTGGGTGGTGCACAGGAATAAGCCAAGGAACAGCAGATTCAAACTTGAACAGAGAAGGTTTCACCTCCACGTGAGGAGAAACTTCTTTCCAGTGAGGGTGACAGAGCCCTGGAGCAGGCTGCCCAGAGAGGTTGTGGAGTCTCCTTCTCTGGAGACTTTCCAAACCCACCTGGATGCATTTCTGTGCAGACTCCCTTGAGAGACCTTCTTGTGGCCTTCCAAGTATCTGAAGGAGGCTACAAGAAAGCTGAGAGGGACTTTTAAGGTGTCAACGAGTGATAGGACCTGGGAGGGGGGGAGGGGGAGAATGGAGCAAAACTAGAAATGGGTAAATTCAGATTTGGTATTAGGAAGAAGTTCTTCCCCATGAGGGTGGTGAGACACTGGCAGAGGTTGCCCAGGGAGGTGGTGGAAGCCTCATCCCTGGAGGTTTTTGCAGCCAGGCTGGATGTGGCTGTGAGCAACCTGCTGTGGTGTGAGATGTCCCTGCCCATGGCACAGGGGTAGGAATTAGATGATCCTTGAGGTCCCTTCTAACCCTAACAAGTCTATGATTCTAAATGACAATTTTGCTTTTGATGTAGAGTTCCTGAAGTCAGCAAGAACACAATTCAAGGGAATGCAGGGCCAGGAGGCAGTGCAGAAGCCACTCCATCTCTTGGTTGCTTTTTGTGAACAGTAATTTAATAGTTGAAAACGATGCAAAGTTTTATCATGTCCAGTTTGGTTTGGTTTTTTTTTAATACATTTTTTTCTTATCCAGAGTTCAAAGTAGTTAGAAAGAAGAAAAGTTTATAAATCAATCAATCAATAAATATCTCATCAAGATTTGATCTCAGAAGCTAAGCAGGGTCAGACCCAGTTAGTACTTGGATGGGAGACCACTTGGGAATGCCAGGTCATGTAGGCTTCAAGGGAGGTTCTCCTGCCCCTCTACTCTGCCCTGGTGAGGCCACACCTGGAATATTGTGTCCAGTTCTGAGATCCCCAGTTCAAGAGGGACAGGGATCTGCTGGAGAGAGTCCAAAGGAAGGCAGCCAGGATGATTGAGGGACTGGAGCACTATCCAATGAGGAGAGGCTGAGAGCCCTGGGGTTGTTTATTCTGGAAAGAAGACTGAGAGGGGATTTAATAAATGTCCATAAATACCTGAGGGATGGGGGTCAAGAGGGAGGGGACAGTCTCAACTCACTTGTGCCCTGTGATAGGACAAGGGATAATGGACGGGCAAACAGCACAAGAGGTTCCACCTCACCATGAGGAGGAACTTCTTCACTGTGAGGGTCCCAGAGCCCTGGAACAGGCTTCCCAGAGAGGTTGTGGAGTCTCCTTCTCTGGAGACTTTCCAGCCCCATCTGGATGTGTTCCTGTGTGACCTGTGCTGGATTCTATGGTCCTGCTCTGGCAGGGGGGGTGGACTGATGATCTCCAGAGGTCCCTCCCAACCCCTAATGTCCTGTGAGCCTGTGATCCTGTGATTACAAATGAATTAAGCATGCAACTTAAATCAGGCCAGAGACCATATTGTGAAGCAGCCAGAATCCCAAGAATGTTCCTTAAAATCTCCTGATGTGGTTGGGATTGTGTGGTGCAGTCTGTTAGTGCAATGAAAGGGATGATTTTAGGATTAGGTAAATCTATGCTGTGTTTGGTGTTGATCTATTAAGTAGGCAGCCTGCATGCTGAGTAGGTCAATGTTGTAGCTATAGTTATCCTGGAAGTCTATTGAAATACCTGACACATCAACATTAGAGCTGAGGTTTATGCTTTTTATGCTGGAGCACAGCCATGGTGAAAGAATGATAAAGGCTGGAAGTCTTCCACAGAGGAGAAGAGAAAGGAAAAAGTGTAATGAGACTAATCCAGTTAGTTAATCCATGTAAAAATTAATTCCAGCATTAGGGAGAGTCCACTTTTAGTGGAAATTCTGTGATTCTAAACTCATAGTTTGGCCACACCTTGGGTGTTGTGTCCAGTTTTGGGCATCTCAATCCAAGAGAGATGTGGAGGTGCTGGAGCCAGGGCAGAGGAGGGCAAGGAAGCTGTGAAGGGCCTGGGGAATAAATCTGATGAAGAGAGACTGAAGGAGCTGGGGATGGTTAGTTTGGAAAAGAGGATGCTGAGGAGAGACCTCATTGCTGTCTGCAACTCCCTGAAAGGATCTTGTGGAGAGGTTGGTGCTGGTCTCTTCTCACAGGTAATTAGTGATAGAACAAGAGGGAATGGCCTCAAGCTGTGACTGGGTAGGTTTGGACTGGACATGAGGAAGAATTTTTTCCCATCAAGAGTGGTCAGGCATTGGAATGTGCTGCCCAGGGAGGTGGTGGAGTCCCCAAGCCTGGCTGTGTTTGAAGGTGGTTTGGATGTGGTGCTTGGGGCTATGGTTTAGGGGTGACCCTTGTAGAGTAGGGTTCTGGGTTGGACTTGGTGATGCTGAGGGTCTGTTCCAACCTGAATGTTTCTGTCATTCTGTGATAATTTGATGTGTTTTAAAAGCATCATCCCATGATTCTAAAATAAATATTAATGCTTTTAAAACACATCAAATCATATTTTTAGACTCATCCTATGATTCTAAAATAAGTGCATACACTCATATACATGCTCTCTGAAAATAGCTAGGTGGGGATGCCCCCGCTGACTGCAGAGGGGGTTGGTCTAGATGACCTTTGGAGGTCCCTTCCAACCCAGATCATTCTGGGGTTACCTGGCACGTTCTCTCTAGGCTGTATTTCTCTTTATCAAGCTATGATTCTCTTCCATAGTAGAGTTAAGCCTCTTAAAAGCCAGGTTGTTTCAGGGATTTCAGTGACACCGGTCATGGAGGGTGATATTATTTCACATGTAAAATTTCAGCTGTAAAATTGGAGGCCCTGGTGTCTGGCATTGAAAAACTAGGCTGCCTAGGTCCTCAAAGGGTTTCTGTGAAATGATTGCCTTCCAGCTGTTGACAGTATCATCCTTGCCTTGTTTATTGGCTCTGTCATCTCTGTGCTTTTGAAACTCTCACTTCTAGTTGATCTGAATAATTGCAGCAACACCTGCTGGCAAGGGCAGAGCTGATGCACTGGAAGCTTTCCCGTGGCTGATGTCAGCCAACAACCCATCTGGACCCTTTAGCAGATGTTTTCCATTTCTCTGTCACATGAGATCTACTTAGATCTATTCTATTACTCCAGTAGAGTCTAGCCACCTCTTTCAAACTGTTTAGCCATCAGCATGTGTATCAGTTGGGTTACTGGCTCCAGACTAAGATGTTATTTAGCTGTCACATGGAAGTATTTTGTGGTTTATGAATCTATTGTCTCTGTCCCTCTGTTTTGCAGTAGTTTGCCATTTCATATTTGTAACCTCATTAAAAAACAAACTAAAAGAAAAGAAAGAAAAGAAACAAACAAAAACAAACAAACAAAACCATGAAAGAGATTCACAGAATTCTTGAGGCTGGAATAGACCTCTGAGATCATCCAGTCCAGCCTATGACCTAACACCACCACACCAGCCAGACCATGGCACTAAGTGCCACATCCAAGCTTGCCTTAGATACCTCCAGGGACAACAACTGAGCCACCTACCTGGGCAGTCCATTCCAATCTCTAATTCCCCTTTCCCTGAGGAAGTGCTTCCTAATATCCAACTTAACCCTCCCCTGGCACAGCTTCAGGCCATGCCCTCTTGTCCTGGCACAAGTTGCCTGGGAGCAGAGCCTGACCCCCATCTGACTACAGCTTCCCTTCAGGTGGTTGTAGAGAGTGATAAGGTCCCCTCTGAGTCTCCTCTTCTCCAGGCTGAACACCCCCAGCTCCCTCAGCCTCTCCTCATCAGCCTTTCCCTCCAGTCCCTTCCCCAGTCTGGTTGCTCTCCTCTGGACCTGCTCCAGCACCTCAAGATCCTTCCTGAAGTGAGGGCCCCAGAGCTGCACACAGTGCTGGAGGTGAAGCCTCACCAGTGCCAAGCACAAGGGCAGGATTCCATCCCTGCTCCTCCTGGCCACACCATTCCTGATCCAGGCCAGGATGCCCTTGGCCTTCTGTGCCAGCTGGGCACACTGCTGGCTCACATTCAACCTGTATAGTGCCTGATGGTGTTGGCTCTGCTTTTGGTCTTGCTGTGTTACTGTCTCCTGACAGTCACTTTTGCTTCCATTGTTTATGTCCTGTATGATTTTAGGAATTTCTGATTGTTCCCCCACTGTTCCATTTCATTTTGTCACTTCTTTTGCTGCTGCATGGCACAAAGGCTTTTGTCTTGGCTGAGTCAGCGATACACTCCTCCCTCCACACCCATTCCTCAGTGGAAAGAGGCTAAGGTGTTTGCCTTGATGCAGTCAACAGCTTCCAACCATTCCATCTTTTGGAAGGTCCCAGCTGTAATCATCTCCAAGCTCCAGCATGTGGCCATGCGTGGCCATCCCTGTGGTTTTTTGGTACCCATTCCAACCACCTGGGTCCCATTATTCCCATTTGGTTCCCATTGCACTGACTTCCTGTCTACATTAGAGAATTTAATTGGGCATTTGACATAAAAGATCTTCTATGGTCTGTATGTGCAAAAAAAAAGATATCCCCACCCCAATCCAAAATGTTCATTTAATTTCTGCATGTCCTTACTCACTGTAATATCAGTCCATAGAAAGACAGGGTAGAAGTGTGACAATGCCTCTAGACTTCATCTGTAGACCAAAGAATGTTTTTTAAATGCCATTTTTTTTAACACCCTCCATCATCCTCATTCTTACCAAGCCATAGAAAAATGCAGGAAGATATCTCCAAGGCTCAGCTTGTATCCCAAGGCAACGTCCTTACATACTTAAGCTACTCTGGGATGACACTTTTTGGACCTTTTCTTAAAGAGATGTTCTGTCAGCTTCCCTGGTGTCTCTAAACCACATGGTGTGCAACAAGACTTTAGTGCTGTGCAGCAGGGACTGATGCTGAGGCTAAATTTGCTGTTCTCTGTCTCAGGGGAATTAGAATCATAGAATCAACAAGGTTGGAGAAGACCTCAGAGATCATCAAGTCCAACCTATCACCCAGCACCTCAGGACTAACTAACCCATGGCTCCAAGTGCCACATCCAAGCCTTTTTTGAAAACCTTCAGGGGCAGTGACTCTACCATCTCCCTGGGCAGCACATCCCAATGGCCAATTACTCTTTCTGGGAAGAACTTTCTCCTCACCTCCAGCCTAAACTTCCCCTTGCACAGCTTGAGACTGTGTCCTCTTGTTCTAGTGCTGGTTGCCTGGGAGCAGAGCCCAACCCCCACCTGGCTACAACCTTCCTTCAGGTAGTTGTAGACAGCAATGAGGTCTCCCCTGAGCCTCCTCTTCTCCAGGCTAAACACCCCCAGCTCCCTCAGCCTCTCCTCACAGGGCTGTGCTCCAGACCCCTCCCCAGCCTTCTTGCCCTTCTCTGGACACGTTCAAGTCTCTCAATGTCCTTCTTAAATTGAGGAGCCCAGAACTGGACACAGCACTCAAGGTGTGGTCTAAGCAGTGCTGAGTGCAGGGCAGAATGATTTGCCTGCTCCTGCTGGCCACACTCTTCCTGATGCAGGCCAGGATGCCATTGGCCTTCTTGGCCCCCTGGGCACACTGCTGGCTCCTGTTCAGCTGCTATCACCCAGCACCCCCAGGTCCCTTTCCACCTGGCTGCTCTCAGCCACTCTGACCCCAGCCTGTAGCTCTGCATGAGGTGGTTGTGGCCAAAGGGCAGCACCTGGCACTTGGACTTGTTAAATGCCATCCTGTTGGACTCGTTGGTATTTACAGATGCTTTTTTCATCTTCTCCTCACTCTCTCTATGTGTGTGTGTATAGATGTGTATAAAATGTGCTAGACCATCTTTCATAACTGAAGAGCACTTCTGAGATTAATGGTAGGTAGATGGAATAGATTGTTACCTGCAAGCAAGGACAGTGACGGTGCTATTCAAAAACATGCTAAGAGCCTTATACCTTTCTATATGAAAGTCTGAAGACAGAGGAAGATTGCTTAATAAAGTAGAATTCTTTTGCTTCCTAATCAGTTAGAATTTTTCATTATGTATTATTCCCCCAAGTGAACAGAATCACAGAATCACAGAATGTCAGGGACCAGAAGGGACCTCAAAAGCTCATCCAGTCCAACCCCCCTGCCAGAGCAGGAGCACCTGGAGCAGATCACACAGGAACACATCCAGGAGGGTTTTGAGTATCTCCAGAGAGGGAGACTCCACAACCCCCCTGGGCAGCCTCTTCCAATGTTCTGTCACCCTCACAGGAAAAAAATTCTTCCTCCTGTTTCCATGGAACTTCCTATGCCTCAGCTTCCACCACTGCCCCTTGTGCTGGCATTGGGCATCACCCAGCAGAGCCTGGCTCCAGCCTCTGGGCACTCCCCCTGCACATCTTTAGCAACAGCAATGAGGTCACCTCTCAGGCTCCTCCTCTCCAAGCTCCAGAGCCCTCAGCTCCCTCAGGCTCTCCTCATAAGGAAGATGTTCCACTCCCTTCAGCATCTTTGTGGCTCTGTGCTGGACTGTCTCAAGCAGTTCCCTGAGGTCCTTCCTGAACTGAGGGGCCCAGAACTGGACACAAGATTCCAGATGCAGCCTCACCATGACTGAGTAGAGGGGGAGGAGAACCTCTCTCCACCTACTGACCACAGCCCTTCTAATCCACCCCAGGATGCCATTGGCCTTCTTGGCCACCAGAGCACATTGCTGGCTCATGGTCAACCTCCCATCCACCAGGATCCCCCAGGTCCTTTTCCCCTTCACTGCTCTCTGTGGTAAAGGAGGAGGTAAACAGTGACAAAATCCAACCTCTTTGTTCTTCCATTACTTTTCTCCATAGACTAATGCCTTCTACCTCCCCCTTGCCATCATTTTCTTCCCTTAAACCTGATACCAGAATCTACAAATCCAGAACTTAAAATAAACTGTGCACAGATCATCCAGACTGAATTAGATATTTTTGTATTGCTCTTGTTGATGTTTTTTTAATGTTCCTAGTCATTGCTACAGGAAGATAGATTCATGTATGGGAGATGACAGTACCCCAGGAGCAGATTTTTTTTCCCATGTCCTGGTCACTGCTACAGGAAGATAGATTCATGTATGGGAGATGACAATGCCCCAGGAGCAGATTTTTTTTCCATGTTCTGGTCATTGCTACAGGAAGATAGATTCATGTATGGGAGATGACAATGCCCCAGGAGCAGATTTTTTTTCCATGTTCTGGTCATTGCTACAGGAAGATAGATTCATGTATGGGAGGTGACAGTACCCCAGGAGCAGATTTTTTTTCCATGTTCTGGTCATTGCTACAGGAAGATAGATTCATGTATGGGAGGTGACAGTACCCCAGGAGATACAAGGCCAAAATGCTACTGCATGCTAGCTTGCCTGCCATTTCAAACAGCAATATCAGTTGGCTCTATTCCTGCCTCAGAAAATTGTAATTGAAGTACTTTTCCCTGGGGGAAAAAAGTAATTACCGGATAGAGGGGAATTTGTTTCCATGAATGGTCACCAAGTCTAGACCTAGTCCTCAAGCTAGCCCTTAATCTGGATGTATTTATGTCTATTATTAGGAGGAAGCTCTTCACAGAGAGAGAGAGATTTGCCATTGGAATGTGCTGCCCAGGGAGGTGGTGGAGTCACCATCCCTGGAGATGTTCAAGAGAAGCCTGGATGAGGCACTTAGTGCCATGGTCTGGTGGATTGGATAGGGCTGGGTGCTAGGCTGGACTGTGGACGAGCTTGGAGGTCTCTTCCAACCTGGCTGAATCTTTGATTCTATGATTTTAGGCCTGTTGGGGTCCAGAAACTGAAATAGCACATGTGAAGAAAGCAGGGCCATAAATAACTACAATCCTGTGAATTTTTAACCTGCTTGGAAGATGAAAAGCCCCAAGGCCCAGCTGAAAATGCTGGCTGATTAGTCTTGTGTGTAAAATCCATTTAAGAGGGCAACAGCAAAGTTCTGTATAAAAATTAATTAGAACCTAGTAGAGTCAGCAGTGATCAAAGAGCCATCCATTTATGGTGAAGCATGTCCCTGCTGGAGACAATTCAGTTTTAATTTATTAGATTCCATAAATTGTTTGCTGATAGGGTAGGAGCAGAGATCCATCACGCTTGCTCACATAATACTGGGCTCTGCTAACTAGCTAAGTGAATTGTGGTTTTTGAAGTACATGCTCACCCTTTAATAGTGGTGGACTTGGGCAAGGCAACTCCATGGAAATGGTGCCAGTGAGTTTTCAGGGCTGTAAAAGTATTTACAGCATTGAACAGTGCACTGATATGAGCAAAAGAAATCTCTGTGGTGGGTTGAAATCACACCACCCCCAGTTAACCTGGAGAAACTGCCCTCAAAATAAATCACTCAGAGCAGCTCAGTTAGGGGTGGAAGCAGATGAAGCTCTGTTTACAAGGAAACTAGAATCTAGAAATATGAAATGTAATCAATATGTGCAAACTATACAACAGATAGATATTGACAATATATAAACAACACAGAAACTCCTCAGACCCCCCTGGATCCTTCCAGGGGGACTGTTCACCTCCTCCCCCACTCCTTCTCTCCTCCCTGTTACCTCACACAGAAGTTAAAACAGAGATCCCCTGGCAAGGGCATGGAAGAGAGACAGAGAAGTTGCAAGCAGAAGCAACAGAAGAAAAAAAGAGAGCAAGAGCTGTTTATGCCTCTGCTTTATATCCCCATTAGCAACCCAATGAATTCTATGGACCTTAACATTATTTTTCTGTTGTATCCAGTGGTAGTAATTTTACTTTCAGTCTTTGCAGTCTTTATGAGGAGAGGCTGAGAGCCATGAGGCTTTTTAGTCTGCAGAGGAGAAGACTGAGAGGGGATTTAATCAATGTTTATAAATACCTGAGAGCTGGGAGTCAGAAGGAGGGGACAGGCTCTGCTCACTTGCACCTTGGACAAGGGGCAATGGACAGAAACTCCAGCACAGGAGGTTCCACCTCACCATGAGGAAGAACTTCACTGTGAGGGTCCCAGAGCACTGGAACAGGCTGCCCAGAGAGGTTGTGGAGTCTCCTTCTCTGGAGACTTTCCAGCCCCATCTGGATGCATTCCTGTGTGAGCTGTGCTGGATTCTCTGGTCCTGGTCTGGCAGGGGGTTTGGACTCGAAGATCTCCAGAGGTCCCTTCCAACCCCTAACATCCTGTGAGCCTGTGATCCTTTGCAGTCAGGGACTAGGCTAAAGTTCCCCCTTCAAACGGTAACAGCTACTCCCATAAAGCAGAAAGGGAGAGAAGTACTCATGGGTTTCCTCTTGTTGATACAGTGCCTAGAGGTTTTTCTGAGATGCAGATTTGAAAGCATGGGGTTTTGTGGCTTTGAGGGATCTGAAGTGGCTGTGTCTGAGGTGGTCTCAGCTTCTTGAAATGCGTGTATGAAATGACAGTGGAGTTCTTCTACATTGATATTTTCTATGTTGGCTTTGATCTTCTGCTAGAGACAGAAAAAATCTATCCTGTTCAAAGCATTGCATAGAATCCTAGGATCCTATAATCATAGAATGGTCCAGGCTGGAAAGGACCTTCAAAGCTCATCCAGTCTGACCTCCCCACAGTCAGCAGGGACATCCCCAACTAGATCAGGTTGCCCAGGTTGAGCCTAACCTTGAATATCTCCAGGCAAGGAGCCTCAACCACCTCCCTGGGCAACCTGCTCCAGTGTTCCACCACCCTCATGGTGCAATCTAAATCTTCCAATCACAATCTGCTCTTCTCCAGCTTAAAGCCATTGTCCCTCATCCTGTCCCTGCAGCCCTTTGCAAACAGTCTCTCTGCAGCCTTCCTGGAGCCCCCTTCAGGTCCTGGCAGGCTGCTCTTAGGTCTCCCTGGAGCCTCCTCTTCTCCAGGATGCACACCCCCAGCTCCCTCAGCCTGTCCTTATAGCAGAGCTGCTCCAACCCCCTGAGCATTTTCATGTCCTTCCTCTGGACCTCCAGCAGCTGCCCCTAGTAAAACAGATTTTGGTTATCTCTTGCTTTGTAGTGGTGGTTCATAGACTACTGTTAAAATGTTTAAAACTTAGTTTCCCTTACCTCTTTCCTTTACTGATTTCTGCTTTTTCTCCATCATATGATACATGCTGTGCTGAAGTCAAGGAAGATGCAGAAGTTTTCATGTAAATCAGTTCAGGCTGTAGGCATAGTGGCTGCAGGAGTATGGGAAAGAGGGGAGGAAGGGGAGCAGTCGTCTCATATTTGCAAATTCTTGACTTAAGTGCATGCTCTCCCTGCTGGTCTCTTCAGACCTTTTAGCTTTAACCTGAGCTTATTTTGTCCCAGGGCAGATTGGGATTCCTAACAAATAACCATTCTATCTTGCTGGGGAAACTTAAGTTATTTATTATATATTACATTAAAAAGCTACCTTTGTGGGTTTCCCCCCTTTTTTCTTCATCTTAGTGTAATTAATTCTCAAGTACAGCCCTTTGTGAACATCAAAGATGATGTGACAAAGTGGAATAAGACATTTTTCATTTAGAAGAATCCTAAAACATCTGCTCAGGAGAGAGACCTGAAGGATGAGGAGAATGTGTACCTCCTCAGAACTGCATCTGAGTATTTGGTACAGGACGCAAGCCAAACTCTTCAGCAAAGCAGCAGGATATTTTTGTTCAAAGATTATTCTGATATCCTGGGCCTTTTTTTTTTTTTTTCCCTTAATATTGCTCAAAATATCTGGTAGCAATTAAGTATAATATGCTCCCTCTCCTCTCCTATAGAAAAGGAATGGGTTTCTCAATCAGAAAATGTCTTTTGGGGATGTCCAGGTGTGCATGTCTGAATCTGGTGGGAGGTTGCACAGCATCAGACTTTTGTTTTCTGAATAAATAAGCTATTGTAAATCAGCAGGCATGAAGCCAAGTTATAATAGAAGAATTTATTATAATTTAATGTAGATGGTGGGCAGAATGGATAGAGTGTAATTGAAACTAAATGAATAATACCAGTAAATAATTTATTCAATGAATTTTTCCTGGTTTTCTACTCAGAGGTTGTTTTTATTCCCCCACCCCCTGCCTCGCTTTCACCCTTCCTCCCCATGTTTTATTACCCTTGGGGTTTGGTTTTTTTTTTTTTGTCTAACCAGAAGGATGAGGGCTGTCTTTGTTTCCTTACGTGCTGAGTTGTGCTGGCCACTGTGGCAATGTTGTTTCATGACTGCATCCCCAGACATGCCCAGTTGGGACCCCATGCTTGGGGGAAGTCTGGTGAAGTTGGTGGGGTGTAGTACATCTCCACCACAGCAGCAGTCACAGAATGTCAGGGGCTGGAAGGGACCTCAAAAGCTCATCCAGTCCAACCCTCCTGCCTAGAACAGATCACACAGGAACACATCCAGGTGGGTTTTGAATATCTCCAGAGAGGGAGACTCCACAACCCCCCTGGGCAGCCTCTTCCAGTGCTCTGCCACCCTCACAGTGGAATAATTCTTCCTCATGTTTCCATGGAACTTCCTATGCCTCAACTTCCATCCATTGCCCCTTGTGCTGTCACTGGGCATCTCTAAGCAATGCTTAAAGAGCTGTGGTTGTGGCTGTGAGCCCCAGTCCTCTCTAAACACTGATCTTGACCCTGCAAGCAGTCATCTTGGTGCTGAGTGACTCCCAGCACTCCAGTGGGCACCTCTTCAAAGCAAGAATCACTTAGATGCAGTCACAGAATCACACAGAATTATTGAGGCTGGAATAGAGCTCAGGAAGGTCCTCGTGTCTCGTGTATGTTCTGAGGAGTTGTGGTGATAGGCTTAAGTAGCTGAGTGACCTGCTGCATAAGCTTCATGCTAGGAGATGCAACAAGAATCTGAGAGCTCCTGTTCAGAAGGACATCACTGTCTTCCCACAGTCTCCCAGGAAATTTAGCACAAATCTCACTGCAAAGCAGCTGTACAGAAAATGAGAATCACAGAGTCACAGAATTATGGAGGCTGGAATAGAGCTCTGAGATCATCCAGCCCAGCCTATGACCTAACACCACCACATCAACCAGACCATGGCACTGAGTGCCACATCCAAGCTTGCCTTAAACACCTCCAGGGACAATGACTCCACCACCTCCCTGGGCAGTTCATTCCAGCCTCTAATTCCCCCTTCCCTGAGGAAGTGCTTCCTAACATCCAACCTAACCCTCCCCTGGCACAGCATCAGGCCATGCCCTCTTGTCCTGTCACAAGTTGCCTGGGAGCAGATCCTGACCCCCACCTGACTACAGCTTCCCTTCAGGTGGTTGTAAAGAGTGATAAGGTCCCCCCTGAGTCTCCTCTGCTCCAGGCTGAACACCCCCAGCTCCCTCAGTCTCTCCTCACCAGCCTTTCCCTCCAGCCCCTTCCCCATTCTCTGGGTTCCTAGCTGGGTAGGACCTACTCAGTTAATAAGGAACAGTTAATAAGGAACTTTCTGGAGGCTGGGAATTAAGTTCCACTTGGGCAGTTTGTTTTGTGTGCATGTGTGGAATTTTTTTTTTTTTTGGTTTTGCTCTTTTGGGGGCTTTAAGGGCAGAGTAGAAAAAGCCTCCAGTCCAAGGAATTAGTGTACTGAGAAGGAGCTGTGCTGTTTGGCTGTAAGCCTGTGGGTTTTGTTTCTATTCCCATACATGCTAGAGTTCTGCCTGTGGAGCAGGCTGGCCAGCATGCCAACTCCTTGCCCATATTTTGTCTTGTTGTGCCTTTTTCTTCTGTTTATCTAATTTTTTTATTTTAAAGTGTTTTGTGGATTTTGGAGGTTTGAATCAAGTTTTCTCCCTCCTCAGCAGCCCATCAGGAACTTGAACAAAGATTGTTAGATGCCTACACATTCAGTTGATTCCCTTTTCCCTGGTTCCCTCAAGGGCCCAAGCTACTCCTGCACACTTAATGTAATAACAGATGCAGATTTTCTTGGTAACATTTTCTCTCCTCATGGCTTTGAATAGTAAAAGAGTTTCATTATTGAGATTTTAAGTAGGCCACAGTAAAACAGCTTGAGCTTCTGACATCTCATACCCATTCCCTCATTCCAGATGGGCTGGAAGCTTAAATAGGCATCACTTTGTCAGCATCAGGATGGTCACAGCTTGCTTAGTGCTCAAGTAAATGGAGCACAGGCTGAGAGAGAATTTGGCCAGGAGCATGAACTTGTGATGTTTGATTTTGGAGCTCTGAGCCACCACACTGGGAGACAGAAATGAAACTTTTAATCTAGCAGGAGATCCAAAACGAAATGCTACTGGCATGTGCTTTTCCCTTCCTCCTGTAGGAGCACCAGAAGAATGTAGAGTGGTGAGCAGGTCCTACCATGGTTCTAAATTTGCCAAGTTCATTCCCACAGTTCCTAGATCAAGTCTGCAGATTCTAGGATTGCCCTTGTGTTGAAGGTGTTATCACTTTGCCTTTCACGTTTCTGCTTAGTCTGTATTAACATCAAAACCTACTGCACCATAGAACCAGCACTCTTCCATGCCCTGTCTCACTTCCTGCTCCTACAACCCTAAGGCATCTACCTGTCCCAGTGGAAAAGGGCTTTAATCCTAGTGCTGCAGGACTGGTATCATACAAGGTCATCCATTGAGGGAGACCACATTGCTGTCTACAGTTACCTGAAAGGATGTTGTAGAGAAGCTGGTGCTGGTCTCTTCTCACAGGTGATTAGTGATAGAACAGGTTGGATAGATGGATGGAGTCCAACAGGATGGCATTTAACAAGTCTGAGTGCCAGGTTCTACACTTTGGCCACAACAACCTCATGCAGTGCTACAGGCTGGGGTCAGAGTGGCTGGAGAGATCTGGGGATAGGGAAAGGGATCTGGGGGTACTTATTGACAGCAGCTGAACATGAGCCAGCAGTGTGCCCAGGTGGCCAAGAAGGCCAATGGCATCCTGGCCTGGATCAGGAAGAGTGTGGCCAGCAGGAGCAGGGAAGTCATCCTGCCCTGTGCTCAGCACTGCTTAGACCACACCTTGAGTGCTGTGTCCAGTTCTGGGCTCCTCAATTTAAGAAGGACATTGAGAGACTTGAACATGTCCAGAGAAGGGCAATGAGGCTGGGGAGGGGTCTGGAGCACAGCCCTGTGAGGAGAGGCTGAGGGAGCTGGGGGTGTTTAGCCTGGAGAAGAGGAGGCTCAGGGCAGACCTCATTGCTCTCTACAACTCCCTGAAGGGAGGTTGTAGCCAGGTGGGGGTTGGGCTCTTCTCCCAGGCACCCAGTGACAGAACAAGAGGACACAGTCTCAAGCTGTGCCAGGGGAAGTTTGGTGGTGGTGGTGAGGAGAAAGTTCTTCACAGAAAGAGTAATTGGCCATTGGAATGTGCTGCCCAGGGAGGTGGTGGAGTCACCATCCCTGGAGGTGTTCAAAAAAGGCTTGGATGTGGCACTTGGAGCCATGGGTCAGGAGGTGTTAGGTATTAGGTATTAGGTTGGACTTGATGATCTGCGAGGACTTTTCCAACCTGGTTGATTCTATGATTCTGTAACAAGAGGGAACAGCCTCAAGCTGCAATTGGGTAGGTTTAGACTGGACATTAGGAAGAATTTTTTCCCATCAAGAGTGGTCAGGCATTGGAATGTGCTGCCCAGGGAGGTGGTGCAGTCCCCAAGCCTGGCTGTGTTTGAAGGTGGTTTGGCTGTGGTGCTTGGGGCTATGGTTTAGAGGTGACCCTTGTAGGGTAGGGTTAATGGTTGGACTTGGTGATCCTGAGGGTCTTTTCCACCCTGAATGCTTCTGTGATTCTGTAATCTCCTCTCTCTGCTGTGGACTGGACTTGGTCATTGAGCCTAAAATCATGCAGCAAGTTTGATTTCTTAATGAGGCTTGCAGTATTCTTCTGTCCAAATTGGGTTTGGTTTTACACAGCTAATCCATGCACTCTTCAAAGTGACACTACTCATCTTGAGCCATTCTAAACCACTTTGAGTTTAATGTTAATTTCTAAAAGCAAATGAATTTCATAAGAAAATGTATGAACAATAGTCTGATCTGTTCAGCACTCTGGTGTGCTTTTTTATTTTCCCCTCATTGATTTCTATATTAATATTGGAGCTAAGACAGTAATTTCTGCTGCTTTTACAGCTGTAAAAACATACCTATGTGAAAAAAAAGAGACTCAACTGCAGCAAAGGACTCACTCTGCCAGCAATATTTAATACTTCATTGTAGGTCCACTCTTTCAAAACATCTGTCCTTCATTTGGTGTATTTTTAAGACAGAATTTTTAGCGTGGGCAAAAATGTAACTGTTTATAGTGAGATGCATTTTTTTTTTTTTGCTACTGAGGAAAAAAAATCAACCTAGGATTCTATGAGTGGAAAAAAAGTAATGATTTATAGGATTTGGGTGATTTGCCTTAAACTTTCATAAAATTGTAAGTCATTTTTATTGAACTGAACTGCACCACTACAGGTTGGGAGGTGATCCCTGTAGGGAAGGACCTGGGAGTGCTGGTGGACAACAAGTTCTGCATGGGACAGCAATGTGCCCTGGTGGCTAAGAAGGCCAATGGGGTCCTGGGGTGCATTCAGAGGAGTGTGTCCAGCAGATCCAGGGAGGTTCTCCTCCTCCTCTACTCTGCCCTGGTGAGACCTCACCTGGAATATTGCATCCAGTTCTGGGCTCCCCAGTTCAAGAGGGACAGGGATCTACTGGAGAGAGTCCAAGGGAGGGCTACAAGGATTCTGAAGGGACTGGAGCGCTGCGTGGCGAGGAGAGGCTGAGAGCCCTGGGGGTGTTCAGTCTGGAGAGGAGAAGACTGAGAGGGGATTTAATAAATGTCTGTAAATATCTGAGGGCTGGGGGTCAGGAGGGAAGGGACAGGCTCTGCTCAGTTGCACCCTGTGACAGGACAAGGGGCAATGGATGGAAACTACAACACAGGAGTTTCCACCTCACCATAAGGAGGAACTTCTTCACTGTGAGGGTCCCAGAGCACTGGAACAGGCTGCCCAGAGAGGTTGTGGAGTCTCCTTCTCTGGAGACTTTCCAACCCTGTCTGGATGCGTTCCTGTGCGACCTGCACAAGAGTCTATGGTTCTGCTCTGGCAGGTGGACTCCATGATCTCTGGAGGTCCCTTCCAACCCCTGACATCCTGTGAGCACATTTCTAAGACCAATGTGACTGATAAAGTAAGTTTCAGGAACATGGAAGGTGGAAAGAGAAGGTTACTATGTACCCCCCATACTCTGCTGTGCATTGTGCATGCAATCATTGAGCTGTTCAGACTGAGGCAGGGGGCTGCAGCAGTCTCCTGCAGCAAAAAGGAAGAGTTAGGAAATGGGATTGCCTGTGAAAGGTACTGAGATTATGGCCACCTGATGTAATTACTAACGCTCTGTAGGCATCATAGAATTGTTCTGCTTGGAAGGACCTTGGGGAGTCATCTAATCCCATTTAAAACACATCTCCAGGTGGTCTGCAGTAAGCTTGCTGGAAAGACATACTGCATAAGTGCAGCAGCTTGTGTAGGGGCTGGCTCTAGAAGCAAGCACTGTGTGTATGGTCTAATTGTTCCACACTGGTGCAGCATCTGTTAGAGTTTTCTGGAGGACCCCAAGTGAAAGAATCTCCCATAGCTTTTTATGTATAAGGGAAGGAATCTTCCACAGCTTTTTATGCATAAGTGAAAGAATCTTCCATAGCTTTTTATGCACAAGTGAAAGAATCTTCCATACTTTCTATACATAAGTGAAAGAATCTTCCATAGCTTTCTATACATAAGGGAAAGAATCTTCCATACTTTCTATGCATAAGTGAAAAAATCTTCCATAGCTTTCTATGCCTAAGGGAAAGAATCTTCCATAGCTTTCTATGCATAAGTGAAAGAATCTTCCACAGCTTTCTATACATAAGGGAAAGAATCTTCCACAGATTTCTATGCCTAAGGGAAAGAATCTTCCATAGCTTCCTATGCATACCAAAACTCAAAAATCCTTGTGCTAGCTTGGCTGAGGTGTTTAACTGTGGATATAGAATCATAGAATTGTCAGGGTTGGAAGGGACCTCAAGGATCAGCCAGTTCCAACCCCTGTGCCATGGGCAGGGACACCTCACACCACAGCAGGTTGCTCACAGCCACATCCAGCCTGGCTGCAAAAACCTCCAGGGATGTAAGTTTTCTGTACCAGTGGCTATAGAAGTCCTATCTAATGTTCCTGGTTTGGCTTTTGTCCATTGTTTCTAAACTCCTGATGTTAAACTTAAAAGCTTTCACAGCATTCCTCTATGTAACATTCAACAAGTCTGCACAAAAGCGGAAGCAAACACCATGGCTTTTATGTACTAACTTAACTTTCCAAATCCATAACAAGCCCCCATGCTCATCTCATCCAAGTATTTAATTCCTCCCTTCCACAGGTATGAGTCTGCCTGATTTATTTATGCAAAGAGGATTCAATTTTTCTTCTGGAACAGCACAAGAAAGGGCTGCCATTAAATGCTTGTCCTGTGGTAATGGTGCTTGGGCATGAATCAGTTTGTTTGGATCACATTTTCCCACATCAGCCTCCAGTTAGTCTCTGGATGGAGATCACAGAATGACAGAAACATGCAGGTTGGAGGAGACCCTCAGGATCACCAAGTCCCTACTCTACAGGGTTCACCCCTAAACCATATCCCCAAACACCACATCCAAACCACCTTCAAACACAGCCAGGCTTGGGGACTCTACCACCTCCCTGGGCAGCACATTCCAATGCCTGACCACTCTGGATGGGAAGAAAATTCTTCCTAATGTCCAGTCTAAGCCTACGCAGTTGCATCTTGGCCATTCCCTCTTGTTCTATCACTAATTACCTGTGAGAAGAGACCAGCACCAACCTCTCCACAAGCTCCTTTCAGGGAGTTGTAGACAGCAATGAGGTCTCTCCTCAGTCTTCTCTTTTCCAAACTTACCATCCCCAGCTCCTTCAGTCTCTCTTCATCAGATTTATTCTCCAGGCCCTTCACAGCTTCCTTGCCCTCCTCTGCACTCTCTCCAGCACCTCCACATCTCTCTTGGATTCAGGTGCCCAAAACTGGACACAACACTCCAGGTGTGGCCTCCCCAGAGCTGAGTCCCAGGGGACAATCCCCTCCCTGCTCCTGCTGGACACAGCATTTCTAATCCCAGCCAGGATGCCTTTGACTTTCTTGGCCACTTGGGCACACTGCTGGCTCCTCTTCAGCTGCTTGTCCATCAGCACCCCCAGGTCCCTTTCTGCCAGCAGCTTTCCAGCCACACTGCCCCAAGCCTGGAGCATTGCTTGGGGTTGTTGTGCCCCAAGTGCAGGACCTGGCACTTGGCCTTTTTGAAGCTCATAGCACTGACATTGACCTGTTGGTCCAATCTGTGATTTATCCTGCAAGGTAGAAAAATAAACACTAGATTTTCTATTTAAATTTGTAGAAGGAGGAGTTCAGCAAGAGAACTCTGTTTTGGGACTTAACAGTGAGACTCAATGACATCTTAATTGCTAGGAAAAATGTTATAGGCCTGTTTGCAGAGGAATAGCACTTGAAATTATATCCACAGATATATTTAGTATGGCTTCCACTTGTAGTGCATCTCAGTATAATTTATTGATAGGGATTTGTACTCTGTGTTAGGTGAAGTGACTGTCTGGAAGAAGAAAAAAACTTATGGCTCATATTAACACTGCCTCATCCATACAAGACTGAGCAACATAGAATCATAGAATGGTCTGGTTTGGAAGGGACTTCCAAAGGTCATCCAGTCCAACCCCCCTCTGCAGTCACCAGGGACATGCTCAACTAGATCAGGTTGCCCAGAGCTCTGTCCAGTCTCACCTTGAATATCTCCAGGGATGGAGCCCCAACCACCTCCCTGGGCAACCTGTTCCAGTGTTCCACTACCCCATGGTGCAGAACTTCTTCTTGATATCCAATCTAAATATACTCTTCTCTAGTTTGAAGCCATTGCCCCTGGTGCAGGCCATTGTAAGCACTATGTCTCCATCCTCCTTGTGGGCACCCTTCATGCACTGGAACATGTTTTGGTGTTTGTTTCCACCTGAGTATACTGTGAGATAACATTCTTTTGAGGTACTGGGATGGGTTTCCCAGGGAGGTGGTGGAGTCACCATCATTGGAGGTCATTATAGAAAAGCTTGGATGTGGCACTTGGTGGCATGGTTTAGCTGCTGTGGTGGTGTTGGGTCATAGGCTGGACTTGATGATCTCAGAGGTCTTTTCCAGCCTCAATAATTCTGTGATTCTGTAATGAGTGCTGATTTCACAGCTCGTAAATGCCAAACTCTGCATCAAATTTTGCAGATGTTGAGATGCTGGAAGGTGTCCAGAGAAGGGCAACAAGGCTGGGGAGGGGTCTGGAGCAGAGCTCTGTGAGGAGAGGCTGAGGGAGCTGGGGGTGTTTAGCCTGGAGAAGAGGAGGCTCAGGGGAGACCTCATTGCTGTCTACAACTCCCTGAAGGGAGGTTGTAGCCAGGTGGGGGTTGGTCTCTTCTCCCAGGCAACCAGTGACAGAAGCAGAGGACACAGTCTCAAGCTGTGCAGGGGGAAGTTTAGGCTTGATCTTAGAAAGAAGTTCTTCCCAGAAAGAGAGATTGGCCATTTGGATGTGCTGCCCAGGGAAGTGGTGGGGTCGACGTCCCTAGAGGCGTTTAGGAAAAGCTTGGATGAGGCACTTGGTGCCACGGTCTAGTTGATTGGTTAGGGCTGGGTGATAGGTTGGACTGGATGATCTTGGAGTTGTCTTCCAACCTGGTTGATTCTGTGCTTCAGTGATGTTTGTTGGAGGTCAGAATTGAAGCAGGGGAGGGGGGAATCACACGCCCACTATACTCAAACATCCCTCTTGAACCTGTTGTACTTTCTCATATGCGACCCTGAGTTTTCGGCAGCCGAAGGCCAAAGTAAATGCTTGGAGCTGCTTCTGGGCGCTGCGGCCTGGCGGAGCTTGACACACCTTTAGGCTTCCATCAGGGACACTGGCAAACCCCTGCTGGCCCAGGGGAGGAGCGCCCTTGGCACCGGGTACCAAGTCAAAGGCGCCGCCTTGGAAGCGGTCGCCCCAATTAGTGTTTTAACAGCTGCCGCAGGTTGCTTTCAATGGGGAGAAAAATCACGCAGCGCAATTTGACGCAATTAGTAGAGCATAAAACATGTGATGTGTCCAATTAAACTATTGACATTACATAGCTACTGTTGGAGGAAATTAAGTGGAAAATCGTGATGAGTTTTTTTTCCTTTCTTTTTTTTTTTTAGGGGGGGGGGCTGTTGTCAAATTACTGCAACAATCCACTCCAAGCCTGGTTTGATAAGATGAACTCAATCCCCATGGGGAGCGATGAGCGCCACAGCCTTTTTCATGCCCCACAGGTGTGCAGAGGTCTCACCCAGTTAACTGGCAGGGCTGTGGTTGGTGTTTCAGGGCTTTCAAGTGCTGCCAGCGTCTGCTCTGCTCCTCAGAGCACGCTGTGTTAAATGTCAGCATGCCCTGCTCCTTCGCTTCGCAGCTCCTTTATGTAAGGGTGACAAACTGTGCATTGGAGAGCTGAAGCCCTCGCTTTCTGATCCCCAGACAAAGCCCTTGGGTAGACATCCAGCAAGCACTTATAAAAAGGAGCTCAGAACTTCAAGAAAATCTGCTTTTTAAACCTGTTGTATGTCACAAGTTGCCACTGTGGAAGCGTTCAGCCTTTGTTTTGCAGTTCTCAGGATAGATATGGAGATGTGTTTCTGCATCATGCAACATCACAGGTCTCTCATGAAGACTGTAAGGGTGTCATGAAGCTGTGCAGAGAGAGAAAAATCAGGACAGCCAAAGCTCTTTGTTTGGCAGTTCTCAGGATAGATTTGGAGATGTGTTTCTGCATCATGCGACGTCACAGGTCTCTCATGAGGACTGTAAGGGTGTCATGAAGCTGTGCACAGAGAGAAAAATCAGGAGAACCAAAGTACAGTTAGAGCTCAGCCTAGGTACAGCCCTTAAGGACAATAAGAAATGTTTCCATAAATTCATTAACAACAAAAGGAGGGCTGGGGGAAAACTCCATCCTTTGTTGGATGCAGAGGGAAACGTGTTGACAAAGAATCAGGAAAAGGCTGAGGTGCTCAATGCCTGCTTTGCCTTGGTCTTTAGGAGTGGAACTAGCTGTTCCCTGGATAGCCAGCCAGGGGGAATGGAACAAAACCAGAAATGGGTAGATTCAGGCTGGATGTTAGGAAGAAGTTCTTCTCCATGAGGGTGGTGAGACACTGGAAGAGGTTGCCCAGGGAGGTGGTGGAAGCCTCATGCCTGGAGGTTTTTGCAGCCAGGCTGGATGTGGCTGTGAGCAACCTGCTGTAGTGTGAGGTGTCCCTGCCCATGGCAGGGGGGTTGGGACTGGCTGATCCTTGAGGTCCCTTCCAACCCTGACAATTCTGTGATTCTATGAGCTAGGAGAATTGGAGGGGATGCTGAATGAGGTTGTCAGTGACCTGCTATACCGCTTAGATCCACACAAGTGCCTGCTGTGACAGTGCTAGGGTAGACTCCCTGGACAGATGCTGCAGTGCCTTTGCTGATGGCTCACACTGCACAGATCCAGATGGAGAAGTATCTGCAATGCTCTGGGAAACCCTGGGTTCTCCAAGAATATAATTTGCTGTTTGCTACAGCTGCCGAGCTTCCTCATTTCCTTCCTCAGCAGTCCTTTACCCCTGGAGGCATCCTACCCAAGATCCTTGAAGGAGAAGAGGTTATTCTTCCTCATATATAGGGAGAGAAGGAGGCAAGTACATATGAACCACATTTCCTTCCTAGAAAACTGCAACTTTGAGATGATTTCTGTCAGTAGTTGGTATTCCATTCAGGAACTCACTGTCTTATAAAAGTCTCTGGTGTGGAAAATGATCTACATTTCCCTGATGTACCTGAAGCAGAGTAAGAAGTCCATCTTTTTTCTTTTTTTTTTTTTTTTTTTTAAGGAACCTTTTCAAAGTAAACGATTTTATCTGCTTTTCAAACATCTGAACATAGTTTTATGAAGCTACACAGGTGATTTTTAGGAAGAGCAGCAGTGGCCATGCCTCACAAGACGACAGGAACCCTGCATCTGCAGAAAACTGTTGCGTGTTTTCAGCGCAGGGCCTTGGGAGGGCTGGAGCAGGAGCCTCAGGGCAGTTTGTGAGGCTTCAGCAGTGGGGTGAAAGAGTTAAATTTCAAGCTCACCATGGGCTGTGTTTACTGATCCTTTCTTATTTCTCTGTGATAATTGGCACCTCAGATTCTCCACTAATTAATTGGGTTGCAAGGGGCAGGTGGCGCCATTCTATTTTGATAATCCCTGTCAGCAATGTCTGTATAATCTCGTTGTTTAATTAAAATGAATGTGTAATAGGGGTGCATGAACTTGAAAAAGATTTTTTTTTTTTTTTTACTTTTTCTTTTATTTTCTCTTCTCTTGTCTTCCTTTTTCTCTTTTTCCCCCTCCCCCTTGCTTCCTGGCTTGGCTTTGCTTCACTTCAGTAGGCGTTCACTGCTGGGGGGGCAGTTCTGCAGTTGTGGCACTGCCACTCTCTGGTCTGTTTGGAAATGTCTTACCTCATTAACACTCCCCAAGCCATAAGCCATTTATTTTGAAATGCTTGAATTTCCACCACCACCCCCTCTCTTTTATTAAAGCAAAGAAGATAGATAGATAGATAGACAGACAGATAGACAGACAGACAGATAGACAGATGACAGATTGGTAGATGATAGATGGTAAATAGATTGGTAGATAGATACATAGGCAGAAAGACAGATAGATGATAGATTGGTAGATAGATAGGTAGAAAGACAGATGATAGATAGATTGGTAGATAGGTAGAAAGACAGATGATAGATTGGTAGATAGGTAGAAAGACAGATAGATGGATGATAGATAGATGATAGATGGACAGATGATAGATTGGTAGATGATAGATTGATAGATGGTAGATAGATTGGTAGATGGATAGAGAGATTGGTAGATAGGTAGAAAGACAGATGATAGATTGGTAGATAGATAGGTAGAAAGACAGATAGATGATAGGTAGATTGGTAGATAGGTAGAAAGACAGATATAGATGATAGATGGACAGATGATAGATAGCTAGATAGTAGATAGATGGTAGATAGATTGGTAGGTAGATAGATAGATGGATGATGGATAGATAGGTTATAGATGATAGATAGATGGTAGATGGACAGATGATAGATTGGTAGATGATAGATTGATAGATGGATTGGTAGATAGGTAGAAAGATAGATAGATTGGTAGATAGGTAGATAGGTAGAAAGACAGATAGATGGATGATAGATAGATAGGTGATAGATGATAGATGGACAGATACTAAATGGATGATAGATAGATGATAGATGGACAGATAATAGATGATAATGATAGATGATAGACAGAAGACAGACAAATGATAGATGATAGATAGATGATTGCTAGATAGATGATAGATGTAAAGGCATTTTAAAATGTTTTCCCACTATAAGTTAAAAAAAAAAAAGTGCACAATGTGTATTGAGAATTGAAATTATTTTCATTGAACCCAAAATGTTAAACCACTGAAGCACATAACTGCAAGGTTTTATCAATTCACAGAATCACAGAATGTTAGGGGCCGGAAGGGACCTCAAAAGCTCATTCAGTCCAACCCCCCTGCCAGAGCAGGAGCACCTAGAGCAGATCACACAGGAACACAGCCAGGCAGGTCTTGAATATCTGCAGAGAGGGAGATTCCACAACCCCCACAGGCAGCCTCTTCCAGTCTTCTGTCACTCTCACAGGGAAAAATTCTTCCTCCTGTTTCCATGGAATTTCCTGTGCCTCAACTTCCACCAGTGTCCCTTGGGCATCACCCAGCAGAGCCTGGCTCCAGCCTCTGGGCACTCCCCCTGCACATCTTGATCACCAGCAATGAGGTCACCTCTCAGGCTCCTCCTCTCCAAGCTAAAGAGCCCTCAGCTCCCTCAGGCTCTCCTCATAAGGAAGATGTTCCACTCCCTTTCAGTATCTTTGTGGCTCTGTGCTGGACTCTCTTAAGCAGTTCCCTGAAGTCCTTCTTGAACTGAGGGGCCCAGAACTGGACACAATATTCCAGATGCAGCCTCACCAGGGCAGAGTAGAGGAGGAGGAGAACCTCTCTCCACCTACTCACCACAGCCCTTCTAATCCACCCCAGGATGCCATTGGCCTTCATTGGCCACAAGAGCACATTGCTGGCTCATGGTCAACCTCCCATCCACCAGGACCCCCAGGTCCTTTTCCCCTTCACTGTTCATGTATCTGCCTCCTCATTGTTCATATATCTCCATGGCCCTGATGAAAATTTCAAGCAAGCAAGCAAACAAAACCCAACACCAAAAGCATTTCCTACCTTGAACTCCAGTCAGTTCAAGCAATATGAGCAAGGGTCAAGTCTTTTTAACACTTTGCCCACTAAAGACAGACTTCAGAACAGAGAACTGAAAGTTTAAATTTCTGCTAAGACATGAATAATGTTTTTTCACAGTTATTGAAAGTTCTCATGCCAACTGCAAACACAGAAGGGAAGTGTAAACCTCATCCTTCACTAAATCACAGAAACATTCAGGTCACAGAACCACAGATCCCTCAGGATCACCAAGCCCAACCATTAACCCTACTCTGCAAGGCTCACCCCTAAACCAGAGCCCCAAGCACCATATCCAAACCACCTTCAAACACAACCAGGCTTGGGGACTCCACCACCTCCCTGGGCAGAACATTCCAATGCCTGACCAGTCTTGATGGGAAAAAATTCTTCCTCATGTCCAGCCTAAACCTACTCTGCTGCAGCTTGAGGCCATTCCCTCTTGTTCTATCAGTAATTAGCTGTGAAATGAGACCAGCATCAGCCTCTACCTGTCTTTTCAGGTAGTTGTAGAGAGCCATGATGTCTCCCCTCAGCCTCCTCTATTTCAAACTAACCATCCCCAGCTCCTTCAGTCACTCTTCATCAGATTTGCTCTCCAGGGCCTTCACCTTGCAGAGGTTGCTTAGATCCCAAGGTCCCTTTCCTCCCCTAGAGTCTCTCTGTTTTGTCTAGCTCCTCTTTGGCATTCCAGAGCAGAGGACAAAATGTTGCAGGAGTTGGAACAAAACACAAGATTTGTTTTACAAACACTTTAAAGGGATAAGGAGGTGAAGGATAGATGAAGGCTTCCTATGCCGTGGAGGACATTGCAGATAGCAGGTTGCTTATCTGCTCCAGTTGCCTGGCAGCCCAATTCTGTTGGCTGCTGTTCAAGTGCAAAATTATATTCTTTTTTTCTTTTTTTTGTATGTCTGTACAGGAGGCATGTTGGAGCCTAGCAGAAATAAGAGTCCAAATTTTGGGCAAAGTGTAACTGCTAATGCGTCATTAAAGACTGGGGTGGAGGGGGTGGCTGACAACCCCATCAGGCTGTGCTGACATCCAACCAGAGCTGGACAGGCTGAGAGCTGGCTGCAGGCAAACCTCAGGAAGGTCAAGAAGGACAAGGGCAGGGTTCTGCAGCTGGGGAGGAATAACAGCAGGCACCAGGACAGGTTAGAGGCTGCCCTGCTGGAAAGCAGCTCCCCAGAGAAAGACCTTGGAGTGCTGGTGGGCAGCAAGTTCTGCATGGGACAGCAATGTGCCCTTGTGGCCAAGAGAGCCAATGGGATCCTGGGGGGCAGCAAGAAAAGTGTGGCCAGCAGGGCTAGGGAGGTTCTGCTCCCCCTCTCTGCTCTGCCCTGCTGAGACCACAGCTGCAATCCTGTGTCCAGTTTGGGGCTCCCCAGGTCAAGAGAGACAGAGACCTGCTGGAGAGAGTCCAAGGGAGAGCCAGGAGGATGCTTAGGGGACTTGAGCATCTCCCCTGGGAAGAGAGCCTGAGAGCCCTGGGACTGTTTAGTCTGGAGAAGAGAAGGCTGAGAGGGGATCTGATCAATGTCTATCAATAGCTGAGGGGTGGGGGTCAAGTGGAGGGGGCCAGGCTCTTTTGGGTGGTGCACAGCAATAAGCCAAGGAACAATGGAGACAAACTTGACCAGAGAAGGTTTCAGCTTAACATGAGGAGAAACTTCTTTCCAGTGAGGGTAACAGAGCCCTGGAGCAGGCTGCCCAGAGAGGTTGTGGAGTCTCCTTCTCTGGAGACTTTCCAACCCCACCTGGATGCATTCCTGTGCAGACTCCCCTGGGTGATGCTGCTCTGGCAGGGGGCTGTGATACTGTGTAAATCAGCCAATCAAACCCCTGTAGTAATGTGAGTTGCACACACTTGCCTAGAATCTAAAATCAAAATACTTTATAAAAGGTGTTATGTAGTAGCTTTAATTACATCACCAACTTCTCTGTGTTCAAGATAGGGCAGATCAGGAATTAATAGTGGCAGTCAGTGCTGCCTTGTACTTCTTTGGAAAGGGTGCCATTAGAGATGACTTCTTCAGTGGCCTCCATCTCAGCATTTCCTCATATCCTTTGCACTCTCATGGTGCAGGTATTTTTCCCTGTAACATCTGCTGCATTTTGCTGAAGCCACACAGTTTACTGCCCTGTGGTGTGTTTGGTAGTGACACAGTATAGACATAGGTGGGGGTACAGCCTCTCTGGGCAGCCTGTTCCAGTGCTCTGGGACCCTCACAGTGAAGAAGTTCGTCCTCATGGTGAGGTGGAACCTCCTGTGCTGGAGATTATATCCGTTGCCCCTTGTCCTATCACAGGGTGCAAGTGAGCAGAGCCCGTCCCCTCCTTCTTGACACTCAGCCCTCAGATATTTGTAGACATTGATTAGATTCCCTGTCAACCTCTGAAAGAATTGCCTGGATGCTCGGAACTGAATCAAAATGCCACAGGGGATTAAATGGCTTCTGGGAACAAGAAATTCCATATCTGAAACATGATTCTGTTTTTGCTGAGGAGCCTTGAAATGCTGACTCCCTTTTGGTGGTTTATATGTACTTGCTGTAGAGCAAACAGCTTTGCTGACAGGAAAGCAAGGAGTGATGCTCTCAGATGGTCCCATGCAATTGCACTGCGTAAGTCTCCCATCTAGATGTAGGGAATAACTACTTTTAAATTTAAGCTCATGATGTAGAAGGGTATGGTGAGAGTCCAAAACTTCTGTTGGGAGTTTCTTCCTTTCACCATCTAGAAAATGGGTATGAAAGAAATTCTGCTCTCCCTTGCTCCATAAATTCAGCAGTTCAGAGGAAAAATTATAGCAGCTAGATATTATATAAAAGGTGATGCTTGAACAAGTAGATAAGGTGGGAGAGTAGAAAAGACTCATACAGTGGTATGGTGGAGGCACAGAAGTTGTTACAAGACCAATTCTACAAACCAGTTTAGAACAGAAATTGTTACAAGAGCAATTCTACAAACCAGTTTAGAACAGAAGTTGTTACAAGACCAATTCTACAAACCAGTTCACAACAGAAGTTGATACAAGACCAATTCTACAAACCAGTTCACAACAGAAGTTGATACAAGACCAATTCTACAAACCAGTTCACAACAGAAGTTGATACAAGACCAATTCTACAAACCAGTTCACAACAGATGTTGTTACAAGACCAATTCTACAAACCAGTTCACAACAGAAGTTGATACAAGACCAATTCTACAAACCAGTTCAGAACAGAAGTTGTTACAAGACCAATTCTACAAACCAGTTCACAACAGAAGTTGTTACAAGACCAATTCTACAAACCAGTTCACAACAGAAGTTGATACGAGACCAATTCTACAAACCAGTTCACAACAGAAGTTGTTACGAGACCAATTCTACAAACCAGTTCAGAACAGAAGTTGTTACAAGACCAATTCTACAAACCAGTTCACAACAGAAGTTGATACAAGACCAATTCTACAAACCAGTTCACAACAGAAGTTGATACAAGACCAATTCTGCAAACCAGTTCAGAACAGAAGTTGATACAAGACCAATTCTGCAAACCAGAACAGAAATTGATACAAGACCAATTCTGCAAACCAGTTCAGAACAGAAATTGATACAAGACCAATTCTACAAACCAGTTCAGAACAGAAGTTGATACAAGACCAATTCTGCAAATCAGTTCAGAACACTAAAAATGGCAACTTCTCTAATTTTCCAGTGACTCCAAGCCACTGACACGAACTGATGGACATTAGGGATGCAGTTAATGTGACAAATGACATTGCAGATTATTGATGTTGGTAGTTCTTTCATGGGTAGTGGAATTATGGCTTGTAAAAAATAAATTTGTGTTTGGAGGTGGAAAATAGAGTGGTGTTGTAGATCACAGGCTCACAGGATGTTAGGGGTCAGAAGGGACGTTTGGAGACATTAGAGTCCAACCCCCCTGCCAGAGCAGGACCATAGAACCTAGCACAGGTCACACAGGAATGGGTCTTGACCCATCTTCCAGTTGGGTGTTGAAAGGCTCCAGAGAAGGAGACTCCACAACCTCTGTGGGGAGCCTGCTCCAGTGCTCTGGGACTCTTACAGTAAAGAAGTTCTTCCCCATGTTGAGGTGGAACCTCCTGTGCTGCAGTTTCCATCCATTGCCCCTTGTCCTATCACAGGGCACAAGTGAGCAGGGGCTGTCCCCTCCCTCTTGACCCCCCATCCCTCAGATATTTATAGACATTGATTAAATCCCCTCTCAGCCTTCTCTTCTCCACACCAAACAACCCCAGGGCTCTCAGCCTCTCCTCACAGGGCAGTGCTCCAGGCCCTTCAGCATCCTGGTAACTCTCCATTGGGCTCTCCAGCAGATCCCTGTCCCTCTTGCACTGGGGAGCCCAGAGCTGGATGCAATATTCCAGGTGAGGTCTCAGCAGGGCAGAGTAGAGGGGGAGGAGAACCTCCCTGGATCTGCTGGACACACTCCTCTGAATGCACCCCAGGACCCCATTGGCCTTCTTGGCCACCAGGGCACATTGCTGTCCCATGCAGAACTTGTTGTCCCCCAGCACTCCCAGCTCCTTCTCCCCAGGGCTGCTCTCCTGTTAGCAAGGAACAATCTTCCTGAGTGATATTGTGACAAATCCATTTGGACCTTTGTTACAGAGGCCCACAGAGTAGAAACTCTGCTCTTCTGTCATGCAGGATGGTCTCTGACTATTTGAATGCTGACTTCTGTGAGTTCAGACGAGGTCAATATTTTGTGTTGATTTTTGCCTGCAGATGATTCATGAGTGATCTTAGATGTGAAAGCTTACAGCTCTTTTTCTTGCTCTGTAAATATATTGAGTTGAATCTCTGATCATGCTGGATATTAACTTTGTTTGTTGTGAGGTTTAAGGTCTCAATGCCCTGAAGTCTTAGTAGAGATTGAAGCTTTCCAAGGTCTCATAGGCTAGTTCCCTTAAATTTATCAGGAGTTGCTTGAGTAGTGTATTTTTGGGGGGGGAATTACATTTGAGTTTTCTAGATAGCAGCCTTATGAGTCAATTTCTCAAGAACTAAGATGAAGACTGAGAAGTTATTGAAGTGATGAATATGCTGAATCATGCAGCATGGGAGGTTTTGAACAAGTACTACACATTTTGCATTTCTTTGACTTGTGAAGGAAGGAGAGTATCCTAAACTGTCAGGGTTGTAAATTCAAATTCTCAGTGTGGATCAGTTTTATCTTAGGAACTAGGATACTACTCCTTTTTTTTTTTTTCTTTTTTGTTTCTTTCTATTTTTTCTTTTTCCTCTTTATTTCTTCTTTTCTCTTTTTCTTTTTTCCCTATTTTTTCTATTTCCTTTTTTTCTCCTTTTTCCTCCTCCCTGCTTCCTCCCTGCTTCCTCCCTGCTTCTTCCCTCCTTTCTCCCTCCCTTCTCCCTCCTTCCTCCCTCCCTTCTCCCTCCCTTCTCCCTCCCTTCTCCTTTCCTCCTTCCCTCCTTCCCTCCTTCCCTCCTTCCCTCCTTCCCTCCTTCCCTCCTTCCCTCCTTCCCTCCTTCCCTCCTTCCCTCCTTCCCTCCTTCCCTCCTTCCCTCCTTCCCTCCTTCCCTCCTTCCCTCCTTCCTTCCTTCCCTCCTTCCTTCCCTCCTTCCCTCCTTCCTTCCCTCCTTCCTTCCCTCCTTCCTTCCCTGTCTCCCTTCCCTGTCTCCCTTCCCTTCCCCTCTTTCTTTCCCTCTGCTGCAATAAGTTGTCAGCACCAGGATGTAACCTGGAAATTAAATTTTTACCCCTTCTGGTGACTTTGCTTTCATACTTTGTCTCTATTTTTAAATAGTGTTTTTTTTTTTAATGGCAGTGCCTGAATTTAACAAGCTGCATTAATTGGCTTGGGGGGGGGGGGGGGTATTTTGTTTGTTTTGTTTCGTTTTGTTTTAAAGCAGTATTTCTCAGTTCTGGGAGTCTATTGTGTGTATGACTGTTATTGTGGGATTGCTGCCTGTTCAAGATTTGGCCAGGATTTGAGGTCGCAGCCACTTTGGCAGCTGCGAGTGACCACACTTGGCCAGCAGACAGCTTGCCTTTCACACTGGCACACCACTGCGTGGCCTCTGATGGCCTTTCTCATGCTCTTCAATGGAGCCCATTGCTCTTCCCAAGCCAGCTCTTTCTGTGGCCTTTCAGACAGCTTACTGAGTGCCCCTAGCTTCGAGACCGTCTTTGCATCCTAGGCACAGGCATGAAGTACCATTTGAGCCTCAACCTTTTAAATCATTGTAGGGCATCCACCCTAAAGCAAAACGGCTGTCATTGGAACAAAGGCCTTTTAGTTATCAGAGGAGGACTACAGTAAACGCTTTCAAGCTACATTTGCATCTCACTGAGGGTGTTTAGGGCAGCACTTTGTAGCGTTTCAGGAATTACCAAAGCATTAGCAACCATCCCCTGTGAATTTGCTGTGAGGAGATTCAAAGAGCTGCTTTTCATTAGGTCACTTTGCAGGCTTGCATTAGAAACTCCGTGCAAGCTTATTAGGTGTGAAGGAAGCAACTTCCTATATATTATTCTGTCTTCTAGGAGGGTTAGAGGTCTTTTCAACCTGAGAGGAAAGATAAATGCCTTGTTCAGATCATCCTTTACAAAGCTGTTGGTGAGGATGCTTGAATAGCAGGTCCAGCAGGGCTAGGGAAATTCTTCTACCTCTCTGCTCTGCCCTGCTGAGACCACAGCTGCAATCCTATGTCCAGTTTTGGGCTCCTCAGTTCGAGAGAGAGAGAGAGACCTGCTGGAGAGAGTCCAAGGGAGAGCCAGAAGGATGCTTAGGGGACTTGAGCATCTCCCCTGGGAAGAGAGCCTGAGAGCCCTGGGGCTGTTTAGTCTGCAGAAGAGAAGGCTGAGAGGGGATCTGATCAATGTCTATCTGTAGATGAGGGGTGGGGGTCGAGTGGAGGGGGCCAGGCTCTTTTGGGTGGTGCATAGGAATAAGCCAAGGAACAATGGAGACAAACTTGAACAGAGAAGGTTTCAGCTCAACATGAGGAGAAACTTCTCTACAGTGAGGGTGACAGAGCCCTGGAGCAGGCTGCCCAGAGAGGTTGTGGAGTCTCCTTCTCTGGAGACTTTCCCAACCCACCTGGATGCATTCCTGTGCAGACTCCCGTGGGTGATGCTGCTCTGGCAGGGGGGTTGGACTGGATGATCTCTGGAGGCCCCTTCCAATCTCTGATATGCTGTGAGTCTGTGAATAGCCCTTGATGCCGAGAAAGAAAAGCTGGGACTGGGCCGTTCACATCGTGTTACTGAAGAGCTATCTGGGGAAAAATCCCTTGCAGGGACTTGAAAGAAATCATCATCAGATGTAAAGGGATATGTTAAAAGGACTACCAAAACCACCCACAGAAACTTGAAGCACCAGAGAGGCAAACCACGGAGACAGAAAATGCAGACGGCGCAGCTACTGCATTGATTTTTAGGTTCGTTTTTTTCTTTTTCCTCCTGGAATTACAAACCCATTCTTCATGTAAAATTAGTGATCAGCAAGGGGTGGGTCACCCAGTTCATGATCACAGACCTGAGTTTTCCCTCTCCCAAGCAGTGTGTGGGTTGGCCAGATGCACTGCACTGGTGCACGGCAGTCCTTTCCTTGCCACCTTCTTTGCCGGAGTCCCTCAGACAGGCTTGCATCTGTCCTCTTCCTACAGACAGAATTTTCCCCCTTACTGAGGAATCAGTTGCAAGAGCAACATGCCTTTGGGCACCCCTGCAGGAAGGTGAGGCCTTTTTTTGTGGCTAAAATAGGGTTAGCATCTCTGGTGCAGGTTGGTTGGGGAGTGCAGCAGCCTTCCGAAGCTGCCCAGAGGCAGGACTCAAGTGTTGAAGAGGGCAAAAGAGACAAAAAGCTGACATTTAAAAAGCTCTTACAGCATTACCAGTCTGGGAAACACTTTTCCTAGCCCAGGCTCAGGCAGGAAATAAGGAGGTTTTCATCACATGCCATGGTATTTCACAGAATCACAGAAACATTCAGGCTGGAAAATCCCCTCAGCATCACCAAGTCCAACCCAGAACCCTACTCTACAAGGCTCACCCCTAAACCATAGCCCCAAGCACCACATCCAAACCACCTTCAAACACAGCCAGGCTTGGGGACTCCACCACCTCCCTGGGCAGCACATTCCTGATCACTCTTTCTGTGAAAATTTTTTTCTTACTCTCCAGTTTAAACCTACCCAGTCACAGCTTGAGGCCATTCCCTCTTGTTCTATCACTAATTACCTGTGAGAAGAGACCAGCACCAACCTCTCCACAAGCTCCTTTCAGGTAGTTGTAGACAGCAATGAGGTCTCTCCTCAGCCTCCTCTTTTTCACACTCACCATCCCCAGCTCCTTCAGTCTCTCTTCATCAGATTTATTCTCCAGGCCCTTTACAGCTTCCTTGCCCTCCTCTGCCCTGGCTCCAGCACCTCCATGTCTGTCCTGTGTGTGAGCTCCCAGTTGTACAGGCTAGCAAAGCTGATCAGATCATAGCAAATGCTTTGGGAGGTTTGGTAACCATCAGCAATCAGTGTGCAACCTCAGCTCCAAATCAGAAGGGGCTGTGAACCTCAGTATTCTGCTTGTCTAATGCTGAATATCAGAAAGCAAGTTAGTAAGGAAATAATTGATGTTGTTTCCAGATGGTATTTGGGCCCCACAGCACCTCTAGCCCATGCTGGAAATGCTTCCTGTGCATGGTAGGCATTGTAGATAACAACAGTTCCCTTTGATAACAGCACTGAGCTCCTGAACACCAGGAGCTCCTCCTTGGTAAAGCTGGATGCAGACAGAGGTTTGGTGCTGGAGCAGATGTGGTGATCTTAACACATTGCTGCTTATCTGCTGCTGATTACTGCCTCTCTCCCAAAGAAGATGGCAAGACCACTGAGTGCTTCTCATGTGCTTTAGTATAAGCTCAGATATCTTGCCTCAAGCTGCTGTTGAAAGCTGTTTAGACTAAGCCCAGCTGACTTATCTGTGATGAGAGAATTGTTAGGGTTTGAAAGGGACCTCAAGGATCAGCCAGTTCCAGCCCCCCTGCCATGGGCAGGGACACCTCACACCACAGCAGGTTGCTCACAGCCACATCCAGCCTGGCTGCAAAAACCTCCAGGGATGAGGCTTCCACCACCTCCCTGGGCAACCTCTGCCAGTGTCTCACTACCCTCATGGGGAAGAACTCCTTCCTAACATCCAATCTGAATCTCCCCATTTCTAGTTTTGCTCCATTCCCCCCAGTCCTATCACTCCCTGACACCCTCAAAAGTCCCTCCCCAGCTTTCTTGGAGCCCCCTTCAGATCCTGGAAGGCCACAAGAAGGTCTCCTCAGAGCCTTCTCTTCTCCAGACTGAACAGCCCCAACTCTCTCAGTCTGTCTCCAGAGCAGAGGAGCTCCAGCCCTCTGCTCATCCTCGTGGCCCTTCTCTTGGGGATTGTCTCACACAGTTTGCTCTAAATAGTGTTTTGCAACCAAGCTAATATTTCAGCAGAGACAGCAATGGATGTAGTAACTTTCTCTGTGCCTTAAAATATAGCCAAAAAAACCCCAACACACAGTCAAAAGATCTTCAGCATGATGTAGGTCAAGAGAGGGAGGGATATTACTGTCACATTGTAGGTATCTACAAAACCACTACTGACTTCATGACCATAGAGCTTCTTAGTTTATCAGTCTTTCAACTCATCTTAAACCTTAGGGTTCCTAAGCTTGGAGCCATGAAAAAAAATTTAATATATTTTCAATTTGCTTGGGTTTTGGTTTTTTTTTTTTAGTAGCATTTATGAAGTGTGCAGATGAGTCCAAGAGGGCAAATGGGATCCCAGGGTGCATTCAGAGGAGTGTGTCCAGCAGATCAAGGGAGGTTCTTCTCCCCCTCTATTCTGCCCTGGTGAGGCCTCACCTGGAGTATTGAATCCAGTTCTGGGCTCCCCAGTTCAAGAGGGACAGGGATCTGCTGGAGAGAGTCCAAGGGAGGGCTCCAAGGATGCTGAAGGGACTGGAGCACTGCCTGGTGAGGAGAGGCTGAGAGCCCTGGGGCTGGTTAGTGTGGAGAGGAGAAGACTGAGAGTGGATCTATTCGATGTCTATAAATATCTGAGGCCTGGGGGTCAAGAGGGAGGGGACAGGCTCTGCTCAGTTGCACCCTGGGATAGGACAAGGGGCAATGGATATAAACTGCAGCACAGGAGGTTCCACCTCAACATGAGGAGGACCTTCTTCACTGTGAGGGTCCCAGAGCACTGGAACAGGCTCCCCAGAGAGGTTGTGGAGTCTCCTTCCCTGGAGACTTTCCAGCCCTGTCTTGATGCATTCCTGTGCAACCTGCATTGGATTCTATGATCCTCCTCTGGCAGGGGGACTGGACTCAATGATCTCTGGAGGTCCCTTCCAATCCCTAACACCCTGTGAGCCTGAGAACATATTTCTAAGACCAATGTGACTGATAAAGTAAGTTTCAGGAATATGGAAGGTGGAAAGGGAAGGTTACTATGTACCCCCCATACTCTGCTGTGCATTGTACATGCAATCATTGAACTGTGCAGACTGAGGCAGGGGGCTGCAGCAGTCTCCTGCAGTAAAAAGGATGCATTCCTGTGTGACCTGTGCTAGATTCTGTGGTCCTGCTCTGGCAGGGGGGTTGGACTCAATGATGTCCAGATTTCCCTTCCAATCCCTGACATCCTCTGATCCTTAGATCCTATATTGTAACTTTTTCTATTATTCATGCTGCAGTTCCACACAGCAGAGAAGCAGCATCTTTACTTTTAGGAAAACAAGCAGAGTTAAAAAACCCCAAACCCAATGCTTGCAACACATTCCCTAGTTTTTCCAACAGGGAGTGTTTCTTTAACACAGATCTGATTTTGGAGCTGGGAACAGGGTGTCTATTTCAAGAGATGCCAGAAATACCTCCTTACAGGAGGCTGTGTGGTACTGTGGCCAGTGTTTGCAAGAGGAAAAAAATGTAAACATCTGAAAGATAAAATACTGTGTGCTTCCCTAAAAAGCAAGGGAGTTTATTTTGTGATGTTGCAGGCTTAATTTAACAGAGGTAAGGATCTACTGCTAATTGACATGACAGCTCGGTGGAGCTGACTGTCTTTATGTCCAGCTCTTGTTTCATTCAGTACAATTGCACATTGGAAAAGAAAAAAAAAAAACCAAAACTGATGAACATTTTAAAAAACAAGGCTGGAATGTTTATAAAGGGACTGTCTTGGCTGTAAAAGGAGCTCACAATTGCTTGTGGAGGTTTCTTGCTTTAAGGTTAGGGCTTGCATTATGTTCATGTATTGTGTCGACTGCCTTGCATGAGTTGCTGCAAAGTTCATTATACTTCTAAGGCTGTCAGGGGTATTTATGGATATTCATGTGCAGTGAACCCTTGAACCTGAGCTGAGCATCTGAGCATTGCTGGTAGTTAGAGTTGTGTTTATGCTGAACACTGGTAGCAGGCTTTAATTGCTCCCCAGGAAAAATAATTGCAATTTGAACCGTGTCATGTAACAGACAAGGGACTGCAGAAATCACAGAATCACAGAATGTTAGGGACCTTGAAAGCTCACCCTGCCAGAGCAGCATCACCTACACCATGGCCCAGGCTCACAGGAAGGATTGTCCTCCTTACACAAGTACTTGTTATTAAACTTCTGTTTTGACACTCCTCTTTTTCCAGAGTTTGGGGAAATCAATCTGGAACGAGCACATAATTCCAGCTGCTCTGTCTCCCACTCTTATTAAAACCATTAATGGTTATGGAATTGGTCCTATTGCAGAAACATTTTCCAAGGCTTTTGTTTGTTTGTTTGTTTAGTTTTTTTTTCCTTCCTGTCAGCTGCAAGTGGGGGAGAGGGTGACGATGCCATTTTGCAGGAGGAGAGGCAGGAGTGGAGACTCTGCCTTCCCTTCAGCTGAAGGATTTGTGATTCAAAGCGTGGCCATGCTACCCCTGCTAAAGTTTCAGTTCTCAGCATATCATAGCAGATGAGAAAATCCTGCAGAACGTCTGCTGTGGCAGCAGAACTGTTGTAGCCCTCAGCCTGCTGCTGCTGCTGCTGCTGGTATCCCTGTCTTCAGAGTCACATTTTAGAGCTCTCCTGCCAGCATAGAGGGAGTTTATATTTCTGTAACTCTAGTGGGGGATTCCTTTGGCTTGGCACAATCCTGGGAATGCCTTTCAAACCATGTCCATGCACAGAACAGATGGCTTTCCTGGGAAGCAGAACTACTGTTCAGCCTGTAAAAGGGTTTTGGGGGTGGGGTTTTTTTGATTGATTTTTTTTCTTTTTTGTATTTCCTGCTACCTTTCTGACTTGAAACAGTCCCTCCACAGATATTGTGTGATGAGAAGAGTGCCTTCATTCCATCTTTCTCCATTCCTGTCTCCTTTTCAATTTTCTGTCAAATTCAAGGAAAACAGCTTTTGTCAGATTCTGAGGGTAGGGGAGGTCCTCTTTAAGCTTTCCATGTGGTTCCTGCTGAATTTAAGCATTTGGAATGAGTGCAGAATTACTGAAACTGAGACTTTGTGGAGAATTTGACAATAGAGAGCATGGTTTCCTTCCTCTTGGGCACTGATGGAATCTGTCCAAAACTTAGAAATTAAATTACTGTCAGAAATGCAGCTGCAAATGAAAAAAATAATTTCTAGAATGCAATGCATTTTGCTTGGGGGTGCTGGTGGGTGTGAAACTCAGCAGGAGCCAGCAGTGAGCACTTGCAGCCCAGAGAGCCAAGCAGAGCCTGGGCTGCAGCAAGAGAAGTGTGGCCAGCAGGGCCAGGGAGGGGATTCTCCCCCTCTGCTCCACTCTGCTGAGACCACACCTGGAGTACTGCATCCAGTTCTGGAGCCTCTGTTCCAAGAAGGATCTGGAGGTGCTGGAAGGTGTCCAGAGAAGGGCCACGAGGATGAGCAGAGGGCTGGAGCTGCTCTGCTCTGGAGACAGACTGAGAGAGTTGGGGTTGTTCAGTGTGGAGAAGAGAAGGCTCTGAGGAGACCTTCTTGTGGCCTTCCAGGATCTGAAGGGGGCTCCAAGAAAGCTGGGGAGGGACTTTTGAGGGTATCAGGGAGTGATAGGACTGGGGGGAATGGAGCAAAACTAGAAATGGGGAGATTCAGATTGGATGTTAGGAAGAAGTTCTTCCCCATGAGGGTGGTGAGACACTGGAAGAGGTTGCCCAGGGAGGTGGTGGAAGCCTCATGCCTGGAGGTTTTTGCAGCCAGGCTGGATGTGGCTGTGAGCAACCTGCTGTAGTGTGAGGTGTCCCTGCCCATGGCAGGGGGGTTGGAACTGGCTGATCCTTGAGGTCCCTTCCAACCCTGATAATTCTATGACTTTAAATATCATCATTTTGTAGCATCATGTAGCAACAGCAGCAAGTGGTGTTTTGTGATATAATACACGGAGTGACCACATAAAAAAATGGTTACAGGTCATGTTTAATGTAATGTTCACACTCTTGCAGTGAAACAGGTAGTTCTATAATAAATAGGCTTCCCTCTGCAAGCATTGACTCATTGAAGCAATGTCTCTGCTTGCTTCTAACAATGTGTTTGCTTTCCAGTTCTTGTGGCCTTATAGGAAATTAGTCTTTTTTGTTTGGTTGTTTGGTTTTTGGTTACAGAATAGCAGTAAATAAAAATATTTATTTTGTTGTGGTACCCACTCCTCTGCACCCTCCTCAGTCTGCCAGTCAGCTTCTCATAGATTGTATGAATATTTCTGTAGTATTATCACAGACTCACAGAATGCCAGGGGCTGGAAGGGACCTCGAAAGATCATCCAGTCCAACCCCCCCTGCCAGAGCAGGGCCCCTTTATACCAGATCACATCTAAATGATAAAGAAATAATATAATGATAAAGAAATAATATAATGATAAAGAAAAACTTGTCATCTTAAAGAACTTGGTGTGCAGATACCTTAGTAATAAAATCAGGATTGGCTCTTGAAGAGGTTTCCTAGTTACTACAAAGACAAAGAACAGAAGCTGTACAATAAATTACAACCTAACATTAAAGAGAACAACAAGAACAACAACAAAAAATAATAACAGCAGCCCTATTGTAATTCCTTAATTGAAAATGTATCATTGTGGGATTGTTACTTGGATACCACTCTTATGGAAATGTGTTTCCTTTTATTAGCAGGGTGATTTATTTGATGATGTTAGAGAATTGTAGGTTAATTTTCATCTACTACCCCTGTGTCATATTGATACTCTCCAGCTCCATGTTTTAAATAAACATGTGACTGCTAGTGTCTACTTCTTCTTTTCCATCTGAATAGTTGCAAGTGCTGGGGTCCCTGTCTGCAGCCAGGGAACTAAATTAGGACATTGTAAAGAAGGTACCCACAGAGAATATAGCAGGAATAGATCAGAATAGGCTTTTGCTGTTACTGTGCTTCTAAGGCTTTTGATTATATGGTGATACCTATTTGCTGCTGCTTATGGTTCCTAGCTGCTCTGTTGACACAGATTCTAAGAGCCTTTGTCCAGCACAGTGGAAAGCTCAGAGAACTGAGAAAACAGAAGTGGCCCTAAGTCCTATGAGGCTTGGTAGGGCTCTGGGCAGCCTGATCTGGTTGAGGATGACCCTGCTTACCCAGGGTGGGTTGGACTAGATGACCTTTATAGGTCCCTTCCAAACCAAACCATTCTGTGATTCTAGAATGAATGAAAAGTGTGACAAAAGTGAATCTAGACACAATGTGCCTAAAGAGAATATAGCAGAAATAGATCAGAATGAATGAAAAGTGTGGCGAAAGTGAATCTAGACATGAGGTTCCTAAAGAAAACATAGCAGGAATAGATCAGAATGAATGAAAACTATGGCAAAACTGAATCTAGACACAATGTACCTAAAAAGAATATAGCAGGAATAGATCAGAATGAATGAAAACTATGGCAAAACTGAATCTAGACACAATGTACCTAAAAAGAATATAGCAGGAATAGATCAGAATGAATGGAAAGTGTGACAGAACTGCATCTAGACATGAGGTACCTGAAGAGAATTTGGCAGAAATAGATCAGATGAATGAAGTGTAGCAAAACTGATTCTAGACATGAAGTACCTAAAGAGAATATAGCAGAACTAGATGAGAATTAATGAAAGGTGACAAAACTGAATCTAGACATGAAGCACCTAAAGAGAATATAGCAGAAATAAACCAAAATGAATGGTTTGGCAAAACTGAATCTAGACATGAGGTACCCAGGGAGAATACAGCAAAACTAGATCAGAATGAATGAAGAGTGTGGCAAAACTGAATCTAGATATGAAGTACCTAAAAGAGAATATAGCAAAATTAGATCAGAATGAATGAAAAGTGTGGCAAAAGTGAATCTAGACACAAGGTACCTATTACATTATACTTGAGTCAATACAATAGGACTGGAAAGTTTCAACCTATGTCTGTCTGAATCACATCTCCTGAAGACAGTGGTGAATCATTCAAGAAAAGTTAGTTTCCTGTTTGTTGTGGTCATGTTAGTTTTGGGAGTCTCCCATCAGCTTCTATGAGAGTAAGAGAATTACCACAGCCTGTTGATGATTTAAGGTCACTGAGAGATCATGGAGATACCAGGCTTGCATCAGTGTAAGAACTGACCATGAAGACGTTGCTGAGTCATTCCAGCCAAATAATCACAGAATCCCAGGATGTCAGGGGCTGCAAGGGACCTTGAAAGCTCATCCAGTCCAACCCCCCCTGCCAGAGCAGGATCACCTAGAGCAGATCACACAGGAACACAGCCAGGCAGGTCTTGAATATCTCCAGAGAGGGAGACTCCACAACCATCCCTCGGCTCCCTCTCTGGAGATATTCCAAACCCACCTGGCTGTGTTCCTGTGTGATCTGCTCTAGGTGCTCCTGCTCTGGCAGAGGGGTTGGACTGGAGTAGGTTTTGAGGTCCCTTCCAGCCCCTAGCATTCTGTGATTGTGTGAAAATCTGCATAACTCTTAGGAGCTGTGTTTAATGCTTATTCAAAGTGCTAGCAGGGCGATCATAAAAGGTGACACCTGCAGTTCTGACTTACATAAGGAGGTCTGTGCTTTGATCCTGCAATATCCTAGCATAATGCTCTGCCACTGAGCCTCCTCATGGCATGAAATATCCTGCATTCCCCTTCCCACCCCCCTCCTCTAGTCCTCAGTCCTTCCAGGGTGACCCTCAGCAAGAGGGCACCAGTTGCTGCTGCTTTGGGCATGGAATGTGCTCACTAGGGAAGTGGTTTGTGATTACCAGTTAATTTTACATAGGCTGCCCTAGAGCTGATGGAGACAAATCACTGCAGAGCTGCCCTGGGTTTAAACCACCATGAAAGGCCTGCAAAAAAAAAAATAATAATATTGGTTAAGCAGACAACTGAGCTGGCCAGCCCTTTCTCCAGGCTTTCAACTGGCCTAACACTTCTGCATTGCTCATTTTGGATGGGTTTAAGCAGGCAAACTGACAAAGCAAAGCAGCCTTTGGAAGCTGGAGCAGGACATGTGAGTGTGCCATGTAAATACCTGTAAATAAGGAAAAATCCTATTAACTGCAATGGATGAGACCATGGACAGTGACAGGAAAACTGCCATAGTAGTTGCTATAAAAGGTTTTGTTGCAGAGTTCCCATTTCCTTATAGGGCTTTTCTTGCTGTCACTCCCCATGCCTCACACCAGCTCATCACAAAGGCTTCTCTATGGAGGTCCCTCTTCTTGAGAATGTTTTCAGGGCACCCACATCCTGGCTTGTAGGATCTGGTAGAAGGCATATCTGTAAAAGAATCAGGCTGCTTTGTGTCTTGCTTTTGTTTCACACCTTCCTAGGGGTGGCTTGTCTCCCTTTCTTGGGAATGGATGAGACATCTGAGAGCAGCCAACCTGGCTGTGGAACCTCCCCTGGAATGCAGAACTCCCCAGCTCCTTTGAGATGAATACTTCCTAGGCTAGTGAAGAAGTCTGGAAAAGAGAAGGCTCTGAGGAGACCTTCTTGTGGCCTTCCAGGATCTGAAGGGGGCTACAAGAAAGCTGGGGAGGGACTTTTGAGGGTGTCAGGCAGTGATAGGACTGGGGGGAATGGAACAAAACTAGAAATGGGGAGATTCAGATTGGATGTCAGGAAGAAATTCTTCCCCATGAGGGTGGTGAGACACTGGCAGAGGTTGCCCAGGGAGGTGGTGGAAGCCTCATCCCTGGAGGTTTTTGCAGCCAGGCTGGATGTGGCTGTGAGCAACCTGCTGTAGTGTGAGGTGTCCCTGCCCATGGCAGGGGGGTTGGAACTGGCTGATCCTTGAGGTCCCTTCCAACCCTGACAATTCTATGATTCTAAAAGGGACTTGTCTACTTTTAAACAGAATGATTTACAGGTAAAGGAGCATGTTTAGCATGTGATTTGGTTTACAAGCAACAGATCATAGAACCAGAGAATCATTAATGTTGGAAAAGACCTTTAAGATCATCAAACCCAACCATAACCCAACTACCATCACCACCAAACTATATCCTGGAGCACCACATCCACACACTTGTGAACACCTCCAGGGATGGTGACTCCACCACCTCCCTGGGCAGCCTGTTCCAATGCCTGACCACTCTTTCAGTAAAGAAATTCATCCTAACATCCTATCTAAAGCTGTCTTGACACAACTAATGATGTTGGAGATTGTACTTTTAATGCGTTGAGGTTTTTTTTTTTCCTTTCCATCTGGAGAGAGAGGGCAAAGAGAGCTGCTGCATCTCTTGGCTTGCTCCAGCTCCTTCCCTGGGGACAAGCTTTGGTCCTCCCTGCACCCTCCAGCTGCTGAAGGTTCCTCTGTGAGGAGGGCTTTGGGTGACTTCTTTTTATGCACAGAGATCGCTTGTGCAGCCAATCCTCATTCCCCTCATCCCAGCAAAGCAAATCCTGTATGAACTGGAAAGTGTTAGAAAGGGTTTAATGAACTGGGACATCACACACACACAGAGAAAAAAAAAAGAGCCCACAAACAGCTGTGCTGTGTAACTGGGGACAGGTGAAGGAATGTGAGAGACTAAAGAAGCTGCCTCCTTATTTAAAGAGGCAGAGCCAAGGTTTGGGGATATTTTTTTCAGGGTTTTGTTTGGTTGTTCTGTTTCCATTGGCTTGTCTGGTTAGTTGTGTTCTTTTGGTTGGTTTTGTTTTTTAATGTTTAATATGCATTTTAGCTAAGAAAACACAAACAAGCAAATAAAACCTTGCACCAAAAGCAGGGATAGTGTTGATATCAAGTATCATCCTGCAGCCCAGAGAGCCAAGCAGAGCCTGGGCTGCAGCAAGAGAAGTGTGGCCAGCAGGGCCAGGGAGGCGATTCTCCCCTGCTGCTCTGCTCTGGTGAGACTCCACCTGGAGCCCCTATTACAAGAAGGATCTGGAGGTGCTGGAGGGTGTCCAGAAAAGGGCCACGAGGACAATCAGAGGGCTGGAGCTGCTCTGCTGTGGAGACAGACTGAGAGAGTTGGGGCTGTTCAGTCTGGAGAAGAGAAGGCTCCAAGGAGACCTTCTTGTGGCCTTCCAGAATCTGAAGGGGGCTACAAGAAAGGTGGGAAGGGACCTTTTAGGGTGTCAGGGAGTGACAGGGCTAGGACTAGAAGTGGGTAGATTTAGATTAGATGTTACAAAGAAATTCTTCCCCATGAGGGTGGTGAGACACTGGAAGAGGTTGCCCAGGGAGGTGGTGGAAGCCTCATCCCTGGAGGGTTTTAAGGGCAGGCTGGATGTGGCTCTGGGCAACCTGATCTAGTGTGAGGTGGGGGGGGGTTGGTACTGGCTGATCCTTGAGGTTCCTTCCAACCCTGACAATTCTATGATTCTGTGCTCATCAACATCATCAGTAAATTTATTTTTATCATCAGTAGATTTATTTTTAATAGTATTGCATAAGTGATACTGAAATTACTGCTTGAAAATTAGTAGCCCAAGGGATTATGCAAGCTTGTAATTGCCTTCAAACCCTTCATACCAGTGAGAAGTGATTCAGAGAGGGTAGATTGTGTCCCTATCACATTAGGGACTTCTTGGAGGTTTTGATATGTCTTCTGTTGCCATGCCAAGAATTCAGTAGCAATGTAACGAAATTTAGTTCTTGGATTTTTGGTGGGTTTTAATTTTTTTTATTATTTTTCCTTTTTTTTTCTTTTTCTTTTTCTTTTTCTTTTTTTCTTTTTTCTTTTTTCTTTTTTCCCTTTTTGTTCCTTTTTTCTTTTTTCCTTCTTTTTCTTTTTTCTTTTTCTTTTTATTTTCTTTTTTTTTTTTCTTTTTCCTTCCCCTAGTGTGCTTGTGCTCGACCTGTAACCACAGAGCTGAGATTTATTTTGCTGGCCAAGCACTGTTTGTGCTCTTCGCTAGGCTGAAGTCACGAAATGCATTCACTTTGTGTGTTTGGGCACTCCTGTGGTCTTTGTGCACCCCTGTGGTCTTTGTGCACCTGTCACTATGAGACAGTTACAAATAGTTTGTGTATGTTATGGTGCTAAACCTCTCTGGAGCCATGGGTACCTAAACCCACTTTGCTGCTGTGCTTCTTCAGGGTGATCTGCTGTGAAGTCCAACCTGTAGAGTGAGGAGATTTCAACTATGTTGTTTTGCTCAGTTAAAGTGATTTCAACTGGAAGTTGTTAACAATAAAAGAGGTATGGGAGACAAAAAAAAAAAAAGGCATGAAAGCATTTAGTGTTGGATTTATTTTGGCAGATGCTTCCCTTGAATTTGTAGGACGCTTTCCAAATCTGTCAGATATGCTCTTGGTGGCAGGTAAATAAATCACAGAATCATAGAATGTTAGGGGTTGGAAGGGACCTCAAAAGCTCATCCTGTTCAACCCCCCCAGCCAGAGCAGGAGCACCTAGAGCAGATCACACAGAAACACATCCAGGCAGGTTTTGAATGTCTCCAGAGAGGGAGACTCCTGACACTCACCCTTCATTTATTTATAAACATAGATGAGGTCACCCCTTAGTCTCCTCCAAGCTAAGAGCCCTCAGCTCCCCCAGTGTTTCCTCATAAGGAAGATGTTCCACTCCCCTATTCATTTTTGTGGCTCTGTGCTGGACACTTTCAAGCAGTGCCCTGAGGTCTTTCTTGAACTGAGGGGCCCAGAACTAGACACAATACTCCAGGGCAGAGTAGAGGGCAAGGAGAATCTTTCTCGACCTACTAACCACAGCCCTTCTAATCCACCCCAGAATGGCAATTGACCTGCTTGGCCACAAGAGCACATTGCTGGCTCGTGGTTGTCCTTCCATCCACCAGGACCCCCAGGTCCTTTTCCCCTTCACTGCTCTCCAACAGGTCACTCCCCAACCTATCCTGGTCCATGGGGTTGTTCTTTCCCAGGTGCAAGACTAGCTCTTTGTTTATTTATTGCTTGGGAGAATAGCTTGGAGGCTGAAACCCAAAGTGTGGTGAAAGGAACTTGCTTGGGAGGAGAGCCTGGAGGCTGAAACCCAAAGTGTGGTGAAAGGAACACAGGAAATGATGTACTCAGATATTGTATCAAGAAACTCTGCCATAAGTCCTTTAGCAAGAACACTGTGTGTGTTACAAAAGCTTTATGTATTGTCTTCTATGCCTCCTTAAAACCTGTTAGAATGACTTTTCTCAGTTAAGAAAAGACAGCATTTATGATAGAGTGGCTTACTGGTGTAGACTTAAACCTTGACTTTTTGAACTTTCAAATTAGCTGGCAGTGCAATCCTTTGCCCAGCCCAGGGTGGTTTGCCTGATGAAGTACCAGGCAGGAGGGTGCAGAGATGCATTCATGTTGCTCGAGCTCCCTACTGGCATGCCAAGAATAGGGCTGAGCCTGTCTGCCCTTCACCCTTCAAGAAAGGGTCTTTCTTCTAGCCAGGCCAATGGGCTAAATTTAGGTTCCCAGGTGGCAAAAGGAGCTGGAGAGCAGCTGCCAGCTCTGTCTACAGCAGGCAAGCAAGAGGCTGGCTGCAGATCTCATCTGTGGATGCGAGAGGACAGCCCTGAAAAAAATAAGTGAATGACTGTGGTAGCTTTAGGCTGATGCCTAGGGAAAATTTCCACAGATTGAGTAGAAAAGTGGTAGAGTGTAAATAAATTGGAGTCTGCTTCTCTGGAGGTAGTCAAGACTTGCCTGGATGAGTTCCTGTGTGATCAGGTCTAAGTGATCCTGCTTTGGCAGGGGGGTTGGACTGGATGATCTCTTGAGGTCCCTTCCAGCCCCTGACATTCTGTGATTCTGTGAAACTACCATTGGATGGAAAAGGAAAAAATAATGGTAAGGCCTAAAATAATCCCATTGGTTTGATAACTAACAGAAAGTTAGTTGCATAAATTAACTCCTGCTCTTTTTGGCTTCTTGGCTCTAGCTGATACCAGCTGGTGGCATTTGCTTGGCTGTCGGAGTCCTTGGCTGTGTTCTTGTTGTGGCTAAGTTCTAAGAAGTTACTGTCTGCTTTTCTCCCCCCTTGTAGTGGGGGGAAGGGAGTGGAGAAGGGGAAGCTGTTGGTAACCCCCTGGTTTTGTCTGGGGGGGTTCTTGGTGTTGTTTAGACATTGCAAATAGATGTAAATATTGCGTATTTTGTACCTATTCATTGCATTCTATATTTCTAGATTGTAGTTCTGCTTGTAAACGGAGCTTCATTTGCTTTCAACTGAGCTGGTCTGGCAATTTTATTTTGGGGGGTAATTTCAACCCACCACAATGAGTAAAAGAGGTTTTTTTCAGGGTAATTCCAGCCCTTTCCTTGCTCTCCTGCTATCTGTACCCAACTATCACCCTGAAGTATGTCTCTGTTGGTCTTCATCTTCTGTCATCTCGTGGTCTCATTCTTTGGCATATTGAGAGGGAAAGGAGAAATGGAAATTTGAGAGGCACCCTGCACACTGAATGCAAACTTGTGCTCTGCAGGGGAGAGGTGGGAGACACAAAATTAAAAGGAAAACTTCTGTAAAGCTTTGCAACTTAGTGCTCCTGTTACGCTAACAGGAAGGCAATAATAATCCACTTCTGGAATTGATTTTGGGTATGTTAGGTTTTGGAGGAAAGAGTGGCTTCAGAGAAGGGAAGAACAATTAAATTAGCTTAAATCAGAAAGAATCGAGCAAAGCTGTGAAAGATTTGCTGAAGCAACACAAGTAGACAGGTTAAAGTATTTTTGGCAAATGCACACTGTCAAATACAAAATCCTGGTAATGTTTCTCGAATGTTGAATTAGCTCTGAGTTTTAAAAAGAAAAATATATATATTCTTCTTGTCCTCTTGAACAAGTCAATGAAATCTTCTGCTTTGTAAGGTGAGAAAAATTAACTAAACATTTGACTCCAAACAGATAGAGCTGATTCCTGAAAGTACCTGTGTCATTCACTGAGAGCCACATCCTTCTGGCAACATAGCATTTGTATCTGGCCACCTCAGCTGATACAAAAAGATGCAGCAGGAATAGGTGGGTGACTAAAATATGAGGCAAACTATCTCCTAGAGGAGATGAGCTATCTCCCAAAGGAGCAAGGGATTTAAAATTTGGGGGCTGGTTAGAGAGGACTTCAATAAGAGGAGACAGAAAAAAGGGAAAACACAATAATACATATAAAAAAGAGGAGGCAAATTGGATTCTTCCATTTAACCTTTTACATAATAAAAGACAGGAGCCTTCGCAATGAAATTAAAAAGCAATGCGATGGAAAATTAATAAAAAGCAAGAAGCCTTTTATTGGAGACAGGAACAGGGACAAACGGAGCTGACAGCCTGGTCCAGTCTGTCAATGCAGAGCCTGCTGTGCTAGATGACCTTTGGGGGGTGACTTTAGCTAGGTGTGGGTTGGTTTGCCCACAGCCCAAGACGTCTGCACTCAAGCCTGCTCTGGCTCAGCAGCTACGCAGATGCAGCTGGTGCGGTAGCCATAGTCACAGCAGGTATAGTGCTGTGAGGTGCTGATGGGTGGCTGCATGGCTCCCCGTTGGTGGGGGGTACCTTCTGGTTGGAGTACCATGTAAAGGTCAGTGCAGGTTTGTTGTTCTTCCCACTGATTCAGGGGCCACTGGGTGATGAATGAAGGCACAAACCCCACTGCCGTATAGCAACGAGACTGCAGAAAGGCAGAGAGCAGAGAATCTCCGAAGCCTTCTCAGAAGTCCTTTATTACTGTGTTGTAGAATCCCCAGCATTGCGGAGTCTGAGAGTCCCACTTACAGAAGTCATAGGACCATAGAATGGTCTGGGCCAGAAGGGACCTCCAGAGGTTATCCAGTTTGACCTCTCCACAGTCAGCAGGGACACCCCCAACTACATCAGGTTGTTTGTAAACACTTCCAGGGATGGTGACTCCACCACCTCCCCAGGCAGCCCATCCCAATGGCCAATCTCTCTTTCTGGGAAGAATTTCTTCCTCACATCCAGCCCAAACCTCCCCTGGTGCAGCTTGAGACTGTGTCCTCTCCATCTGTCCCCGTTTACCTGGGAGAACAGACCAACCCCCACCTGGCTACAACCTCCCTTCAGGTCGTTATTGACCTATATACTATGAACTGTTCTTCCAAAATGCAGAGACAGCCTCTCCATCACTAAGAGCATCTGAAACTGAAAAAGAGAGAATGCACTGAACCCTTTAGGGCATCCTGTCCGAGGCTGATGAGCATTTGCATTTTCCATGTATTTATTTCCAGTCCTCTGAGAAAATCCCTGCTACTGCCACAGTGGCCAGCTGTGGAAGGAAGTCAGATGACATGGCCTAAAGAAGTTTCAGAGTTAAGAAGCACTTTCTAGCAAAGAAAATTGCACCTTGCTTTGAAAGCCATTTGATGTTGTCTGCAGATCTGAGGAATAAGAGAGGGCAGAGCGCCAAGTATGGTGCTTTATTTGGGTTGTTTGTTTCCAGGAGAATTTGCAGCCTGTAGAATCTATTTTGTTTATGAGGACAACACTGTAGGAGAATTTAGACAATGGTGTTTCAAGCAACCATGCTACACCTTTTTTCTCCCCCACTCTTGTTGTTTTTTCTTCCAAAAAGTGATGAAGATATGGGTTGAAGTAATCTATGTCACAGTAATCACTGTCCCAGAGAGGAATACCCCCTGATAACCATATACCCTGTATGGATTTGCAAGGAAACCTGATTTAACAAGAGAAGTCATTGGACTCTTAGCCACAAAAATGCTCAGGGGGTTGGAGCACCTCTGCTACAAGGACAGGCTGGGGGTGTTCAGCCTGGAGAAGAGAAGGCTCCAGGGAGACCTAAGAGCAGCCTGCCAGGACCTGAATGGGGCTCCAGGAAGGCTGCAGAGAGACTGTTTGCAAAGGGCTGCAGGGACAGGATGAGGGACAATGGCTTCAAACTAGAGCAGAGCAGATTGAGATTAGATGTTAGGAACAAGTTCTTTCTTATGAGGGTGGTGGAACAGTGGAACAGGTTGCCCAAGGAGCTGGTTGAGGCTCCTTCCCTGGAGATATTCAAGGTGAGGCTGGATGAGGCCCTGGGCAACCTGATCTAGTTGGGGATGTCCCTGCTGACTGCAGGGAGGTTGGACTGGATGAGCTTTGGAGGTCCCTTCCAGCCTGGACCATTCTATGATTCTAAAAAAAGCTCTGCCATCTGCACCTTAACAAATACCTTGAAGTAATTTATGATTTTTATTTTCTTATTCTTATAACTTATAATTTATTTTCTTTTCTGGCCACTGTCCCAGAGAGGAATACCACCTGACTACCATATATCCTGTATGGATACTTAGGAAGTATCCTGTATGGATACAAGGAAACTTAATTTAATAAGAGACATCATTGGACTCTAAAAAAAAAAGTGCTGCCATGTGAACCCTAACAAATATCTATGAGGCACTTGTGGCTGATGCCTAAAATGAACTGATGAAAGGCAGTAGCTTTGAACTTTTGTGTATGCCTACTTGCAGCTCTCTGCTTTCCTTTGGTCAGCTGGAGCAGCTAACCATGGCCATCCCAGCAGATGTTGACTTAAACTGTCCAGTCGTGGTGCAGCTTTCCAATCTTACTTCAGGTTCTTCCCACCGTGAGTTTTGACCTCGCTCCTGCACTCTGTTAGTTGCATCTGTGGACAGAGAGAGAGAAGCATCAATTAAAGACTGATTTAAAACACTAGGTTTCCTTTGGTCAGCACAAGAATCTTTTCAGAACTGTGGTGCTGTGATTTCCTCCTGACTCACAGTGTAAAATAAACGTGCAGGCTGAAACAGAAGGTTTACAAAATTCCTTGCAACTCTTGTGAAATCAGGAAAGTTTAACCAGAGGTGTCAGTGGCTATAACAGATGAAATGTCTTAGTGGTTAGGGATGTTTATAAAATATGTTCTTTGCAGGAGCATGCCTGATTCGAGGTCATGAGTGTGATCATGTGTGAACAAGAGAGTTCTGAGTTGTTAAGGATGGAGAGTTCTGAGTTCTTAAGGATGGAGGTGTCTGAGTTCTTAAGGATGTGCTTTGCTTTAAGACATGGTGTGAAATCACTCTGCTTTTAGGCATGATTTTAGGAAATTCATTTGGTTTTGTAAATAAGTGAAAAATAATAAAGAGAATTGGGGTCAGTTTTTTGGTGCTTTTTTTTTCCCCTTTTTCCCTTTTTTACCCCCTCCCTTCCCCCCCCCCCTTTTTTTTTTTTGTTCCCCTTTTTCCCCCCTCCCCCCCTTTTTTTTCCCCTTTCGCTCCCCTTTTTTTTTCTCCTTTTTCTTTTTTTTTTTTCTAAGGACCTGGCTAGCCCTTTGTTTGTCTTCATTCTTCCCCCTATGGTCTGCCCTCCACCCCCACCCCGGCCCCAATTTGTTAAAGAGAATTGTTGCCCGTGGCAACTGGAGAGAATTTGTTGAAAAGCACACTTTTAGGAGACAATGGGCCCCCAATATACTGTCTCCCAGCTTTAAACTTTATTAAGTCTGTCCTGCACTACCCTCTCTTCTCCCGAGTTAAAGGAAAGAAAAGTTTGGCAGCCTCCATGCTGTGAGCATGATTGATGCCCAGGACATCTGAGGGACTTTTGTGTCCAGCATGCTCTCCATGAGTGCATAATGTGTGAATACTCAAATAAGGTCAGCCCTTATCAGATGTAATCTAGGCCTGGAAGCAGATCAGCGGTGACAGTCATACCCCATAAGTGAGAACACAAATCATCCTTGCATGCTTTGCACAAGTTATGGGATTTTCCTCCCATCTTGCTCCCGTTTTATCCTTTCGAAATAGGAGGAGGTGACAGAGGAGAGACTTTGGCAGATCTCGGGGGGGTGAAGAAAAAAAGGAAGAGGGGAGAGGGGTGGAAAAAAGACAAAACTCTCATAGGAATACGTGCCTGGAATTGCAGACGTCCCCGCCGGCCGAGCCGCTGGGGGAGGGGGGCTGGACGGAAGGCAGTGGCGGTAGCTGCGCACAGGCTGCGGCGGTGATGCTCGTCTTGGGCTGCTGCTGGAGCACCCTGAGGATGGAGTGTGAGGCAGGAAGGAAGGAACTTGGGCAAAAGAAGTTCAGTTCGCTTCTCCAGCACCTTTTAAGTGTTTTGGGGTTTGCTTGGTTTTTGTTTTGTCTTGCTTTCCTTTTTTGTTTTGTCGTTGTTTTGGTTTGTGGAGCTTTTGGGTTGCGGGTTTTTTGTGTGTGTGGTTTTGTTTGTTTGTTTTTTGTTTGGTTTGGTTTTTGTTTTGTTTGTTGTGTTTAGTAAGACTTCTAAGTATGTCACCTATTTTCGTTGCCTGCCTTTCCCTGGAGTTAAATGCTGCTTCCATTTTTCAAAGTGGAGCCAAAGTGTCTTTTGTTGTGTTTTGGTTTATTCTTTCTGACTTTGTGATCTGAGTTTCACCACCACAGAGCCAGTAAAAATAATAGAGGATAGTGCCTTAAAGAATTAATTTCTGTAAGCTTTCATGGTAGAAAGCAGCAGTAAGCAGGTTTTGTCTGCAGGAAGGGCCTCCCATTTGTGGATATTACTTAGTTTAGTTTAAGGACATGGTTGGGTTTGTTGTTGGTTTGTTTTGTTTTTTTTTTTTTAACTGGGAAAAAAAATAGCAGCAATGAAATGTTAATTTAGACTTTTTTGATTTGTGCTTCTGCTTGGAAAAGGGTTTTAATGGGCAAAGAGCTTCTACAGAACACAAAATATATAGGAAAATAGCATAATTAGCAGGAAGAAGTCAAAGATGCAGTTGCATCACTGATGACATTAATAACTATGGAAACAATGATATCATCCTCGATGATGTGAAAATATCTTTTCCACATTTATGATGACTTGAACATTTTCTTCCCCTTTTCAGAAATGTGATGTCCCTGTCAGGGCATTAATTTGCAGTATTCTTGCCTGCTTACATACTTGATATGAGTAAGTGTGTAACACTGACCTGTTCCCCAGGATTGAGAGGGAAAGCTGTGGACACTGACAGCAGCCTGCCTAGAAAACCTGTAATGACATCAAATTGCACTAGGACTAGGGGGAATGGAGCAAAACTAGAAATGGGGAGATTCAGATTGGATGTTAGGAAGAAATTCTTCCCCATGAGGGTGGTGAGACACTGGAAGAAGTTGGCCAGGGAGGTGTTGGAAGCCTCATGCCTGGAGATTTTTAAGGCCAGGCTGGATGTGGCTCTGAGCAACCTGCTGTGGTGTGAGGTGTCCCTGCCCATGGCGGGGGGGTTAGGTCTGGCTGATCCTTGAGGTCCCTTCCAACCCTGACAATTTTATGATTCTGTGATTATTGCTTGCTTCATTTTATTTATTTTGCTTTATGCTCTAATAACAACAGAGGCATCCTGCTCTTCATTTAAAATGCACAATAGAAAAGATTCCTTAGTTGCAGCTCACACCTTGAACTCTGGAGACATCAGAGCAACGGGAGCAGGATATGTATCCACAAGCAGCCTCTCCCTTCCCTTTGCTTCCCATCACAGAGCTGTCACCTCCTTGCACCGCTGAGCTGGACTGGTATTGTTCATATTAAGGTCAGAAACACTGGACTACAGGACAGGAAGGGAAACCTTGTGGGATCAAATGCATGACAATGGTGTCTCAAGCAACCATGTTACACCTTTTTCCTCTCCCCCTCCCCCCCCCCCCCCCCCCTTTTTTTTTTTTTCCTCCTTCCAAAAAGTGATCAAGATATGTCTTGAAGTAATCTATGATTTTTAATTTCTTTTCTTTTCTGGCCACTGTCCCAGAGAGGAATACCACCTGACTACCATATATCCTGTATGGATTTGCAAGGAAACTTAATTTAACAAGAGACATCATTGGACTCTCTGTAAAAAAAAAAGTGCTGCCATGTGCAACCTAACAAGTATCTATGAGGCACTTGTGGCTAGTGCCTAAAATGAACTGATGAAAGGCAGTAACTGAACTTTTGTGTATGCTTACTTGCAGTTCTCTGCTTTCCTTTGGTCAGCTGGAGCAGCTAACCATGGCCATCCCAGCAAAACTAGAAGTGAGTAAATTCAGATTGGATGTTAGAAAGAAATTCTTCCCCATGAGGGTGGTGAGACACTGGAAGAGGTTTCCCAGGGAGGTGGTGGAAGCCTCATCCCTAGAGGTTTTTGCAGCCAGGCTGGATGTGGTTGTGAGCAACCTGCTCTGGTGTGAGGTGTCCCTGCCCATGGCAAGGGGGGGTTGGAACTGGCTGATCCTTGAGGTCCTTTCCAACCCTAACAGTTCTATGATTCTATATATTGTCTTAAACTGCCCAGTTGTGGTGCAGCTTTCCAATCTTACTTGAGGTTCTTCCCACTGTGAGTTTTGACCTCACTCCTGCACTCTCTTAGGTACATCTGTGGACAGAGAGAGAGAAACATGAATTAGATACTGATTTAAAACACTTAGGTGTTCTTTAGTCAGCACAAGAAACTTTTGTGGGTTTTTTTAATCTTTTTAGGGTTTTTTTGTTTGTTTGTTTAAATGCAGTCTTTGTGCTGCCATCCTAAAAGCATCTTCAAAGCACCCCAGTTAGCTTCCCCATCCTTTCAATGGCAAGTCTTTCAGATTCAGCTGTTTGCAGCTCTGAGTTCATCCACTCCTTTAGAGTCCCACAACTGGGGCCTGTCATGAAATGTCCAAAATAATGACACTCTTGCACTTCTCAGTCAAAAAGGTCATAGGAGTGCCATCCTATGTTTGCTGTAGGAAGAATGCTCTGCTCTGCAGTGTCTGATGAAAGATGTGTGGTATGCAGCAGTTTGGGAGGTTTTGTTTTAGTAACAGAAACATTTGAAATGGTGTCAGCAGGTGATAAAGCACTGCTGTAAGGGGGGCAGAGGGGGTTGTACTTATCTGGGAGCTCAGAAAGGAAACAGCAAGCATGGTTTTTGAGGACAGCATATGGGTTAAATAGGAATTTCAGAACTGTGACAGATTTTCCCATGAAAAACCGATGGGTGGTGCAAATCTGTAGTTAGGACTCATAGTAGAGAATAAATAGTTTAGACACTGCCATGTTCACACAGGCTCACAGGATGTTAGGGGTTGGAAGGGACCTCTAGAGATCTTCAAGTCCAACCCCCTGCCAGAGCAGGACCATAGAATCTAGTTACTTCTTTGCCATATAGTGCAATGAAAGCAGATGAGAAAGGCTGAAAAATTACACTCACATAAATGATGTATTCCAGTCACATGCATAGAAATGTATGTCTTGTGCTACAGTTGGATTGCAAAATGGTGTAGTAACCAAGCAGGTAGGAAGTAGCACAGTTTTAAACAAAAGGATGAGGAAAGAAAAATAGTTTTCACACATTAGTGGGAAGACAAAAGTAATAATACCACATTTATGATAGCTGGTCTGGTTTATGAAGGCTTTGACCAAATTACTCTCAGTCATGTTAAGCTGAATTTTATTCTGCTGTTTCTAAGCGTATTATAACAGCTGCTAGGCATCCACTTCAAAGATTTCCATTTCACTAAGCATCATCAAAATGTGGATCTTCCCCTTAAAGACTATATAGACTAGCATTATTAGGGTTGGAAGGGACCTCAAGGATAATCCAGTTCCAACCTCCCTGCCATGGGCAGGGACACCTCACACTACAGCAGGTTGCTCACAGCCACATCCAGCCTGGCTGCAAAAACCTCCAGGGATGAGGCTTCCACCACCTCCCTGGGCAACCTGTGCCAGTGTCTCACCACCCTCGTGGGGAAGAATTTCTTCCTAACATCCAATCTGAATGTACCCATTTCCATTTTTGTTCCATTCCCCTGTATCTATCTATCTATCTATCTATCTATCTATCTATCTATCTATCTATCTATCTATCTATCTATCTATCTATTTATTGATAAACCCTGTATTTGTAAATACCTGGTTTACCCCTTCTCATGCTCAGTGGAGTTGGGAGTTTCTTTTTATCATGGCATGTCAGTCTGCAGGTTTTATATTGCTGTGTTCAGTGTTACAGGGATCTCACCTGTGTTTTGTTCAAGAGACTAGACCACACACTTCTGCTCTTTGATGCCACAACAGTTGTTCACAATACTTGCTGCTGTTCTAAGGGGCAGCTGTGTCGATGGATTATCTTGGCGGGGGGGAGGGAGTTTGCATCCCGTGATGCTGCATGAGCAGCCTTTTTCTGGGCGAGCCTCGAGCAGAATTGGGCTATCTGTTGAAAATAATATTGTGCTGAGCATGTAGCAAGAAACAACGTCTAAGTCTAATAACGCTAGCCGTAGACGAGGTGGCTTTGTTTTAGTGTGCGCCCAGCGGAAAGGCGGCACACTGCTGTGCGTGTGTGCCCATCGGGGGCGAGTTAAATCCCTATGCACGCCTGATTCACTAACAGGCTTACAGGGAAATCATGCGCTGCACATATGCTGGAGCAGCTCATTTAGTGCTTGAAGAATGACACCAGCTTAGAAAGTGTTTATAACAGTTGTCCAGTGAGAAGCTACAGGCAGGGTGCCTTATCTCAAACAACGCTGTGCAGAAGCGTTACTTCGTGTTCCTTCTCATTCCGGCCGCTCTCCGCTGTTACAGGCGAGCGCTTTCCGCCTGTACAAGGGCCGCCGCTCCCCAGCGCGCTGCTGGTCTACTTTCCAGGCAGAGGAAGCGTTTGATGCGCTGCAGCCCGCGGCGCTTTGACGGGGCGGCTCTGGCTTCCTTGCGGGGCTGCGGCTCTGCCGGAGCAGGGAGAGTCGGGGAGTCCCTCGCCGGGCAGCGGGCGTCCCCGCACTACCGCCGTTGCGGCTGCCCTTTTGTTGCCCAGCCCCGGGGGTGGCAGCCCGGCGGGTCACCGCCCGCCCCACTCCCTACCGCCGCCTGACGGAGGCAGCCGGGGCCGCGGGCGCTGCTATGGGCCGGCGGGAGGAGCGGCGCTGGTCGCGGCGCCTGGCCCTGCTGGCGCTGCTCTGGCTGCACGCCCGAGGTGAGAGGGGGGGACGGCGGCGGGCTTTGGGAAGGTGGCCGGGCCGAGCAGGGGAGGTTTTTGGCTCAGGAGCATCCGTTCGGTCCCGTCGGGCTGCTCGGGGGGACGGTGCATGCGGATGCTGCTGCTGAGGCGCGGGGCTCGCAGAGACAGACAGTGTGGGGGGCGGGGGGAGGGGGACGACCGCAGCTCCCGGGACTACGCAGTTTGATACCACAGCTTGAAACTGCTCGAAGGAATCACTTCGAAAGCAATTGAGTTGAATGAAGTCGGCTCGGCAAATCTTGAGCGTCTTGGGCTTTTATGCCTTTTGTAACTTTTGTCTGTTTACTCCTTTGACGGCGAGGGGTTCTTAATGGTACCTGCGGACTAAGAATCATCGTGCTGGTTTTGTAGGCAGACTGAACTTGTTCATGGGTCAGTTTTAACAGGAAAGCATCATGCCAATTCTGAGTGAAAATGGCTTATTTACCCAGCAAGAAGAAGAAGAAGAAAAAAAAAAAGAGGTAGCTAATAATAAAAGGGAGCACTGATTAGCACTAATCAAAGATTGTAATAAGGCAGCATTTTGATTGACAGCAGAGTCTTGGTAACTGTGTTGAGACTGGAAATAAGGTATGTGTTGTTAATGGGTTTGGAACACTTCTGATAATTGCATTTGGAAACAAGCTCAGGGTGCAGTAAATGAGATGGCATATTTTGGGCAGTTAATAGATGTGCTTACAGTAGTGTGCTTCAGTCATGCCCTGATGGTCTTTGGAAGAACTGTAAAGTTATTATTGTGGAAGAGCCATTTCTCTGTTAAGCCTAGTGTCTTTTTTTTTTTTTTAAAGTAGTAAATAATTGGTGGAACCATTCTGGATGCTTTTGACTTGTATGTTTTCATCGTGAAGCAGCTAGCTTGCAATGTATCACATCTAAAAAGAGAAAAAAATATATACAGCCAGGAGGGTTGGTTTTTTTGTCCCCCATAAATTAGTTAGTCCCCTTAGCTAAACAGATAAACTTTCTGTGGTCTCATCTGCAGTTCTTCAGCATAGTTTTTCTGATGCTTGAGATGATTTTACTCTGGCTTCCTAATGAGACTTCATAAAGCGTAAGTAGTAGTAAGTAGTCCATTTATCCTGAAAGCTTTCATGTGGTGGGAAGTCCTTGGGAACAGCTGGCCTTGGGGGGATCGGGGCGGGGGTGGGGGGGTGGGGAGCATGGTAGCTGCAGGGATTCAGAGCAACAGTTGGACTGCAGGGGTCTGTCCCAGGTGTAATTGTGCATGCAGTTCAGGTTCAAGCTTGTGGTCCGTGGTCAGTCCTTTTCTGCTTGAACCACTGGAGTGATGTTTTATGTCTAATGTTTGACCTGATTTTCAGACTTCACTGCAGAAGCTGTGTTATGAGGCAAAGGTATCAGCAGGCTGCACAATTCTGTGGGGGATGAGCAGGTCTTACAGACTACAGGTGATACAGAAAGCCCAGTTTGAAACTATTCACTAAGGTTGTTCTGCCAGAGTGACAGCTGCATGACCTGCAGGCTCTGGATGAACTGCAGCCGCACCTGACCGACCAGCCGCGGGTATTTGTGCAGGGACCCTCCGTATTCTGCCAGCACCCTCTGCTGCTGACGTGGAGAGTGCAGCTGGGGCTGGGTCAGCTGCCCTGAAACCAGTAGTCAGGAATGTTTGAATCTTGCTAGTGTCTCTTTTGCCTTTTAACATTTTGATAGTCAAATGCTTTATTTACACTTTGTATGTATGTGTATGTATGATCCCTCATAAAACAGGATCACAGGCTCATAGGATGTTAGGAGTTGGAAGGGACCTCTGGAAATCCTCAAGTCCAACCCCCCTGCCAGACCAGGGCCATAGAATCTAGTGCAGGTTGCACAGGAACGCATCCAGATGGGTCTGGAAAGTCTCAAGAGAAGAGAGACTCCACAACCTCTCTGGGCAGCCTGCTCCAGTGCTCTGGGACCCTCACAGTGAAGAAGTTCCTCCTCATGGTGAGGTGGAACCTCCTGTGCTGTAGTTCATATCCATTGCCCCTTGCCTTATCACAGGGTGCAAGTGAGCAGAGCCTGTCCCCTCTTCCCAAAGCCTGTCCCCTCTTCCCAAAGCCTGTCCCCTCTTCTCAGTTTCACTCTGTGATAGGACAAGGGGCAATGCATATAAACCACAGCACAGGAGGTTCCACAGGGCAGTTCTTAAATCATCCTCAAGAGTTATCTGTGCCAAAATCACATGCTCCTAAAGACACTGAGAATCTTGATGTGATGACCTCCAGTGAAACCAGATGCATTCTGAGTTAGGAAACATCAGCAAGGGCATTGGGCAGGTCTGTAGAAGAAATGCAGTAGGTTGCTGAAAGATGTATGCAGAAAACCTCTCTTGCTCACAAGAGGCCAAGATTTCTTCCTCTCTGCAGAATTCCAGGCACAACAAAAGTTATACCAAAAGGTAAGGTCCTCAGATACAGTGTCTTACAAACAGTGTAACTACAAGTGTCAGTAGGAGGTTCCTGAGTAGCATAATTTGAAACCTGCTGCTCATGCCTTGGCAGTTTGCTTTTGGAATACGTTCCCAGCTTCCCGGCAGCTGGGAGTCAAATCTTTCCTCCATTTTTGAGCACCTGAACAAACTTTTAAAAGAAATATAACTAGTGGCTTGTTCAGCAGAGGATTCCCCCCACCCCTCCCCCTCTCTTCTGAGGACTGTATATTTTTTGTTTGGCCAGCATAGCTCAGAGGGCAAGAGTCCTGTGCTGGGAAGTCTTTGCCAGGGAGTGCCTGCTGCAGGTTCCCACAGGTCTCACCAGCTCCATGTCCTCCTCCAAAATGCTGAGTGCAAGATGGAATCTGTCCCAAAATCTTTCAGCAATTAAAGACAAAGTGATAGTAGTTGAAACTGCTATAGAATAATTTTAGCAGTTAAATCCTTGGGGGAAAAAAATGCAAACCAAAAACCCTTGCAAAGCTATGCATTGTGTTAACAAAGAATCATAGAATCTTAAACTAGAATCATAGAATTGTCAGGGTTGGAAGGGACCCCAAGGATCATCTAGTTCCAGCCTACCTGCCAAGGGCAGGGACACCTCACACTACAGCAGGTTGCTCACAGCCACATCCAGCCTGGCCTTGAAAACCTCCAGGGATGAGGCTTCTACCACCTCCCTGGGCAACCTCTTCCAGTGTCTCACCACCCTCATGGAGAAGAATTTCTTCCTAACATCCAATCTGAATCTACCTATTTCTAATTTTGCTCCATTCTTCTCTCCCCTATCACTACCTGACACTTCCCAGCTTTCTTGTAGCCCCCTTTAGATACTGGAAGGCCACAAGAAGATCTCCTTGGAGCCTTCTCCAGACTGAACAGCCCCAACTCTCTCAGACTCTCCTCATAGCAGAGCAGCTCCAGCCCTCTGCTCATCCTCATGGCCCTTCTCTGGACACCTTCCAGCACCTCCAGATCCTTCTTGTAACAGAGGCTCCAGAACTGGACACAGAGCTCCAGGTGTGGTCTCAGCAGAGTGGAGCAGAGGGGGAGAATCCCCTCCCTGGCCCTGCTGGCCACACTTCTCTTGCTGCAGCCCAGGCTCTGCTTGGCTCTCTGGGCTGCAAGTGCTCACTGCTGGCTCCTGTTGAGCTTCTTATTCCCCAATCCTTTTCTTCAGGGCTGCCTTGAGCCAGTCCCTGCCCAGCCTATGTTGGTGCTTGGGATTGCCGCAACCCAAGTGCAGGACCTTGCATTTGGTCTTGTTGGACTTCATGAGGTTGGATTGGAATGAATCTAAACTGCCATTTAGTTCCACCCTACCCTGCTATGGGCAGGGACACCTTCTACTGGACTAGGTTGCTCAAAGCCTCATCCATCATGGCCTTGAGCACTCTCACCATACTTTTTGATGTCTTTATTTCTTCTTAAGTTATGTGACTGTAACACTTTGCTTCTTCCTGCCCTCTGGGTTATGGTTCAGAGTCCCATTGCTCTGTGCAGTTTTCAGGCCTGAAGTTATTATGGAAAGAGAGCATAAAATCAAACTGAGAGGTTCTTCAAGCAATTCAGTCTGTATCTCAGGCCAAGAGCAAGGCTTTTTAAAGCCATATTAATTCTGCCTTCAATTTGTGTAGTAGATGTTTCTTTCCTTTCAAAGCTCCTGCTTCTTTGCAGGATTTTCACACTGAGGACATGAATTATTAGCCTGTGGAGCCTGCCTGTTGCCTGTACCCAATGCCTAGGGAAATCTGATGGTTCCACATGGTTGGCAGTATCAAATATAGTTACATCATCAATGTGATGGCAGGTTTGCACTGGATATAGGGCAGGAAGGCAATGCCAAGAGTTTAGTCAGACCCTCTGACATCCATGCAATGCTCATTAACAGTATTTGACTTCTGTTCAGTGATAAGGGGACCACAGGTTTCCAGGCAATTTGTTTCAACACCTCCCTACTGGCACCTCTAGAAAAATTAAGTATACTCTGGTCTTCTTTGCTCCAATTCAAGCCTGTTTCTATTTGTGTGATCTTGAGTGTTTCCAGTTGCTCTTGCTGATCTCTGCTGCACCTTTTTCAGTCTCTCCATATGCTCCTCAAAATGCAGAACTCAGAGCAGTTGCTGGAGCCCTATGTTGGACCAGCCAGGTATTGTGTTATACCAGCTGAACACCAGCTTCTCCTGCTCATTTCTCCAACTTCTTAATGCTCCTGAATACTTGCCCTGTACTCCAGTTTCCATGCAGTCTTGTTTGTCTTATGTCCATAGGGCATAATTTCCTAGAGGGAATTTAAATGCTTCTAAAATGGTTCGTCCTTGGCAAACCTATTGACCATTACTCATCTCGAACTGTTGGTTGGGACATTTTTGCCTGCATTTAATCTTCTCTTGAACATGAAATCAAGGTGTAAGGGAGAAAAATCAGAGCAGTTCAGGCAGAGTGTGTTCAGACTGTGTTCATGTTTTCTGTAACTTGCATTGCAGACTTGCAGAGGGTAATTCTCCAGGGTAGAATTCAGACCGAAGGAGATTCTTTCTGAAGGAAACAATTCAAAAGCAAAATCAGAAAAGGTAATCACCACTTGAAAATCAAAGGCCAAAAGCTAATTGTCATGATTTAACCCCAGCTGGCATTTAAGCCCCACACAGCCACCTGATCATTTGTTCCCAGTAGAATGGGAGAGAGTAATCAGAAGGGTAAGAGTGAGAGAAGCTGTGGGTTGAGATAAAGACAGTTTGACAGGTGAAGCAAAAGCTGTACAGACAAGCAAAGCAAAAGAAGTGATTCATTCATCGCTTCCCATCAACAGGCTGGTAGGTGTTCAGCCATCACGAGACAGCAGAGCTCTGTCAGGTGTAATCCCAGAATGCTGGGGTTGGGAAGGGACCTCCAGTGATCATTGCATCCAACCCCCCTGCCAGAGGAGGATCACCCAGGGTAGTCCACACAGGAATGCATTGAGGGGGGTTTGGAAAGTCTCTGGAGAAAGAGACTCCACAACCTCTCTGGGCAGCCTGCTCCAGGGCTCTGTCACCCTCACTGGAAAGAAGTTTCTCCTCATGTTCTGTGTTCAAGTTTGTCTCCATTGTTCCTTGGCTTATGGCTGTGCACCACCCAAAAGAGCCTGGCCCCCTCTCCTTGACCCCCACCCCTAAGCTATTGATAGACATTGATCAGATCCCCTCTCAGCCTTCTCTTCTGCAGACTAAACAGCCCCAGGGCTCTCAGGCTCTCTTCCCAGGGGAGATGCTCAAGTCCCCTAAGCATCCTCCTGGCTCTCCCTTGGACTCTCTCCAGCAGGTCTCTGTCTCTCTTGACCTGGGGAGCCCCAAACTGGACACAGGATTGCAGCTGTGGTCTCAGCAGGGCAGAGCAGAGGGGGAGCAGAACCTCCCTAGCCCTGCTGGCCACACTTTTCCTGCTGCCCCCCAGGCTCCCATTGGCTCTCTTGGCCACAAGGGCACATTGCTGTCCCATGCAGAACTTGCTGCCCACCAGCACTCCAAGGTCTTTCTCTGTGGAGCTGCTTTCCAGCAGGGCAGCCTCTAACCTGTCCTGGTGCCTGCTCTTATTCCTCCCCAGATACAGGAAAAGAAATATGGCATACAAGGCTAAGTTTTAAGGGGAAAATAATAGTTTTGGATGCTTTTTTAACATCCAGAAACTTAAAGAAAAAAAAATATTTTGGGGATTAGGAGATAGGATCTGAGAGGTTGGACTGGATGATCTTTGAGGTCTCTTCCAACCTGATTGATTCTATGATTCTAAGACCCATCTGGATGTGTTCCTGTGTGACCTGTGCTGGATTCTCTGGTCCTGCTCAGGCAGGGGGGGTTGGACTCGATGATCTCCAGAGGTCCCTTCCAACTCCTAACATTCTGTGATCTGGTGATCCTGATGTTGTTTGGCTGGTTGGATGATGTGGGAAACAGGAGGATAGGTAACCTTTGGGCTGCCTTCCTACAGAGGTAGCTGTGTGGTGCCTTTGTACAGCATGCATTTAAGGTAATAATGTTGTAAGTGCAAGCTGATCCTGGTTCCCATATGGCAAACTGCAGTGGAAGTATGGACCCAGCTGTTAAATGCATAGCTCTGTGCATTCAAGAGGTTTGTGCTGCAGCTATTGGGTGGCATCCCCCAGCTAGGAATCTCTCACCATTAATCAGCAATAAAAGCAGCTCCTGGTGAGCATCACAGGTGCTTGAAATCTGATCTCTTCAGCATCATACCTGGAGGGAAGACAGCAGTACTAAGATCTTTCTCTCCTTTATTCTTTCCCTCCCTCATTTTTTTTCTAGGAGATAAGGTTCAACCCAGGACTGGTGAGGCGTCATTTGCACTCACTTTTGCTGAACTGGAATTGATGAGGCACTGTGTGTGAAGTCCAGAGCTGTCTGGTCTGGACAGAGATACTGGGTTTGAGGGCCTGACTTGCTTTGCAGTTTGACAGGCTCTTCACTTGTGAGTTCTGAACACCTGTTGTTCCAGATTCATTACTAGAAAGCAGAATATTGAGTTGGATGTGCCAGGTCTAACCCAAAGTAACCATGAAGCATTTACTCAGCAGGTCATTTCAAACACCTCTGTGATGTTTAAACTTAAGTGGGCCTTTTGAGACTGATAGGACTACTCTCTCCCTTGAGTACTTTGCAGAAGTGGAGGCTTAACTCCTTCAAAGAAGTAACAGGACTTTTGTTTCAGTCATCCAGACCAAGGATGGTTGTGTCTGTTTACTAAGTTCTAGTAAAAGGGAGACTGTTTGCAAAGGCCTGCAGTGACAGGACGAGGGGCAGTGGCTTCAAACTAGAGCAGAGCAGATTGAGATTGGATGTGAAGAGCAAGTTCTTTACTATGAGGGTGGTGGAACACTGGAAGAGGTTGCCCAGGGAGGTGGTTGAAGCTCTTTCCCTGGAGATACTCAAGGTGAGGCTGGACAAGGCTCTGGGCAACCTGATCTAGTTGGGAATGTCCCTGCTGACTGCAGGGAGGTTGGACTGGATGAGCTTTGGAGGTCCTTTCCAGCCTGGACCATTCTATGATTAACTAAAAGAAAAAGCAAGCCTGTTCCCAGCTGCTACTTTGTAATGCAGATGCTCTTTTGCTTTAAATTTCTTCTTTTCCCATGATTCTGGCACATAGATTTTTGTTGTGTTGGGCAAGTAGGACATTCACCATGAGAGGAGTTGATTTTAGATGTCTTGGTCCTCTGTTAGCATTGCCATTTTTACATGTGTAGTGTAAGTGTTTAAGCTAGTCCCTGGCTTAGATACTAGTTGTGAATTGGACTATTCTGGAGACTTCTGAATATAATGTAAATAATGAAGGGATTGGATGCAAAATAATAACAATAGATAGGTTAATATAATTCCCTTGGGTGTGTTGGAAACCTTTCATCTTGCAGCATAGTTGATTTGCTTTCTCTTTGCTGCTGCTGCCTCTGCTTCTGGGATTTCTCAGCTCCACAAACTGAGTGCAGGGAGAATATTTTTCTAAAGGTGTTGATTTTTATGGCATCTCTCTGTGTGTGTGGCAACAGTCCTGGTCATCATTTAGGAAGAAATTCTTCCCCATGAGGGTGGTGAGACACTGGAAGAGGTTGCCCAGGGAGGTGGTGGAAGCCTCATCCCTGGAGGTTTTTGCAGCCAGGCTGGATATGGCTGTGAGCAACCTGATGCAGTGTGAGGTGTCCCTGCCCATGGCAGGGGGATTGGAGCTAGATGATCCTTGAGGTCCCTTCCAACCCTACCAATTCTATGAATCTGTGATCTCTCAGCAAACTTTTCATCTGTTGCCTCAAGCTCAGCACATTCCTGTAACTACAACTCCAAACGTGCAGCCTAAGGCAGCACAGAGTTCTTCCTCTGCTGAGCTCCGGCTTTGCATTAGATTATAGCAGTATAAAAGGTACTCTAGTCCTGGTGTATAAACATCCCGTGAAAAGGAAATGGGATATTCATTTCTCCTCTTTGGAGGGTTTGGGAAATGTCTCTTGCTGGGCTTCTTCAAATAAATCCCTGATCTCCTTTGGAACAGCTCATCTGGCGTGGCTCATCCAGTGACCCTGCAACGGTCTCAGGGGGCCTTCAAGGTGCCACAGGGGTGAGGGGAAGTGTTAGATTCGTCTCTGTTCCTGCTTTGCTGACGCTAACAGCCTTTGATTTCTGTTTCAAAAGCATCCAGTGAGCCACACAGAGAGCTACAGCCACTCTTTCTCACTAATCCTTGGAATAAACATTAACCCAGTGCATTACTTTTTGCTTTGCTCAGAAAGACTACGTCTGTGTCAGTTAAGTTATGGTTCAGTATTTGAAGAGATAATTTCAATAAGGCACGATTTTGGAGTGAGTGAGTGAATGATCCCTAAAGAACTCTTTAAAAAGTCCTCTGGATTTCTCAGTCCTTCAGGAAGAGCATTTTGCAAAGAGTATCATCCTTTCTGAGATGGTTGCCTGCAGAGGGCGGAAAGGTAGAATGGGATGAGTGGCTGGAGAGCAGCCTGGCAGAGAGGGACCTGGCAGTGCTGGGGGACAGCAGCTGGACAGGAGCCAGCAGTGTGCCCAACTGGCAAAGAAGGCCAAGGGCATCCTGGCTTGGATCAGGAATGGTGTGGCCAGCAGGAGCAGGGATGGAATTCTGCCCTGTGCTCAGCACTGCTGAGGCCTCACCTCCAGCACTGTGTGCAGCTCTGACCAACACTGCAAGAGAGATCTTGAGGTGCTGGAGCAGGTCCAGAGGAGAGCAACCAGACTGGGGAAGGGACTGGAGGGAAAGGCAGATGAGGAGAGGCTGAGGGAGCTGGGGGTGTTCAATCTGGAGCAGAGAAGACTCCGGAGGGACCTTATCACTGCACAACTACCTGAAGGGAAGCTGTAGTCAGGTGGGGGTCAGGCATTCTTACTGGGTGTGATCTGAGGTTTTCTTTCAGCTGCATTTGGTGGCGAAGGATTTCATTTGAAAGCAAATGATATTTCATTCCAGTCTGTTGTTTGGAAATGATTGATACATCAGTGTCCAAGACAGTTATGTTTGTGGTTTCTGTTCCTGGGGTGAGCCACCAGTGTGCACTGGCAGCTCAGAAAGCCAATCGCATCCTGGGCTGCAGCAAGAGAAGCATAGCCAGCAGGTCAAGGGAAGTGATTCTCCCGCTCTACTGTGCTCTGCTGAGACCCCACCTGGAGTATTGTGGCCAGTTCTGGAGCCCCTATTACAAGAAGGATCTGGAGGTGCTGGAAGGTGTCTAGAGAAGGGCCATGAGGATGAGCAGAGGGCTGGAGCTGCTCTGCTATGGGGGCAAACTGAGAGAGTTGGGGCTGTTCAGTCTGGAGAAGAGAAGGCTCCAAGGAGACCTTCTTGTGGCCTTCCAAGTATCTGAAGGGAGCTCCAGGAAAGCTGGGGAGGGACTTTTTAGGGTGTCAGGGAGTGATAGGACTGGGGGGAGTGAAGCAAAACTAGAAATGTGTGGATTCAGACTGGATGTGAGGAAGAAATTCTTCTCCATGAGGGTGGTGAGACACTGGCAGAGGTTGCCCAGGGAGGTGGTGGAAGCCTCATCCCTGGAGGTTTTTGCAGCCAGGCTGGATGTGGCTGTGAGCAACCTCAGTTGTAGTGTGAGGTGTCCCTGCTCATGGCAGGGAGGTTGGAACTGGCTGATCCTTGAGGTTCCTTCCCGCCCTGACAATTCTATGATTCTATGACCCTACTGTGGGAATGCTGACTTTGCTCCTTTCCATTTGCTTATTCAGAGAGAGCAAGAGAAAAGCAGGCGAGCTACCAAATAAACCTATCTCATCTCCTCTCTGACCGATGTAGTGCAGCATGCACCATTTCTCACAGCATGCAAACTTCTGAGGGCACTTTTTTCGTCTTCACCAAAGCTTTGCTCCTGTACAGGGCTGCTGAGTTTAGTATTGAAGGAGATGTTGGCTCTGGGCAACCTGCCCTAGTGCGAGGTGTCCCTGCCCATGGCCGGGGGCTTGGAACTAGGTGATCCTTGAGGTCCCTTCCAACCCTAACACTTCTATGATTCTATGACTAAAAGCTAAGCAACCTGCAGGAAACAAAACCATCTTGGGAGCTCCATGATTAGAACCTAACCTAGACCAGTTGGGTGAAAACTGTGGCTTCCTGCCTTGGTTTGAGGAAGTGTTGTGCAGGCTTACTGACATGCGCCCTGCAGATTTCACTTGCCTAAACGTTTCATCCCTTTCTTACGCTCAATTTAACCTATCAAAGCCGTGCGGCGCGGGAGACATCTGGGGTTGTGCTGCAGCAGCTGGGTTCCATTTGTGGGAGGCTTCGAGCAAATGTCTTTTTCTTGCCAACCACAGAATGTCTCGGTGGCTGTGCAGTAGCAGTGGGAAGTGCAGCGCAAGTGACAGCTTCAGGAACAAATGGCCTTCGTTTCGTTCTTTATTTGGCTTAAGTACTGTCTCAGGCTTTTGACTTTCAGCCTAAGACATAAGAGAATGTTTTTTTTTTAAAGGTGAAAAAAGCAGGAGGAATTTTTTTCTTGTTCTTTTGCCCCACACCCTGTTTTTTTCCCTTTACATTTTTCTTTTTTTCCCCCTATTTTCCTGATTTTTTCTTTTTCTTTTTTTCTGTTATTTTTATTTTTCTCTTTTTTCTTTTTCTATTTTTCTTTTTGTTTTTTTTTCCCCCCCTTGTTATTTCCTTTATGTTTTTCTTTTTTCTTTCTATTGTTTTTTCTTTTTTCCCTGTTTTTTCCTTTGGTTTTCTTTTTTCTGTTTCTTTTTGTTGTTTTTTTTTTCCCTGTTTTTCTTTTCTTTTTTCCTGTTTTGTTCTCTTTCTTTTTTCCTTTTTTAATTTTTTTAAATTTTTTCCCTGTTTTCTTTTTCTTCCCCCTTTTTCCTTTTTTCATTTTCTTTTTTCCTGTTTTTTCTTTTTCTTTTTTCTGTTTTAAAATTTTTTAATATTTTTTCTGTTTTCTCTTTTTTCTGTTTTTCTTCTTTTTCTTCCCCCCCTTTTCCTTTTGTTTTTTCCTTTTTTTCTTTTTTCCCGTTTTCTCTTTTTCTTTTTCCTTTTCCTGTTTATTTTTTCAATGTTCTTTTTTCCTGTTTTTTTCTTTTTTCTTGGGGTTTTTTTTTCTGTTTTTCTTTTTTTATTTTTTCCTATTTTTCTTTTTTTCTTTTTTCCTATTTCTTTATTTATTTTTTTCCTTTTCCCCATTTTTCTTTTCTTTTTTCCTCATTTTTTGATTTTTATTTTTGTTTGGGTTTTTTTAACATTTTTCTTTTTTCCCTGGTTTGTTTTTCTTTCCTTTTGCTTAGTTTTTTTTCTTTCTTTCTTTTATTTTTCTTTCTCTTTTTATCACCTTATGAATTGGAAAACAAGTACATACCAGAAGGCATCAGTAAAAAGAAGGAAGATAAAAAGCTGTCTGCAGTAATTACATTTCTTATCAAATCCTTACCTGATTCTGACAAAATTAGTTTTTAGTAACATTTCTTCCCTTTAATAAAAGAAGGAGACAGGAAAAATGCCAACTATAGCTGCAATAAGGGAAAAGGAAAGGCAATAAGGGAAATTTAGAGATGTTTCTTACTGTCACAGTAGGCGTTTGGGCTGGAGTCACAACTCAGCTGCCTAGGGAGGGACTTGATCACATGAAAGAACTTGGGCATGGAATTGCTGTTCTCTATGGAGCATGGTAGTGGCTGTATTAAATATACTCAGCTTTGCATTTCTCTTAGAATCACAGAATCACACAGAATTAACCAGGTTGGAAAAGACCTTTGAGATCATCAAGCCCAACCTATCACCCAACACCATCTAATCAACTAAACCACAGACTCGATGATCTCTGGAGGTCCCTTCCAACCCCTAACATCCTGTGGCCCTGTAATGACAAAATTCTCTTTGCTCTACTGCAAAGGAAACTTGTCTGATACTGTTTTTCTCAGGACAGCTTGATCTAGTTTATAGCCTGCTAGCTGCCATAGGACCACTTAGATTCTGAAAGCCATTTGGTCCAGCATATGGAATAGCAACAGGCTGTTACTGTTTATATACATACCTACAAATATTTCTGTGGCCTTCTATGACCAGTGGAGACAGCTGCTTCCAGTTAATGTCTGTCATAAACACCTCTGTGGAGTCAGACTACATCATCATCATTATCATCATTATCATTATTATTATTTCCATTTTGCAGGAGAGCAGGTGAAACGTGAGAGCAGAGCAGACTCACAAAGATATCTGTGTGCCTAACCCTCAAGGAAAGGAAAGAAACTTGCTTGAGGCACAGAATTCCTGTGGATCTGGATCCGCAGATCAGTTGTGCATCTAGATTGGGTTGTACCACTTAAGACTCTGAACTCCCACACTGGGTTAAACCTAACCACAGGACCAAAGCTCTTGGTTAAACCTAACTACGGGACCAAAGCTCTTAGTTAAACATAACTACAGGACCAAAGCTCTCTGTTAAACTTAACCACAGAACCAAAGCTCTCTGTTAAACCTAACCACAGAATCAAAGCTCTCTGTTAAACCTAACCACAGAATCAAAGCTCTCTGTTAAACCTAACTACAGGACCAAAGCAAGTTCTCTGTTAAACCTAACCAAAGCTCTCTGTTAATCACAGAATCACAGAATGTTAGGGGCTGGAAGGGACCTCGAATGCTCATCCAGTCCAACCCCCCTGTCAGAGCAGGATCAGCAAGAACAGATCACACAGGAACACATCCAGGTGGGTTTGGAATATCTCCAGAGAAGGAGACTCCACTATCCACCCTGGGCAGCCTGTTCCAGTGTCACGCTCACTGGGAAAAAAATTTTCCTCCTGTTTCCATGGAACTTCCTATGCCTCGACTTCCACCATTGCCCTTTGTGCTGTCGTTGGGCAGCAGAGCCTGGCTCCATCCTCTGGGCACTCCCCTTGCACATCTTTATCAACAGCAATGAGGTCACCCCTCAGGCTCCTCCTCTCCAAGCTAAAGAGCCCTCAGCTCCCTCAGTTTTTCCTCATAAACTTATCCAAAGGTCCAAAGCTCTCCTCTGGCTCTGCAAGCTCTATTCTGGAAGGCCTCTGCACGAGCACCACTTGCATAACTTGCAGAGACCCTGGAGCACTTTCACCTATCCCAAACACTCTGTTTTAGAGACAGAATTTATTCTCCCTTTGCTTTTCCATCCCCTGGGCCTGTATTTCTCCCTGTTGCCCAAATGAAATACCAACTGTTTGTTACAAAAGGCAAGACATAACATTTGGCAGGTTTTTCCCCACGTTTTTTTCTCAATGCTAGCTTAGTGCACGGATGTGTAGTCAAGGGAAAGGTTTGGCAGCCCCTTCTTGGGGCTGGAAGAAACGTGGTTACTAAGGTTAGGTTTGTACATAAACAGCTGCCCAGGCTCTTCACATGCTTCCCCCAACTTTGCAGCATTCCATCTGATGTGTTTATGAGATTTAGTTTGCACTTCTTTGGTGGTACTGTTTTGTTATTAAACAAAACATGGGCATGCCCACAGAGCTATAAAGAGACCTAAGGCTTCTGAACCCTGAAAGAAGAATTTAGGACCCATTTATGAAAAAGTTACAACATAGAATCACAGAATTGTCAGGGTTGGAAGGGACCTCAAGGATCAGCCAGTTCCAACCTCCTGCCATGAGCAGGGACACCTCACACTACAGCAGGTTGCTCACAGCCACATCCAGCCTAGCCTTAAAAACCTCCGGAGATGAGGCTTCCATCACCTCCCTGGGCAACCTGTGCCAGTGTCTCACCACCCTTGTGGGGAAGAATTTCTTCCTACAATCCAATCTGAATCTCCCCATTTCTAGTTTTGCTCCATTCCCCCCAGTTCTGTCACTGCCTGACACCCTCAAAAGTCCCTCCCCAGCTTTGTTGGAGCCCCCTTCAGATCCTGCAAGGCCACAAGAAGGTCTCCTCAGAGCCTTCTCTTCTCCAGACTGAACAACCCCAACTCTCTCAGTCTGTCTCCATTGCAGATCAGCTCCAGCCCTCTGCTCATCCTCGTGGCCCTTCTCTTGACACCTTCCAGCACCTCCCACCTCCAGATGCTTCTTGTAATAGAGGCTCCAAAACTGGATGTAGTGCTCCAAATCAAAAATCAAATTACAGAATACTTGAGGGCTGTGTGGCAAGAGGGAGGGGACAGTTGCACCCTGTGATAGGAAGAGGGACAATGGATACAGCACAGGAGGTTGCACCTCAACATAAGGAGGAACTTCTTCACTGTGGAGGTCACAGAGCACTGAAACAGGCTCTACAGAGAGGTTGTGGAGTGTCCAGAGAAGGAGACTTTCCAGCCCCATCTGGATGCATTTCTGTGTGACCTGTGCTGGATTCTATGGTCCTGCTCTGGCAGGGGGGTTGGACTCAATGATCTTTGCAGGTCCCTTCCAACCCCTAACATCCTGTGAGCCTGTGACTATTGCAAGAGATATTTCAGACTGATTCCCCTTCAGGCTGTGTAAGTCATAGCACCTCCCTCTGTACCTGAGAAAAGTCAGCTTAAGGTATGTATTAGAAACATCTCCAAAACCCACACCACCATCTGGTGCTGGTGATGCCCATCCACAGTGATGGATGCTAGCTGTCACTGATGGCTCTGAGGAGACTGCATCAATCCCAAACATTTTGGAGAACTATCAAGAGTGTAACCATACATCTCTATCTGGGTTTGCGTGGAGACAGTAAAAGAGCACAAGCCCTGTGAGGAGAGGCTGAGGGAGCTGGGGGTGTTTAGCCTGGAGAAGAGGAGGCTCAGGGGAGACCTCATTGCTGTCTACAACTACCTGAAGGGAGGTTGTAGCCAGGTGGGGGTTGGGCTCTTCTCCCAGGCAACCAGCACCAGAACAAGAGGACACAGTCTCAAGCTGCACCAGGGGAGGTTTAGGCTGGAGGTGAGGAGAAAGTTCTTCCCAGAAAGAGTAATTGGCCATTGGAATGTGCTGCCCAGGGAGGTGGTGGAGTCACCATCCCTGGAGGTGTTCAAAAAAAGCTTGGATGTGGCACTTGGAGCCATGGGTTAGTTGTCAGGAGGTGTTAGGTATTAGGTGATAGGTTGGACTTGATGATCTCTGAGGTTTTTTCCAACCTGGTTGATTCTGTGATTTTGTGATCTTCACCATGGTATACATCTCATTATTTCAAGTGGTGGATCAGCTGCTTAAATTTCTAAGTCCTTAAGCTGCATGGAGAGTTAATCTGGAGTGTTACCTGTAATGATGAGTTTTGAATGTTTTGAATCTTTTCTTCCATTCTTAAGGGGCAGTAGTATGTCTCAGTCTTTTCAAGCTCATTTATTTCAATCTAATTTAATTCCAGTACCTGAAGGTTTTCAAAAAAAGCTTGGACGTGGCACTTGGAGCCACGGTTTAGTTGTCAGGAGGTGTTAGTTAGTAGGTTTTAGGTAATAGGTTGGACTTGATGATCTTTGATTGATTCTGTGATTCTGTGACTCTATGATCTCTGGAGGCCCCTTCCAACCCCTAACATCCTGTGAACTTGGTATCTCACAGGATCAGGTTATTACCTGGATGGCTTTTGCATCTCTATAATGCCTAATGCCACCTGGCAGAGATTTTTTTTTTTTTTTACTTTAATTTCTACTACAGAAGAGAAAAAGCTGTTTCTGCTGCTGTTAGCAGTCAGCTGTGGGACGTTTTAACTCTGCTCTTCAGTGCTTCCCTGCCGCTTTCATCCCTTGCTTCTAAGAAAGGAATTTTTTACTTAAGCAAAACAATGCCTCTCCCTGTCAGCAGCTGGGAGAAGGAGGATTAAGTCCTCTAAACAAAGCTCAGTGCCCTTGTCAGGTCTGTCTTTTCAGAAGGGCTCCAAAGCTGTAATAACCAAAAGGCAGGTTTCAGGTAAAGCGTCCTTTCCAAACACCTGTGCCTGCTTCCCAAAGGATAAAGCTGAATGCTGCATCCTTAGGCTGTTTTGTGCTCCAGTGGTATCACAGCATCACAGTACATTAGAGATCAGAAGGGACCTCCAGAGATCATCCAGTCCAACACCCCTGCCAGAGCAGGAGCACCCAGGGGAGTCTGCACAGGAATGCATCCAGGGGGGTTTGGAAAGTCTCCAGAGGAGACTCCACAACCTCTCTGGGCAGCCTGCTCCACGGCTCTGTCACCCTCACTGTAAAGAAGTTTCTCCTCATGTTGAGGTGAAACCTTCTATGTTCAAGCTTGAACCTATTGTTCCTTGTCCTATGAGTGTGCACCACTGAAAAGAGCCTGGCCCCCTCCCCTTGACCCTCCTCTCAGATATTTATACACATCCACCTGATACATCTAGGGCTGCTTCTTTGGGAGTTTCCCCTTGAAACTCAGTGGGTTCAGACTGTAAAGAAATTCAAGATGTCTTTACAGCGTTGGGAGCACTTGGTCTCACCTTCCTTGAACTGCCTGAGGAGAGATCATAGAATCACAGAATGGTCTGGGTTGGAAGAGACCTCCAAAAGTCATCTAGTCCAACCTCCCTGTGGCAAACAGGGACATCCCCAACTAGATCAGGTTTCTCAGAGCCTTGTTGAGTCTGACCTTTAATATCTCCAGGGATGGGGCCTCAGCTACCATCCAGGCAGCCTGTTCCAATGTCCACCACCCTTATGGTAAAGAACTTCTTCCTAACATCCAATCTCAATCTGCTCTGCTCCACATTGAAGCCACTGTCCCTCGTCCTGTCCCTGCAGCCCTTTCCAAACAGTCTCTCTGCAGCCTTCCTGGAGCCCCCTTCAGGTCCTGGCAGGCTGCTCTTAGGTCTCCCTGGAGCCTTCTCTTCTCCAGGCTGAACACCCCCAGCTCCCTCAGCCTGTCCTCAGAGCAGAGCTGCTCCAACCCCCTGACCATTTTCATGGCTCTCCTCTGGACCCACTCCAAATAACATTTTCCCTCCCTTTTTTGAAGCATTCTTTTGCCTGATAGGGACCTGTTGGGCTGTACATACATCACTCTTTTCCAATCAAAACAATTGTGTGATTCTGTGATGTTGTTGGTAAAGGTGCAGCATTGCCTGGCAGCTTCAGTCCAGCAGAGCTGATTGGTTTTACCACCTTCTCCATCCTGTTTCTCACGCATGGCTCTTCTTTCACTCTACACTGAAAACAGAGTTTTCTACCTTCCCCTTATAAAAGGTCAGTTCAGTTGCATGTGCTTACATTGCAGTTCTGTGCTAAATGCAAAGTTCTCCAGCACTCTGGAAAGAAGGAGCTTTGGAAAGCTCCCTAGTGAGACCTCTTGAGAGAGAGCTCCCTCTTGAGCTAGGGAGCCCAAGGCTGAAATACTGCATCCAGTTCTGGGCTCCCCAGCTCAAGAGGGACAGGGATCTGCTGGAGAGAGTCCAAGGGAGGGCTACGAGGATGCTGAAAGGACTGGAGCCCTGCCTTGTGAAGAGAGGCTGAGAGCCCTGAGGCTGTTTTCTCTGTAGAATAGAAGACTTGAAAGGGGATTTAATAAATGTTTCTAAATATCTGAGGGCTGGGGGTCAAGAGGGAGGGGACAGTCTCTGCTCAGTTGTACCCTGGGAAAGGACAAGGGGCAATGGATATAAACTCTAACACAGGAGGTTCCACCTCAACATGGGGAGGAACTTCTTCACTGTGAGGGTCCCAGAGCACTGGAACAGGCTGCCCAGAGAGGTTGTGGAGTCTCCTTCTCTGGAGACCTTCCAGCCCTGTCTGGATGCATTCCTGTGTGACCTGTGCTGGATTCTCTGGTCCTGCTCTGGCAGAGGGGTTGGACTTGGTGATCTGTGGGGGTCCCTTTTAACCCCTGACATCCTGTGAGCCTGTGACCTTTGCTTTGGTAACCAAGAGATAGCAATAGTTAATTTATATCACATATGATTACTCTAAACCATGAACTCACTTGGTTGAAGGACAATTAGCCTATACACCTATATAGAAGGATGGAGTGCCCATGCACAGCTCCTCTCAAATGCATGTGGAGGAGGATGACCAAAGTGGGCAAGAGCAGTACAGGGAGACACAAGAGGCATTGAGAAAAACAGAAACTTGGAAGGGGAGAAGTGGTTTTCATGATTTGGTAGCTGAGTGTATCGAGCTATTAAAATATTTCTGTTGGCATGGTCCTACTCAAGGACAAAGTCATTGAAAATCATTCATGTTCCTCATAGTTCTACTGCCAAGGTGATGCAGCACTCCAGAGTTTTTCACAGCATTTTCTGTTTTCCTTTTTTGTTTGTTTTTTGCTTTCTGAGAAGGCACCAAAACCCAGGTTTTGTCCCAGGTGATAACAGGACTAGAAACATGACCGTTCAGTCCTGGGATGTGCTACTAGGTAAGGCCATCTGAGCACATCTTTTTTATTAAATACTTCTGCTGGGTGTTACATTTTTGAGTGAATGGACCCAGAGTGAAAAAAAAAAAATCTGTGTGAATCTCTGCAGAGCTTACTGAAGGTGTTCTTAGCAGCACAGGCATGGTGGGCAGCTGTGTTGTCAGTGCTGGTAGAGGAGCTGGGTTTGATGGGAGAGGTGAAGAGAAACTGCCCTGCCACTCATGCTGCTGGGGAATGGGAAGAGTGTGCATGAGGGGATGGAAAGAGTTTGTATGCATTCCTGTGTGACCTGCACTATATTATCACAGTCTCACAGTATATCAGAGCCTGGAAGGGACCTCCAGAGATCATCAGGTCCAACCCCCCTGCCAGAGCAGCATCACCCAGGGCAGTCTGCACAGGAATGCATCCAGGTGGGGTTGGAAAGTCTCCAGAGAAGGAGACTCCACAACCTCTCTGGGCAGCCTGCTCCAGGGCTCTGTCACCCTAACTGGAAAGAAGTTTCTCCTCATGTTGAGCTGAAACTTTCTCTGTTCAAGTTTGTATCCTTTGTTCCTTGGCTTATTGCTGTGCACCACCCAAAAGAGCCTGGCCCCCTCCCCTTGACCCCCAGCCCTCAGTTATTGATAGACATTGATCAGATCCCCTCTCAGCCTTCTCTTCTCCAGACTAAACAGCCCCAGGGCTCTCAGTCTCTCTTCCCAGGGAAGATGCTCAAGTCCCCTAAGCATCCTCCTGGCTCTCCCTTGGACTCTCTCCAGCAGGTCTCTGTCTCTCTTGACCTGGGGAGCCCCAAACTGGACACAGGATTGCAGCTGTGGTCTCAGCAGGGCAGAGCAGAGGGGCAGCAGAACCTCCCCAGCCCTGCTGGCCACACTTTTCTTGCTGCCCCCCAGGCTCCCATTGGCTCTCTTGGCCACAAGGGCACATTGTTTTTCCATGGAGAACTTGCTGTTCTCCAGCACTCCAAGGTCTTTCTTGTATGGTTATGTGGTCCTGCTCTGGCAGGGGCATTGGACTTGATGATCTCCTGAGATCCCTTCCAACCCCTAACATGCTGTGATCCTGTATGAGGAGCTGGGACCTTTGCTGCTCTTGCTCTGCTTGGGCTCTCAGTCCCATTCCCATGTGAGCTTGCATATAGGCCAGCTGGGCAATGGGGCTGGTGCCGTGCTGCTTTGTCCCACAGATGTGCAGCTTCAGTTCCTTGCAGCCCTTTATTGCTGAAACAGCAGCAGTAGTGGGGGTGACTGAGTTTTTATCTCAAAGAGAACTGTTTGGAAAGGAGATTCTATGGCTCATCCAAGACTCAGCTTTCACTGAAACTGCTCAAAACATGGAACAAGCAGGGAGGGCAGGATCAATGCCTCCCCAGCCATGTGGGTAGTGTGAAATGATGTCTTTTCCCTCTCTTATTCATAGTTAACTCAAATGCTAGAGGAGGCAGCTTGAACTGTGACACCCATGAAGGACATCTTTGCATCAGGACATTCAGTCCTAAATATTTGATAAGATTCTCAGTCTGGAGAAGAGAAAGCTCCCAGGAGAACTTCTTGTGGCCTTCCAGTATCTGAAAAGGGCTAGGAGAAAGCTGGGGAGGGACTTTTTAGGATATCAGGGAGTGATAGGACTGGGGGGAATGGAGCAAAACTAGAAATGGGGAGATTCAGATTGGGTGTTAGGAAGAAATTCTTCCCCATGAGGGTGGTGAGAGATTGGAAGAGGTTGCCCAGGGAGGTGGTGGAAGCCTCATCCCTGGAGGTTTTTGCAGCCAGCTGGATGTGGCTGTGAGCAACCTGCTGTAGTGTGAGGTGTCCCTGGCCATGGCAGGGGGGTTGGAACTGGATGATCCTTGAGGTCCCTTCCAACCCTGACAATTCTATGATTTGTTTTCATTTCTCTGGGAAGCTTTCAGTGCTCAGCAGTGGGGAGAGAACACTGTGTTAGCAACTGCCTGGGCAGTAGAGGAGTCTGCTTGGAGGGGCTGCCACAGAACCCTTACAGCAAGGGTGGCTGCTCTTTGCTGTGCATTCCTGGAGTTGGGTACTGCTGCCACATCCCTCTGTGCTCAGGGAGGTGCTCTCTCACTGGCACAGAGGGAGATGAAATGAAAAAGTGAAAGTAAATTGAAAACAGTTTTGATGCTTTAAACATTAGGAGGTTTGGATTTAAGCTTTGAATGAGTTGAACTTGTTGTTTTGGGGTAAATTTGTAAAGAGTGATAGAAAGTGAGTCTAGAAAGAAGTTTGAATTGTCTAGGCTGTCCCTCCACCTCAAGGCAGAATCACAGAAACATTCAGCTTGGAAAAGCCTCTCAGGATCACCAAGTCCAACCATTAACTCTACTCTACAAGGGTCACCCCTAAACCATAGCCCCAGGCAGCACATCCAAACCACCTTTAAACACATCCAGGCTTGGGGGGACTCCACCACCTCCCTGGGCAGCACATTCCCATACCTGACCACTCTTTCCCTGAAAAAATTCTTCCTACTGTCTAGTCTAAACCTACCCACTTGCAGCTTGAGGCCATTCCCTCTTGTTCTATCACTAATTACCTGTGAGAAGAGACCAGCACCAACCTCTCCACAAGGTCCTTTCAGGGAGTTGTAGACAGCAATGAGGTCTCCCCTCAGCCTCCTCTTTTCCACACTCACCATTCCCAGCTCCTTCAGTCACTATTCATCAGATTTATTCTCCTTCCCCAGCTTCCTTGCCCTCTTCTGCACTTGCTCACAGGACCTGGTGAGAAATCAGTGCTGTGGCTGCTTCCTGTCATCTGCAATTCCCCATGTCAGTATTCTTGCTAACCACTTCAAATGATCCAAGGATATGTAGCTGACATCTGAAACAACACGTTTGTTGCTAGCAGCACAAGGCTAGAGCCAGAGTAACTCATTGCAAAGCTTCTGTTTGGACCAGATAGCGATCCATATTGGAGCTTATTAAAGTCCATGTGTTCCATTTTTATTTATTCCCCCCCCCCCCCATCTTTTTCATAATTGCCCCCATTCAATCTGTGGCAGGCAGCCAGGAAAGCACTAAGTGGAAGTTTCTGTCTGTCCCCCTGTCTTTCTGCAGCTCCCAGGGTGTGCCGTTTTCTGGTCTTGCAGACGTTACACAATTCGTGGGCAGGGGAACTTGTTATATATAGACTCAAAATAAATTAGGTCCAGACAGGGCCAAAACCATTCAGCTCCACTCCTTTGTGTAGCAAATCCAGTGAGTGACACATTAATGCTCTGCTTGGGTGAAGAGCAAAGCATAGTCAGCAGGAAGAGGGAGGTGATGCTCCCTCCTCTCTGCTCTGCTCTGGTGAGACCCCACCTGGAGCACTGCGTCCAGGTCTGGAGCCTCTGTTACAAGAAGGATCTGGAGGTGCTGGAAGGTGTCCAGAGAAGGGCCATGAGGATGAGCAGAGGGCTGGAACTGCTCTGCTATGGAGACAGACTGAGGGAGTTGGGGTTGTTCAGTCTGGAGAAGAAAAGGCTCTGAGGAGACCTTCTTGTGGCCTTCCAGAATCTGAAGGGGGCTCCAAGAAAGCTGGGGAGGGACTTTTGAGGGTGCCAGGGAGTGATAGGACTGGGGGGAATGGAACAAAACTGGGTGGATGGGTAGTTTCAGATTGAATGTTAGGAAGAAATTCTTCCCCATGAGGGTAGTGAGACACTGGAAGAGGTTGCCCAGGGAGGTGGTGGAAGCCTCATCCCTGGAGGTTTTTGCAGCCAGGCTGGATGTGGCTGTGAGCAACCTGCTGTAGTGTGAGGTGTCCCTGCCCATGGCAGGGGGGTTGGAACTGGCTGATCCTTGAGGTCCCTTCCAACCCTAACAATTCTATGATTCTGTGATTCTAACAGGCCATTCTGGTTCTTGGCCATATATGTCCTGAAAAAGAAGGATGACAACCTGTCAGGTAGAGATAGGACTGGGGAGGGGATGGAAAAAAAAATAGAAATGGGTCGATTCAGATTGGATATTGGTAGTTTTTCCCCATGAGGGTGGTGAGACACTGGACGAGGTTGGCCAGGGAGGTGGTAGAAGCCTCATCCCTGGAGGTTCTTGCAGCCAGGCTGGATGTGGCTGTGAGCAACCTGCTGTAGTGTGAGGTGTCCCTGCCCATGGCAGGGATGTTGGGACTGGCTGATCCTTGAAGGTCCCTTCCAACCCTGACTGATTCTATGATTCTCTATCCTGAGCAGCATGGCTTTCTGCAAGGGCACCTACCAATCTACACCACAGGCTCTGCTCCTTTGGGTCATCCTTCACTTGGAAGCTCTTCCCCCTGCAAGAGCTGCTGCATTTCCAGGCCGCTGTCCTCTTGCTTGTTTTACACCTGTGGTGTCCTTTCGCTGGCCTTCAAGCCATCGGAAATCAGGGATGGCCTCCTGTTAGCCTACTTGGAGAAGTGGGAAATTAATTTTGCAGACTTTGAGGATTTTTTAAATTTCCTGCTCCTGATCTCTATGAACAGCAGGTCTGCAGTTTATTGAGCCTGTGATTAATTCACAGCTGGAAGTGCCTCCAGGAGCAGAAACTCGACTCCAGGAGAAGCGACACTGGCATAGGGAAGGAAAGCAACACGTTTCCTGCTTTCTATCAAAACAATTCATCTTGAAAATTTTCTTTGCCTGTGGGGAGATTGGCAAAGGCAGCTGTTGCTTCAGCCTGGGAAAGGGCCCAGAAAAAGGGCCTTGCAAAAGAAGATCTTGCAGTGATTTTATTACAAGCAGTAAGTTGAGCGGCAGGGTTCTGGTTTTCCTTTTCTTTCTGCTGCACAATTCAGGTGTGCTGGCACATCGAAGGAAAGGAGCAAGCCAGCACCTTTGCTTGCTGGCCATCAGCAGGGAAATGCTTCTGGATGAGCTAAGAATAAGTCTTCAGTTGAGTGATCTCAGAGTAAGATTAACATCTTGATTTTGGTGATACTCAAAGTGTCAGCTCGTGATTTCTGTGTCCAGGCAGCTTGGTGAGCAGCAAAGTCTCATGGCTGGTCAAGTCTGAAGGGGAATAAAACCTGGTCTCCCCTGGATCAACTTCAGGCTGAACTGATTGCTGTTAAAGAAAACCACTCACTTTTATAGGCTGCTCTCCTGGAAGGCTTTTTCTGATTAATTTTCCTTGTTCACCTTCCACAGAAAGACTCTGTTAACAAAAGCTTCTCACAGGATGTTAGGGGTTGGAAGGGACCTCTGGAGATTATTGAGTCCAAACCACTGCCAGAGCAGGACCAGAGAATCCAGTACAGGTCACACAGGAATGCATCCAGATGGGTTTGGAAAGTCTCCAGAGAAGGAGACTCCACAACCTCTCTGGGCAGCCTGTCCCCTCCTTCCTGACACCCAGCCCTCAGATATTTATAGACATTGAATAGTCTCCTCTCCAGACTACAAAGCCCCAGGGCTCTCAGCCTCTCCTCACCAGGCAGTGCTCCAGTCCCTTTCGCATCCTTGTAGCCCTCCCTTGGACTCTCTCCAACAGATCCCTGTCCCTCTTGAACTGGGGAGCCCAGAACTGGATGCAATATTCCAAGTGAGGTCTCAGCAGGGCAGAGTAGGGAGGGAGGAGAACCTTCCTGGATCTGCTGGACACACTCCTCTGAATGCACCCCAGGACCCCATTGGCCTTCTTGGCCCCCAGGGCACATTGCTGTCCCATGCAGAACTTCTTGTCCCCCAGCACTCCCAGGTCCTTCTCCCCAGGGCTGCTCTCCAGCAGATCCCCTCCCAACCTGTCCTGCTGCAGTTTATTCTGCCTTGCCAGGTGCAGGACTCTGCACTCATCCTTGTTGCACCTCATTAGGTTCCTCTCTGCCCAGCTCTCAGTCTGTCCAAGTCTCTGAATGGCCTCACAGCCTTCAGGTGTCTCAGCCAAGCCTCAGCAAACTTGGTGAGCAGCCTGTCTGTCTGCCTTTCTGTCCCCTCCAGTGTCATTGATGAAGATACTGAGCAGGACTTGGACCCAGCACTGATCCCTGGGGGAGATCCCTACAGTTTTGCCTGGTTAAGAGAAGCTTCTCCCTGCCTGTGTTTTAGACCTTTTTATTAAGACTCTTCAGCAAAATTAATTTGTTAATAATTCAGATACAAGGATGCAATTACTTCCCTTTATGTATCCCTAGCTCTTTTTTTGCCCTTTAGCATCTTAGGAAAGGGGAGAGGGGAAGGGAAGGATGTTGAAGAGGTTGCCAGTGGTTAAATTTTTGTGCAGGCTGAGTGTGTGGCTTGTGTCAGGTGCCTGGCATATGACCTGTCCTTTGGCTAATAGGTTCTCTGATTCTAGATGGTTTTGCAGGCTTGGATTAACTTCAGTGACCTGCTTTTTTTTTTTTTTTCCCAGGGTGAACATAAATGTGACTCAGACAATGCTAGACCTGATCAGGATTAGTGCCTTTGTTGGTTTTTGCTAGGAAGGATGACTCGGCTGACTGTTTACCATTCAGTAGGTGGAAGGCAACCCTGGAGGGTGAAATTTACACACAGTTCAACCCAGCCACTTTTCTGAGCAGCAGAGAAATTTCTTTTTTTCTGCTTAAATCTGCAGCAGGCACATTCATGTAGCATGCAGAGGAGAATGAGAAGTAATCTCCCCATCTTTGCCCAGGCAGAGGCATTCATGCTCCCTGAGAGGATCTGAGTCTCAATATCTGCACATTGATAGGCTTTGGGAAGTTGAATAAAATCTCCTAATATCTTGATGAACTGTTCAGTGATTTGGAGACACTCCTAATCACACTTCCTAAACACTTCACCAGCAACAAAGCTGGGGAAGGGCCTGGAGAATAAATCTGATGAAGAGTGACTGAAGGAGCTGGGGAGGGTGAGTGTGAAAGAGAGGAGGCTGAGGAGAGACCTCATTGCTGTCTGCAGCTACCTGAAAGGAGCTTGTGGAGAGGTTGGTGCTGGTCTCTTCTCACAAGTAATTAGTGATAGAACAAGAGGGGATGGCCTCAAACTGTGACTGGGTAGGTTTAGACTGGAGAGTAGGAAAAAAAAAAATCACAGAAAGAGTGATCAGGAATGTGCTGCCCAGTTTGGTGGTGGAGTCCCCAAGTCTGGATGTGTTGCTAGGTGGTTTGGATGTGGTGCTTGGGGACATGGTTTAGGGGTGAATGTTGTAAATGAGGGTTCTGGGTTGGACTTGGTGATCCCAAGGGTTTTCTCCAGCCTAAGTGTTTCTGTGATTCTCTTCAGGAACTGGAGAAAGGTCTCTCACCAAAGCAGTGTGAAGGGCCTGTGGGAGTGGAGCTCATTTTAACTGAACAAGGATTATTTGTCTAGAGTTTTTTTGCAGCCAGCCCATGCTCTGGGTTCTTTCATGGCATTAATCTCCTCTAAGATTTTGATGTTGTTTTCTCCCTTCTGAAGGAAATGCCAGAGCTTGGAGTTTCAGCACCTCCTGTCATACATCTCATTGTTTCTATAACCTTAACATGTCTGTTCACGAGTGTTTCCATCAGCATCTATTCAGCATATGAGAAGTGGGGCTGGACTTTTGAGTGGAGGGCTGCACTTGTGTCAGTATGAGGAGAGTGAGCTGAGAATGGGACTTTTGTTTTAGAAGATATAGGACTGACAGGGACCTCAGGGAACTGCGTGAAAGAGTCCAGCTCAGAGCCATGAAAATGATTAGGGGAGTGGAACATCTTCCTTATGAGGAGAGCCTGAGGGAGCTGAGGGCTCTGGAGCTTGGAGAAGAAGAGCTTGGAGACCTCATTCTTGTTGATAAAGATGTGCATGGGGAGTGCCCAGAGGCTGGAGCCAGGCTCTGCTGGGTGATGCCCAATGCCAGCACAAGGGGCAGTGGTGGAAGCTGAGGCATAGGAAGTTCCATGGAGACATGAGGAAGAATTTTTTCTCTGTGAGAGTGACAGAAGACTGGAAGAGGCTGCCCAGGGGGGTTGTGGAGTCTCTGGAGATATTCAAAACCCACCTGGATATGTTCCTGTGTGATCTGCTCTAGGTGCTCCTGCTCTGGCAGGGGGGTTGGACTGGATGAGCTTTTGAGGTCCCTTCCAGCCCCTAACATTCTGTGATTCTGTGACATGCAAACTAAAGCTCAATGGATCAGAAGTTTTTTCCAGCCCCACTTTTCATTTGTTTAAACATTTTAAAATCATCAAATAAAAGCTCCCATCTTTTGTACAAAATTCCAGTGAAGGGCAGATTCTGGCCTCACACACAAGGGATCCCAGTGTGTTGTGAGAAACAAAAGGCAGTGTTTTGGCTGAGTGACTTTCAGCTCTCCATAGTCCATCTCTTCCTCCTGTTAATGAATAAAGTCGAACTTCTGGGTGACAGAAGGGTGGTAACAGAGAAAGAATTCCAATAGCTGGTTTGCCTCTGATCTGTAGAGCATGGAAGTAAATCCCACTGCCAAACACTTGAAACTAGCCCCCCTCACCCCTCTCCCCCCCCCCCAAAAAAAAAAAAAAAAAGAAAAAAGGAGCCATTCTTTCCTGTTCCTTCACTGCTGTTTTTCACACAGTTGGACAACAAAAAGTTGAAGTGTGCACAGAATTATTTTTCTTAAGCAGAAACACTTCCAAGAGTGAGAAAGTTTCATTTGTAATGCTACCCTGGACTGGATCAGGAATAGTGTGGCCAGCAGGAGCAGGGAAGTCATTCTGCCCTGTGCTCAGCAATGGGTAGACCACACCTTGAGTGCTGTGTCCAGTTCTGGGCTCCTCAATTTAAGAAGGACATTGAGAGACTTGAACCTGTCCAGAGAAGGGCACCAAGGCTGGGGAGGGGTCTGGAGCACAGCCCTGTGAGGAGAGGCTGAGGGAGCTGGGGGTGTTTAGTCTGGAGAAGAGGAGGCTCAGGGGAGACCTCATTGCTGTCTACAACTCCCTGAAGGGAGGTTGTAGCCAGGTGGGGGTTGGGCTCTTCTCCCAGTTGGTCTCTTCTTCCAGTTGGTCTCTTCTCCCAGCAAGCAGTGACAGAAGGAGAGGACACAGTCTCAAGCTGTGCTAGGGGAAGTTTAGGCTGGAGGAGAGGAGAAAGTTCTTCCCAGAAAAAGATTTGCCATTGGAATGTGCTGCCCAGGGAGGTGGTGGAGTCACCGTCCCTGGAAGTGTTCAAAAATAGCTTGGATGTGGCACTTGGAGTCATGGTTTAGTTGTCAGGAGGTGTTAGGTATTAGGTAATAGGTTGGACCTGATGATCTGTGAGATCGTTTCCAACCTGTTTGATTCTGTGATTCTATAATGGGCATTATACTTCCAAAGCTCTGCTTCCAGGTTAGAACTTTCATTTGGAGTTACATCAGTGAGGGTTAATACCTGAGCTGGTGGATGAAGTGGTGTTCTTCTGTAGGTGATTTTTGGCAAGTCTCATTCTGCTAAGATTTGTTTCAGTCTTCTCATATTCTATGGGGAACAATATTACAGTCTCACAATACATTAGAGTTTGGAAAGGACCTCCAAAGATTGCCCAGTCCAACCCCCATGCCAAAGCAGGATCACCCAGGGTTGTCCAAACAGGAATCCATCCAGGTGGATTTGGAAAGTCTCCAGAGAAGGAGACTTCACACCTCCCCTGGGCAGCTTGCTCCAGGGCTCTGTCACCCTCACTCTAAAGAAGTTTCTCCTCATGTTGAGCTGAAACCTTCTCTGGTCAAGTTTGTCTCCGTTGTTCCTTGGCTTATTGCTGTGCACCACCCAAAAGAGCCTGGCCCCCTCCCCTTGACCCCCAGCCCTCAGCTATTGATAGACATTGATCAGATCCCTCTCAGCCTTCTCTTCTGCAGACTAAACAGCCCCAGAGCTCTCAGTCTCTCTTCACAGGGGAGATGCTCAAATCCCCTAAACATCCTCCTGGCTCTACATCTAGGTGGGTTTTGAATATCTCCAGAGAGGGAGACTCCACAACCCCCCCGGGCAGCCTGTTCCAGTGTTCTGTAGAAATCATTTAAGATTTGCTCCTTAGACTTTCCATGCTACTCTATCTAAATATTTTTTATTTATTGACAGCAAAATATGCCACAGAAAGCAGCCTGAGACTGATGTTTTTGAGCACTAAACTTTGAAAAATGGAAGCAAACGCTGGCCCTCTTGGCAGATTTTAATCTTGAATGGGTGATTTCAATCTTGAAAAGGTATTTAATACCTTGAAAAATGTTAATGAAAACATTAATTTCTGCTGGTTTAAATCATGACCCTGCCAGGTGTGCTGAAAGCAGAGGAGAAAGAATAGGAGTGATGAGGGGATTGTTACCAACGTTGTGCTATGTGAAGCGTGTTGAAGTTGCTCTTAAAAAGGGACAAATTGGGGACAAGGCACACTGCCAGCACTGGAGAGCTTTTCTTCTGGCTGCCCCTGGTAGCCCAGCACAGATTTCATGCATCAGGACTGCCATTTAATCAGTGCTAAATTTGTCTAATGTTTGAAGCTGAAGCTTCAAGTCTCACTAAATATCTGAGGGCTGGGTTTCAAAAGGGAGAGGACAGCCTCTTCTCAGGTGTGATAGGACAAGGGGCAATGGATATAAACTCCAGCACAGGAGGCTTTGCCTCAACATGAGGAGGAACTTCTTCACTGTGAGGGTCCCAGAGCACTGGAACAGGCTGCCCAGAGAGGTTGTGGAGTCTCCTTCTCTGGAGACTTTCCAGCCCTGACTGGATGTGTTCCTGTGTGACCTGTGCTAGATTTTGTGGTCCTGCTCTGGCAGGGGGGTTGGACTCAACGACATCCTGAGGTCCCTTCCAACCTCTAATATCCTGTGATCCACCTTGTAGCCATCCTGCATAGAGAGCCACACACACAGTTTGAAAGTCATCTTTGAAGTTTCTCCTTTAAAACTAAACTCAGCAGCCCTGTACAGGAACGAAGCTTTGGTGATGAAAAAAGTGCCCTCAGAAGTTTGCATGCTGTGAGAAATGGTGCATGCTGCACTACATCAGTCAGAGAGGAGATGAGATAGGTTTATTTGGTAGCTCACCTGCTTTTCTCTTGCTCTCTCTGAATAAGCAAATGGAAAGGAGCAAAGTCAGCATTCCCACAGTAGGGTCATAGAATCATAGAATTGTCAGGGCGGGAAGGAACCTCAAGGATCAGCCAGTTCCAACCTCCCTGCCATGGGCAGGGACACCTCAAATTAGAGCACGTCTGGCCTTAAAAACCTCCAGGGATGAGGCTTCTACCTCCTCCCTGGGCAAACTCTTTCAGTGTCTCACCACCCTCATGGGGAAGAATTTCTTCCTGACATCCAATCTGAATCTACCCATTTCTAATTTTGCTCCATTCCCCCCAGTCCTATTGCTCCCTGACACCCTAAAAAGTCCCTCCCCAGCTTTCTTGGAGCCCCTTTCAGATACTGGAAGGCCACAAGAAGGTCTCTTCTCCAGACTGAACAGCCCCAACTCTCTCAGTCTGTCTCCAGAGCAGAGCAGCTCCAGCCCTCTGCTCATCCTCATGGCCCTTCTGGATACATTCCAGCACCTCCAGATCCTTCTTGTAAAAGGGGCTCCAGAAGTTGACCCAGGTTGGAGCAGAGGGGGAGAATCCCCTCCCTGGCCCTGCTGGCCACACTTCTCTTGCTGCAGCCCAGGCTCTGCTTGGCTCTCTGGGCTGCAAGTGCTCACTGCTGGCTCCTGGTGAGCTTCTCATCCCCCAGCACCCCCAAGGCCTTTTCTTCAGAGCTGCTCTCAAGCCAGTCCCTGCCCAGCCTGTTTCAGTGCCTGCAACTGCCCTGACCCAGCTTCAGGACCCTGTGTTCGGTCTTGTTGAAGTTCATGAGGTTGGCTTGTGCTCACCTCTGCAGCCTGTGCAGGTCCCTCTGGATGGATCTCTTCCCTCCAGCTGTCAGCAGCACCACACAGCTTGGTGTTGTCAGTGAACTTGCTGAGGCTGCCTCAATGCCACTGTCCATGGCACCAACAAAGATGTTGAACAACAAACAAGTGGAAAGCAGCAAGTCAGCATTCCCAAAGTAGGATGTTTTTAAAAGCCTTGAGTGACTGATTGTGGGATTTGCTGCTGAAGGAGAGCCCCCAAGAGAATACTTCTCCCCTCCCCCTCTTGAAATGCCACTTTGCTGGAATTCCATGCACAACATTTGGTATGTCCTCTGTCATACTTCTTATCCAGCAGGGCTGGCCCCAGCTGTGACTGAAACCCTTGTTTCAGCCCTGCAGTTTAACCATGGATGTGAAGTGGTGGCCTCCTTATATATTAAAAAAAAAAAAAAAAAAAGATTATGGTTTAAATTAAGCCTTATTAAAACCCCAGGATTAGGCTGAAATTAATCACTGGCATCATTGTGAGACCAAACTTTTGAGGTGAATTTGAGAAGTGAGGATTTTATTTTTTTTTCCACTGCCTCCCATGACAAAATCCTGAGTACTGAGAGGACTGTGGAATGCTGCCTTTGCTTTAACAAGGACCCACTATGTCACTTCATTTTCACATCTAAATAGGGTCTTTTTTTGTTTCTTTTTTTTTAGGTCATTGTCATTAGCCTCTAGATGCTTAAGTGATGTTTACAGTGATTTCCTGTGAATTTTTTAGTGCTAATCCCTCAGAAATTATACTTTTTTTAGGGAAAAAAAAAGGAAAAATAAAAAAGAGGCACTTTGATTGGGCTTTGTCTTGTATTTCTTTTCAGTCTTATATGGGGCTGTAAATTCCTATTGAAATGTATAGATACCGTAGGAAATTCCTAGTTAACTTTTTCATAACTGTCCATAATTCTATGTACTAGGAAGATTGGAAAGGGATATGATTGGGATACAATAAGAAATTCCTGGTCAACTTTTTCATTTTTGTCCATAATATTCTTTACTGGGAAGGCTGGAAAGTGATATGATTGGATACAATAGGAAACTCCTGGTTAATTTTTTCATTGTTGTCCATAATTTTCCCTACTAGGAAGATTGGAAAGTGGTATGACTGGATACAATAGGAAATTAGCAGTTAACTTTTTCATTTTTGTCCATAATTTTCTTTACTGGGAAGGCTGGAAAGTGATATGAGTGGATACAATAGGAAACTCCTTGTTAACTTTTTTGTTATTGTCCATAATTTTCCCTACTAGGAAGACTGGAAAGGGATATGATTGTATTCAATAAGAAATTCCTGGTTAATTATTTTTATTATTGTCCATAATTTTCCCAACTAGGAGGACTGGAAAGTGATATGATTGGATACAATGGGAAACTCTTTTACTCTCCATAGTTTTCCCTACTAGGAAGACTGGAAAGTGATATGATTGGATACAACAGGAAATTCTTAGTTGACGTTTTCATACAATAGATAGACAGAATGATAGATAGAACAACAGATAGAATGATAGAACAGTAGAACGATAGATAGAAAAATAGAATGATAGAACAGTAGAACGATAGATAGAAAAACAGAATGATAGAACAGTAGAACGATAGATAGAAAAATAGAATGATAGAACAGTAGAACGATAGATAGAAAATAGAATGATAGAACAGTAGAACGATAGATAGAAAAACAGAATGATAGAACAGTAGAACGATAGATAGAAAAACAGAATGATAGAACAGTAGAACGATAGATAGAAAAATAGAATGATAGAACAGTAGAACGATAGATAGAAAAATAGAATGATAGAACAGTAGAACGATAGATAGAAAAATAGAATGATAGAACAGTAGAACGATAGATAGAAAAATAGAATGATAGAACAGTAGAACGATAGAACAATAGATAGAACAATAGAACGATAGAACGATAGAACAATAGAATGATAGAACAATAGATAGAACTGAACAATAGAATGATAGAACAATAGATAGAACTGAACAATAGAATGATAGAACAATAGAATGATAGAACAATAGAATGATAGAACAATAGAATGATAGAACAATAGAACAAGAGAACGATAGAACAATAGAGAGAACAATAGAACGATAGAACAATGGAACAATAGAACGATAGAACAATAGATGGAATGATAGAACAATAGATGGAATGATAGAACAATAGATAGAATGATAGAACAATAGGAAACTCCTGGTTAATTTTTTCATTGTCGTCCATAATTTTCCCTACTAGGAAGACTGGAAAGTGATATGATTGGATACAACAGGAAATTCCTAGTTAACTTTTTCATACAATAGGTAGACAGAATGATAGAACAATAGAATGATAGAACGATAGAATGATAGAACGACAGATAGAATGATAGAACAGTAGAACGATAGAATGATAGAATGATAGAACGATAGAACAATAGATAGAATGATAGAACGATAGAACAATAGATAGAATGATAGATTGAACGATAGAACGATAGAACGATAGATAGAACGATAGATTGAACGATAGAACGATAGAATAATAGATAGAACGATAGAACGATAGAATGATAGAACAATAGATAGAACGATAGAACAATAGATAGAATGATAGAACGATAGATTGAACGATAGAACGATAGAATGATAGAACAATAGATAGAACGATAGAACAATAGATAGAATGATAGAACGATAGATTGAACGATAGAACGATAGAACGATAGATAGAACGATAGAACGATAGATAGAACGATAGAACGATAGAACGATAGAACGATAGAATAATAGAATGATAGAACGATAGAATGATAGAAAGATAGAATGATAGAATGATAGATAGAATGATAGAATGATAGAACGATAGAATGATAGAACGATAGATAGAATGATAGAACGATAGAATAATAGAATGATAGAACGATAGAATGATAGAACGATAGATAGAATGATAGAACGATAGAATAATAGAACGATAGAATAATAGAATGATAGAACGATAGATAGAATGATAGAACGATAGAATAATAGAACGATAGAATAATAGAATGATAGAACGATAGATAGAATGATAGAACGATAGAATAATAGAATGATAGAACGATAGAATAATAGAATGATAGAACGATAGAATAATAGAACGATAGAACGATAGAATAATAGAACGATAGAACGATAGAATAATAGAACGATAGAACGATAGAATAATAGAACGATAGAACGATAGAATGATAGAACAATAGATAGAATGATAGAACGATAGAACAATAGATAGAATGATAGAACGATAGAACAATAGAACAATAGAACTATAGAATGATAGAGCAATAGATAGAACGATAGAACAATAGAATGATGGAACAATAGAATGATAGGTTGGTAGGTAGATACATAGGTAGGTAGATCGATAGAATGATATGTAGGTTGGTAGGTAGGTAAATAGGTAGGTAGGTACATAGGTAGGAAGACAGGTAGGTAGATAGGCAGGTAGATACATAGGTAGATAGAATGATAGCTCGATATAGAATGATAGATAGGTAGATAGATAGATAGATAGATAGGTCAATAGATAGAGCAAACAAGGATGCAGCACACTCGTGAAACCAGACTTTGGGAACTGGAATTGATTGCTTTTCTGAGAGCCCTAATATTTCCACAGGAGCTCCTTGGTGTGAGCGCCTTCTCCTCTGGCTCTCATGGCAGCAGCATCGGTGACCCTTCAGGGAAGGTGCACTTGCTGTGCTGCTGTGCAAAGCTATTTTTGAGTGAAACAAAGCACCTCCTGTGCCAGAAATGCAGCTAACTTACTGGCTTTCTTCAAACAGAAACTCACAGGCGTCTCCTTTGACGAGTGCCCCGTGAGAGCAGGGGACACTTGAGGTATAAACAGGGCGCAGGGAGGCAGGCGTGCTGGCCTGCAAAAATAACCTGCACGGAGGCAGGAGAAATAGTTTACATCTCCTTTGGCCTCTGGGTTGTGTCACAGAGCTGCTAGTGGAAACAAGCAAATCTGATGTGGCTCGAAACACACAGCTCCAGAGCAGGAAGGGGGAGATGTAGTTCATTAGGTTTTGGTTGCAAACAAAGATTTCCACCATGGGCTGGAGGCTGCTGCTGGCCAAAGAGAGTCCTTGTGTCTGGTTGTGACATCAAAACAGTACATGGGGGTTGAGTGATTCAGATACTGGGTCCTGTTTTTCTTTGCAAAGTTCAAGCAGGAGAAGAGCCATTTAGAATCATGGAGTTGTAAGGGTTGGAAGGGACTTCAAGGATCATCCAGTTCCAGCCCCCCTGCCATGAGCAGGGACACCTCACACTGCATCAGGTTGCTCATAGCTACATCCAGCCTGGCTGCAAAAACCTCCAGGGATGAGGCTTCTACCACCTCCCTGGGCAACCTCTTCCAGTGTCTCACCACCCTCATGGGGAAGAACTTCTTCCTAACACCCAATCTGAATCTCCCCATTTCTAGTTTTGCTCCATTCCCCCCAGTCCTGTCACAGGTTCTTTACTGTAAGGATCACAGACCACTGGAACAGAAAGGTTGTGGAGTCTCCTTCTCTGGAGACTTTCAAGGCCCATCTGGATGCCTTCCTCTGTGATCTAACCTAGATTGTATGGTCCTGCTCTGGCAGGGGGGTTGGACTTGATGATCTCCTTGGGTCCCTTCCAACCCCTGACATCCTGTGATCCTGTGATGCATTTAAAAGGTCTCTAAAAGAAGTGTATCAAAAAATAATCTCTTTCAGTGGACTCTTTTGGACTTGTGTAAGAAATGCAACATGCAGGTGGAGTAATTTGATCACAGAATCAATAAGGTTGGAAAAGACCTCAAAGATCATCAAAGTCCAACCTGTCACCCAAGACCTCATGACTACTAAACCATGTCACCAAGTGCCACGTCCAATCCCCTCTTGAACACCTCCAGGGATGGTGATTATGCTGGTTTCTTGTAGGGATGTCTGAAAAGCATGGCCTTCTTTCTCATGTTCAATTTGGCTCTGTTTGGGTTTGAGCTATTCTAACACAATGATCTGTACAAAGCACATCAGGTCCTTGCTAGAAGTGTGCTGAGCCCCATTTTGCCATCCTGCTTGTGGGCAGAAAATGGATTTGCATTGGGCAAATTGCTAAGAGTGCTAAGAAGGAGCAGTTTTGCAGGGAAATGTGGTCTTGGTGAAGCACTTGATTAATACAATTGCTGAATCTGAAAACATTTTATCCTAGTGAAGGGAATCAGAAATACAATGCCAGGGTACTGCTGTTCCTAATAATCTCTTTCTGACTGGGTGTGAGGTTTTATAGTCAAGAGTTTTGACTTCTTCCCAAGCTCCCCAGTTTTCATGAGCTGCAGAACAATGACTGTGAAATCCAAAAGGCACCCTGCAAATCTGTTTCAGTGCATGCTGGGCTTGGCTTCACCTTCGTTTTTTTAACATCACAGCTGGATTTATTTTCAGTGGGAGCTAAGATCTGGGTAAGGAACAAAGGACTCCAGTATGTAAATTTTTTAATTGACTTTATCTAACTGGCAGAGAGAAAGCAAGAGTAGTTCTGTACATAGGAAAGAACACACAGAAACACAGAATCACAGAATGTTAGGGGCTGAAGAGACCTCAAAAGCTCATCCAGTCCAACCCCCAGAGCAGGATCAACTGTACCAGATCACACAGGAATGTATCCAGGCAGGTTTTCAGTATCTCCAGAGAGGCACACTCCACGAGGCCCCTCGGCAGCCTCTTCCAGTCTTCTGTCTCCTGTTTCCATGGAACTTCCTATGCCTCAACTTCCCCCACTGCCCCTTGTGCTGTCATTGGGCATCACCCAGCAGAGCCTGGCTCCAGCCTCTGGGCACTCCCCCTGCACATCTTTATCAACAGCAATGAGGTCACCTCTCAGGCTCCTCCTCTCCAAGCTCCAGAGCCCTCAGCTCCCTCAGGCTCTCCTCATAAGGAAGATGTTCCACTCCCTTCAGCATCTTTGTGGCTCTGTGCTGGACTCTTTCAAGCAGTTCTCTGAGGTCTTTCTTGGACAGAGGGGCCCAGAACTGGACACAATACTCTAGATGTAGCTTCACTAGTGCAGAGTAGAGGGGGAGGAGAACCTCTCTCAATATACTAACCACAGCCCTTCTAATTCACCCCAGAATGCCATTTGCCTTCTTGGCCACAAGAGCTCATTGCTGGCTCATGGGCAACCTCCCATCCACTGGAACTCCAGCCTTGTGCTGCAGGTGATGGAAAAACTGACACCACTTTGCAGTAAAGCCAGGTTTTCATTCTCTAGCTTTAGGATTTTTAAAAGGTGGGAGATAAGAGATCGTGCCCTGCATTAGAGAGGTGCAACCAGTTTGTGAAAATCACCGGTTCTGTCCTGGAACACAGCAAGCTTTGGGAACTGAATCTGCTCACTTTCATAACTCACATCAAGGGTGCTGTTGAGGATAAAACTGACTAAGAACACTTGTTTTTATCCTGAGTGTATCACTACATCCTACTGAAACTGCAGCCAGCAGGATGTAGAATAAATTATAAAGTGCTAATTCAGTTATTTTTATATTTAACTGTTCCTCCTTTGGATTTCTTTCTTTCTTTCTTTCTTTCTTTCTTTCTTTTTTTTTTCCCATGGATATCTGACACCCTTCTGTAAGTGTAGCCTCCCAGCTTCATTGATTTATGACAACTATTTTCACATGAGAAATTCTGCTGCTGTGTAACAAAAATAGGGAGCTGACTGCATAAGCAAATACTTGGATTTTTTTCTTGTATGTGTGTGTGTATTTAGGACTTTTCTGAACACAAATTTAGTAACCTTTCAAGTAAGGTTTGTTCTTGCTTGTTTTGAGGGCAGATGGCTAAGATTTGGTACAGAAGAAATGTGTATATTCTGTCAACACTCACACAAGCTCTAGGCCTGATGTTGAGCTTCATGTTTGCCTCGTGTTAGGAGTCAGGGTTTGAAACTTCAGTGTTGAGCCAGCTCCAAGATAAAGCTGACCCATGATGTTTCCTCCCCCCACAACCCAAGCACAACTACAGGCTAGGCAGGGGACTGGCTGGAAAGCAGCCCTGAGGAGAGGGACCTGGGGGTGCTGGTGGAAGAGAAGCTCACCAGGAGCCAGCAGTGAGCACTTGCAGCCCAGAGAGCCAAGCAGAGCCTGGGCTGCAGCAAGAGAAGTGTGGCCAGCAGGGCAAGGGAGGGGATTCTCCCCCTCTGCTCCACTCTGCTGAGACCACACCTGGAGCTCTGGGTCCAGTTCTGGAGCCTCTATTACAAGAGGGATATGGACATGCTGGAAGGTGTCAGAGAAGGGCCATGAGGATGAGCAGAGGGTTGGAGCTGGTCTGCTATGAGGACAGACTGAGAGAGTTGGGGTTGTGCAGTCTGGAGAAGAGAAGGCTCCGAGGTGACCTTCTTGTGGCCTTCCAGGATCTGAAGGGGGCTCCAAGAAAGCTGGGGAGGGACTTTTTAGGCTATCAGGTAGTGACAGGACTGGGGGGAATGGAACAAAGCTGGAAGTGGGGAGATTCAGACTGGGCATGAGGAAGAAGTTCTTCCCCATGAGAGTGGTGAGAGCCTGGAATGGGTTGTCCAGGGAGGTGGTTGAGGCCCCATCCCTGGAGGTGTTTAAGGCCAGGCTGGATGAGGCTCTGGCCAGCCTGATCTGGTGTGAGGTGTCCCTGTCCATGGCAGGGGGGTTGGAACTGGATGATCCTTGTGGTCCCTTCCAACCCTGACTGATGCTATGGTTCTAACCCCCCAGTAGTACTCGCTCTTCCTTTTCTTGATACAGCCCAGCAGCTGGAATGCATGGCTTGCAGCTCAGCTCCTCAAGGGGATCCTGGAGCCATAGCTCACCGTCAGTTTGGCTAACATTAGTCATAGTTGCAGATGGATTTCCGATCTGCATTCTTGGGTGGCTGCCATCAGTGTGAAATGTCAGTTGTGTTGGTGAACAAAGATCTTGCAGATATATGGACCTGAAAATGCAGTATTCCAAAGAAATAATCATAGAATTGTCAGGGCTGGAAGGGATCTCAAAGATCAGCCAGTTCCAACCCCTCTTGCCATGGCCAGGGACACCTCACACTACAGCAGGTTGCTCAGACCCACATCCAGCCAGGCTGCAAAAACCCTCCAGGGATGAGGCTCCCACCACCTCCCTGGGCAACTGCAATTCAGTGTTTTAGCCAGTATGGTCCCCACCAAGGAAGAGGCTTGAGGTCCCTTCCAACCCTAACAGTTGTATGACTCTCTGATTGTAACAGGCCATTCTGGTTCTTGGCCATATGTCTGTTAAATGTCCTGAAAAAGAAGGATAACAACCGGGGGGGGGGGGGGATGGAAGAAAAATAGGTATGGGTAGATTCTGATGGGATGTTAGGAAGAAGTTCTTCCCCATGAGGGTGGTGAGGCACTGGCACAGGTTGCCCAGGGATGTGGTGGAAGCCTCATCCCTGGAGGTTTTTGCAGCCAGGCTGGATGTGGCTGTGAGCAACCTGCTGTAGTGTGAGGTGTCCCTGCCCATGGAAGGAAGGTTGGAAGTAGATGATGCTTGAAGTCCCTTCCAACTCTGACAATTCTATGATTGTACATCTGTCTGCACCTCAGTGTTTTAGCCACTATGGTCTCACCTAGGACAAATTCTTCAGGAAATAATTCCCCCATTGCAGAGTTGAGTAAGGAACTAATTTAGGAGTGGGGCATTAAAAGGAGGGAGAAATTTCAGATCCCTTTCTAGGAAAATAATGTTCCCTGCGGTTACTTACAGAGTATTCCAATACTTTTCCTTATTCCTTAGTTGATCAGCCCAATAGGCAGTCTGTGTAGCACAGAAACAACCTCCTATTTGTCAGGGGCTTGACCACCAACACATTCTTCAAGAATTCTGCTATTTTATAGAAGAAAGCTGACTTCTTAACTTCTTTTATATATATCTATATGTATTTTACCCTATATTTGGCATCTATTCCCTTCCATATTCTGATGGAAAATGCTGCACAATTCATGCATTTAGTGATGTATTTATAGCGAGCTACAGCACATTTACACTAATGAAGTAGTTTAATTTGACATCTTTACCCAGCTATAAACTAAACTATTTTATACAAATGAAAAGGCTAAAGCTTGGGAAAATATTTTTCTTTCCCTCTGAAATTACACAGGATCCTAGCTTGAAACGTGGACTTGCTGTTAGGCCCCCTTTTTTCTTGTGACTTGGGAGTATTTTTAGAGGTTGGCTGAAGCTGAAAGAAATGAAACTTAATCTGGATGGCAATTTCATTCTCTTTTTTTAAAAAAAAAAAAGCTAAAAACAAGAAAAGGAAAGAAATTGGTTGTTTTTTTTTTTTTAATTCATATTGGTGAGCCCAGCCACTTTGCATTTTCATGGGAGGTCTCTAGAAGCCCCATGCCATTGTCCTTTTTTTTGGCATCAGTTGTGACTTCTCACTGGCTGTTGCTGAAGCCAACATTTATAATTGAATTGAGGCACAGGAAGTTCCATGGAAACAGGAGGAAGAATTATTTCACTGTGAGGGTGATGGAGCACTGGAACAGGCTGCCCAGGTGGGGTTGTGGAGTCTCCCTCTCTAGAGATATTCAAAGACCTGCCTGGATGTGTTCCTGTGTGACCTGGTATAGTTGATGCTGCTTTGGCAGGGGGGTTGGACTGGATGATCTCTGGAGGTCCCTTCCAGCCCCTAACATGCTGTGATTTTAGTTGGCTAATGGAAGCTTGGAAAACTTCAGATGGGATCTCCTCTCCCTCTCCCCCTCCCTCTCCTCCCCTCTCCTCCTCTCTTTTATTTTCTTTTCTCTCTTCTCCCTTCGCTTCCCTTCCCGATGGGCAGAAGGGAGATCGATATGACCAGCAAACCTGCCGCTTTGAGCTGTGCTGATAAAGAGGAGGTGTAATGAGGCTGGGGCTGTTTGCAGATAAATGAGTCTGCATTAGGGTAATATTCCTTCAGGGAGCATTTATAATGCCTGCAGGAATGTGGGGAGGGCAGATCGGATTCTGCTGCAACCTCGCAAGCTTTCAGCTGCTGGCGCAGGGCGCACCTGCGTGTTCCCCCAGTCTGACCTCAGAGCTGCCTTGAAAAGCTCTGGCATCTGGAAGTCTGAGGAAAGAGCAGGTTGATCATTTTTGAGACCAAAAATATCCCCCACAAAAAATGCCATCTTTTTTTTTTTAATTCTTTTTTACTTTTTTTTTTTTTTTAAGAGGATAATGCCTTATCCCTGGAGGTTTTTGCAGCCAGGCTGGATGTGGCTGTGAGCAACCTGCTGTAATGTGAGGTGTCCCTGCCCATGGCAGGGGCATTGGAACTAGATGGTCCTTAAGGTCCCTTCCAACCCTGACAATTCTATGATTCTGTGTTGTAACTTCTTCATAAATAGGTCCCAAATTCCTCTTTCAGGGTTCTGTTCTTTCTCTCTTTTTTTCTGTCTCCCTTTCTTTCCTCTCTCTCTTCCTGAACCCTATTACAAAGGGTTAGAACTTGGAAGTTTTTAAAGCCAGGCTGGATGTGGCTGTGAGCAACCTGCTGTAGTGTGAGGTGTCCCTGCCCACGGCAGGGGGAGTGGAACTGGCTGAGCCTTGAGGTCCCTTCCAACCCTGACAATTCTGTGATTCTATGATACCTGAAACAATTTCACAGTCATCACAGCTTTTTAGTGGTGTGGGGTTGTTTGCTGTTGTTGGGTTGTTTTGGGGCTTTTTTTTGGCTTTTATTAAACCAGTCTCTTAAAAATCTCACAGAGCTATGTCCAGACAGATGAATAGCATTCAGTTAAAAAAAAAAAAAAACATTGGTTACTTGGCAAGATGTGAGAAAATAATTTCATGCTCTGTTGCTTATCTTAGTAAGAATGTTCTTCCTAGGCAAGTGGAGATTCAGGCTTCACAGAAGTCTGGGATAGCATCTCCTTGTCAAATGATAGGGAGTTAAAATGTAAACCCCATGTGCAAGGGGTAACCTCATTGCTGTTGATAAAGATGTGCAGGGGGAGTGCCCAGAGGCTGAAGCCAGGCTCTGCTGGGTGATGCCCAAGGACAGCACAAGGGGCAGTGGTGGAAGTTGAGGCATAGGAAGTTCCATGGAGACAGAAGGAAGAATTATCTCCCTGTGAGGGTGACAGAACACTGGAAGAGGCTGCCCAGAGAGGTTGTAGAGTCTCCCTCTCTGGAGATACTCAAAACCCACCTGGATGTGTTCCTGTCTGATCTGCTCGAGGTGCTCCTGCTCTGGCAGGGGGGTTGGACTGGATGAGCCTTCCAGGTCCCTTCCAGCCCCTCTATTATACTTCCTAACTGGTATCTGTGGTAGTAACTTGCAGATTTTAAGTCTATGTGATTTATATCCCTTAGAACTCACTGTTTCTGTAATTACACTTTGGTGCCTATTTCTTTATCAGCCATTGCAGAGTGGTTAAGCAACAAACTTCCACGTCAGTAATTCTGTGGTATAAAAATTCTCCTTATTAAATGCACAGATTTTCCTTTCTCAGATTTAAAAGACACTGGCTTTGGCATCTATCTAGCTCATTTCTTGCCATCTGCTTAATTGAGTAGCTTCTCTGTTTATCTTGAAATGCAGATAAATGGCTTTCAGAGCAGTGTTTATAGCTTCATAGTTCCTGAAATAAGAGTCAACATTATCTCCTAGACTCTACCAGTCATAACTAATGATCCATCTGCTTACAATGTTGAGCAAGTCAGGAGACACTGAACTCTGCAGAGAGCAAGGGCCCAGTGCAGTACGAAGATAGTTTGTATGTGATGGCGCCTTGAAGGCAGGGCTTTTATGGCTCAGTAGTGTTAATTGGGAACTGAAATTTGTCCTTGGCCACCTCTAACCTCCTATCACTTAGCTCTCCTTCTACCAATGTGGATACAAACCCAAGGGTGAGCTGATAGCACAGAGCAGTCCTGCTTCCCTCAGCCTTCAAAGTAAATAATAGCACTTTGCTCTTATGTTTGCTCCAGTTTTGTGCTTCAGAGTGCATTTTGCAGCAGGAAGTCTCTGCAGAAATTTGGTTGCTTTGTGGGGTGGGGTTTTGGGTTTGTGGGGTTTTTTGTTATGTTTTGGTTTGGTTTGGTTTTGTTTTGGTATGGTTTTGGTTTGGTTTTGGTTTGGTTTTCTTTTGTTTGTTTTGTTTGGTTTTGGTTTTTTCCTCTCCTCTCCTCTCCTCTCCTCTCCTCTCCTCTCCTCTCCTCTCCTCTCCTCTCCTCTCCTCTCCTCTCCTCTCCTCTCCTCTCCTCTCCTCTCCTCTCCTCTCCTCTCCTCTCCCTCTCCTCTCCTCTCCTCTCCTCTCCTCTCCTCTCCTCTCCTCTCCTCTCCTCTCCTCTCCTCTCCTCTCCTCTCCTCTCCTCTCCTCTCCTCTCCTCTCCTCTCCTCTCCTCTCCTCTCCTCTCCTCTCCTCTCCTCTCCTCTCCTCTCCTCTCCTCTCCTCTCCTCTCCTCTCCTCTCCTCTCCTCTCCTCTCCTCTCCTCCCTCCCCTCCTCTCCTCTCCTCTCCTCCCTCCTCCCTCCCTCTCCTCTCCTCTCCTCTCCTCTCCCTCCCCTCCCCTCCTCTCCCCCCTCTCCCTCCCTCTCCCCTCCTCTCCTCCCCTCCCCTCCCCTCCCCTCCCTCCCTCCCCTCCCCTCCCCCTCTCCTCTCCCCTCCTCTCCCTCCTCCCTCTCCTCTCCTCTCCTCTCCTCTCCCTCTCCTCTCCTCTCCTCTCCTCTCCTCTCCTCTCCTCTCCTCTCCTCTCCTCTCCTCTCCTCTCCTCTCCTCTCCTCTCCTCTCCTCCCTCCCTCTCCCTCCCTCCTCTCCCCTCCCCTCCCCTCCCCTCCCCTCCCCTCCCCTCCCCTCCCCTCCCCTCCCCTCCCCTCCCCTCCCCTCCCCTCCCCTCCCCTCCCCTCCCCCTCCCCTCCCCTCCCCTCCCCTCCCCTCCCCTCCCTCTCCTCTCCTCTCCTCTCCTCTCCTCTCCTCTCCTCTCCTCTCCTCTCCTCTCCTCTCCTCTCCTCTCCTCTCCTCTCCTCTCCTCTCCTCTCCAGCTGGAAGAGGCTGGGAAAATAAATAGGCAGCTGGCAATTACTGCATTTTGTCCCAAAGCTTTTTTTTTAAGGACATTTTTAATATATTAATGGATGGGTGATGCTTTTTTTTTATTATTATTTTATTTTCCTGACAACTCCTTTGGCTTGGTTCCTGAATGGAGAGTGGCAGGCTTTCCTTTCACAGAATCATAGAACTGTCAGGGTTGGAAGGGACCTTAAGGCTCATCCAGTTCCAACCCCCCTGCCATGGCCAGGGACACCTCACACTACAGCAGGTTGCTCAGAACCATATCCAGCCTGGCTTTAAAAACTTCCCAAGTTCTAACCCTTTGTAATAGGGTTCAGGAAGAGAGAGGGGAAAGAAAGGAAGAGAGACAGAAAGAAAGAGAGAAAGAAAATAAAGGGGAAAAGGAGTAGATTTACCATCCAGTGCTGTATTGTTATTACCTGGGGAACAAAAGTTGCTTGTTTAATCCATGGGGGGAGCAGCAATGCCTCATGGCATTCATTCAGCATTGTTGTTCTGCTACTTCTCTGGCAATGCAATCTTGTAACTGAAATGTTTTAACTTCCAAGAAGAATATTTATTGGAAATTGCAGTAATTTCCAATTACTGGAAGTTGCTGGAAACATCTCACAACTCAAATGTAGCCCCCTTGAAGAACTTGAGCCAGGACAATACTCTGCTTTCAAATAGGCAATCCAGCAGCCAGCTTTTGCTGGGCTTTAGCTGAATTAGCTAGTGATACACAAAGCAGTCTCCATACCTAATTCCTGTGTCTCCACAGCCATCTAGTCCACTGTTTTGAAAAGCTAATTAAATGTAAACATTTAGGTGAGTGACTGGTTGTAAAAGGAGCTGTGTGTGAAAGCTGTTCCTACTTAAAGAAACTTCTATCAGTGGTGTTTATGCTTCAGCTTCCCTGATTTCCATTGTCTTTGTGAGCCTTCAGGTTACCTTAAAAGTAGGTTTTGAGCTGCTGTTGGCTGGAGAAGACAGCATGCTGGTACAAAGCACAGCCTGGGTAGCATGGTGGATGGTACAAAGGCAGCAAATACAGATGAGTACCAAATGGAAGGGGAATGGAACATCTCCCTTAATGGGAGGGACTGATGGAGCTCTTTAGCTTGGAGAAGAGGAGACTGAGAGGTGGAGTCACCATCCCTGGAGGTGTTCAAGAGGGGATTGGATGTGGCACTTGGTGACAGGGGTTAGTAGTCATGAGGTCTTGGGTGACAGGTTGGACTTTGATGATCTTTGAGGTCTTTTCCAACCTTATTGATTCTGTGATTCATGTTGATAAACATGCAAAGGGTGAGTGCCAAGAGGATGAAGCCAGGCCCTGGTCAGTGATGTCCAATGACAGCACAAGGGGCACTGGGTGGGAGTTAAGGCATAGGAAGTTTCATGGAAACATGAGAAAATTTCTTTTTTTCCCTGTGAAGGTGACAGAAGACTGGAAGAGGCTGCCCAGGGGGTTGTGGAGTCTCTGAAGATACTCAAAACCCACCTGGATGTGTTCCTGTGTGATCTGCTCTAGGTGATCCTGCTCTGGCAGGGGGGTTGGACTGGATGAGCTTTCCAGATCGCTTCCAGCCGCTAACATTCTGTGATTCTGTGAAAACACTTCCTAGAAGGTGTGGGATTTTTTTTTTATATTGAATATTCTCACAAATGGACTACAAGGACACAAGGTAGAATAAGCAATATGCTCTGAGATAGGTTAAACAGAGGAATGAGGTAGCTGGCAGGAGAACCACCATGTAGTTGAAGCAGTGTCTAGCCAGAAGGTTACATTTTGTTTATCTTTTTCATGTCATCTTGTGAGTAGCTGTCTAAAGTTGGGGTGCACCAGGAACAGGCCAAGCAGTATGGAAGAGGAGAAATTCAACTGTTGCTTCTGCCTAGTATCAGGCAGTTTTTAAAAGGTGCAGAGAAAAGGAAATAAGTATTTGCAAAGACAATATATGCAAATTTTCTGCAAGAGGAAATTGGAGGCAACTTCTTTAGTGTAAAGTTGATCACAGGATGTCAGGGGTTGGAAGGAAGAGATCACTGAGTCCAACCCCCCTCCCAGAGCAGGACCAGAGAATCCAGTACAAGTCACACAGGAACACATCCAGACAAGGCCTTGAAAGTCTCCAGAGAAGGAGACTCCACAACCAATTTGGGGAGCCTGTTCCAGTGCTCTGGGACCCTTTCAGTAAAGAAGTTTCCCTTGTGTTGAGGTGGAACCTCCTGTGCTGCAGCTTACATCTATTGCTCCTTGTCCTATCGCAGGGAGCAAATGAGCAGAGCCTGTCCCCTCCCTCCTCAGCCCTCAGATATTTATAAACATCTATTAAATCCCCTCTCAGTCTTCCCTTTTCCAGACAAAAAAACCCCAGGGCTCTCAGCCTCTCCTCATCAGGCAGTGTTCCAGTCCCTTCAGCATCCTTGTGGCCCTCTGCTGGACCTTCTCCAGCAGGTCTCCTAAACTGGGGAGCCCAAAACTGAACGCAGTATTCAAGATGAGGTCTCACCAGAGCAGAGTAGAGGAGGAAGAGAAAACCTCCCTGGCTCTGCTGGACACACTCCTCTGAATGCACCCCAGGACCCCATTGGCCTTCTTGGCCCCCAGGGCACATTGCTGTCCCATGCAGAACTTGTTGTCCACCAGCACTCCCAGGTCCTTCTCCACAGGGCTGCTCTCCCAGCCTGTCCTGCTGCAGTTTATTCTTCCTCCCCAGAGGCAAGACTCAGATGCAGGACTGATGCTTTATAAAATCTTGTTTCTTAACCTTTATTCTCTGTAGATCAAGTCAAATATCCAGATAGCTATCTCTGGTTATTGCATTAGGGATCCTCCTGGTTTCACTCAGCACCCTGTAAGAAATAAATCGTTTGAAACTTCATATAGTTAATGTTGGGGGGGAGGGGTTGGAGGGGGGAATTTTCACCACATTGTTCCAGATCAGTTTTCTGAACAGCAGCAACACCAAAACTTCAAGCAAGAGATTGGATGCGTAGATCTGAATCTACTGATATCTTTTATTCACATTACCAGTTTCCAAATGAGGTATTAGATTGAGTAATTAGGCAGCAGAAACTGAAGTATCATTTCATAGAGAAAAGCATTGAAGGATGAAAAGCTGTCTGCCTGTCCTGACTGCAGTGTCTGATGTTTACAGCTTTCTATCAGTAAGAAAAGAAGCTGATGAGTAACATTAGCTAGAGGTCATCCCTGATAGTTACATGCTAGCATGGAAATGATCGATGTGGAGTGTTACATGAAGGGAGTGTGATACAGTAAATGACTGTGCTACATGAAATAAATGCCAATTAGTAATCCAGATTACTTTTCCTTGCATTACACTTACAAGCTAACTAAATTATTTCAAAGATAGGAAATATGCTCTGCTGAGACCTCACCTGGAGTACTGTGTCGAGCTCTGGAGCCTTCAATACAGGAAGGACGTGGAGCTGATGGAGAGGGTCCAGAGGAGGGACACAGAAATGCTCAGGGGGTTGGAGCAGCTCTGCTCTGAGGACAGGCTGAGGGAGCTGGGGGTGTTCAGCCTGGAGAAGAGAAGGCTCCAGGGAGACCTAAGAGCAGCCTGCCAGGACCTGAAGGGGGCTCCAGGAAGGCTGCAGAGAGACTGTTTGCAAAGGGCTGCAGGGACAGGATGAGGGACAATGGCTTCAAACTAGAGCAGAGCAGATTGAGATTGGATGTGAGGAACAAGTTCTTCACTATGAGGGTGGTGGAACAGTGGAAGAAGTTTCCCAGGGAGGTGGTTGAGGCTCCTTCCCTGGAGATATTGAAGGTGAGGCTCAACAAGGGCTCTGGGCAACCTGCTGACTGTGAGGAGGTCAAACTGGATGATCTTTGAAGGTCAGTTCCAGCCTGGACCATTCTATGATTCTTGGTTTTGTTTTGTTTTGTTTTTTTTTAATGATGCTGTTTTATATATCTGTGCAAACTACAATTGCAGGGAGCTATTAACAGTAGTTAATCAACTTGTAAGACAAATATCAGGATAATTAGTTACTCTTAACTGTTATGCCTGTACCTTGGAGTGAGATTCTTGCTGTCTTCCCAACATCGCATGAAATTTTGCTGCCCTTTGTATAGAGTTTTTGTCAAGCTTCCTATCTTTTTTTTGTCACATGCCATGACTTACCCTGGCAGCAACTTCATGACATCTTCGGTGGCCCTTTCTCTGAAAAAAAAAAACAAAAAAATTTTGGTTCTGTGCCATCTCTTTTGATAGTCTGTTCTATATTGGCCTTTTTTTGTTTTGTTTTGCTTATAAAGTAAACAAGAGGAAGCCTGAAAAACATTGAAACCTTCTTGTGGAAAACGTGTATTGAGTTGGATCACAGGCTCACAGGATGTTAGGGGCTGGAAGGGACCCAAAGAGATCATTGAGTCCAACCCGCCTGCCAGAGCAGGACCAGAGAATCTAGTGCAGGTCACACAGAAATGCATCAAGACAGGGCTGCAAAGTCTCCAGAGAAGGAGACTCCACAACCTCTCTGGGCAGCCTGTTCCAGTGCTCTGGGACCCTCACAGTGAAGAAGTTCCTCCTCATGTTGAGGTGGAACCTCCTGTGCTGGAGTTTATATCCATTGCTCCTTGTCCTATCACAGGGTGCAACTGAGCAGAGCCTGTCCCCTCCCTCTTGATGTCCAACCCTCAGATATTTATAGACATTTATTAAATCCCCTCTCAGTCTTCTCCTCTCCACACTAACCAGCCCCAGGGCTCTCAGCCTCTCCTCATCAGGCAGTGCTCCAGTCCCTTCAGCATCCTTGGAGCCCTCCCTTGGACTCTCTTGAGTAGATCCCTGTCACTCCTGTACTGGGCAGCCCAGAAGTGGATGCAATATTCCAGGTGAGGTCTCAGCAGGGCAGAGTAGAGGGGGAGGAGAACCTCCCTGGCTCTGCTGGACACACTCCTCTGAATGCACCCCAGGACCCCATTGGCCTTCTTGGCCCCCAGGGCACATTGCTGTCCCATGCAGAACTTGTTGTCCACTCATTCTCCTCAGGGCTGCTCTCCAGCAGATCACCTCCCAGCCTGTCCTTCCTGGGGCCTGGTTCCTTTGGCTTTTTGTTGCGGGAATAAATGATATTGAGGGGCCCCAAACCCCACTGTGGTGTGTATCCTGTGTCAAGGGTAGGACCATCTTGAAAGGGAGGTGGGGGGATCAGAAAGGATACTTGAACCGTGCTGTATTGCATTCATTTGCTGACCTTGGAATCCATTGTCAGTTCATTCTGGAAATAGGTATCTATGATCGGGGACATGCCAGGGTGAGCACTGAATCAGGGGGTTGGGTTGTCTTATTCTTGATTGTCTTTTTTTTTTCCTTTGGCTTTCCTCTGTCCGCGCGTACTGTCACACCCTGTGCAGCTCTGAATATTGCTGTGGTGCCTGGTCTGCTAGGGATTTGGGTTTGCCTGCGTACATTCATATGGGAGAGCAGGGACAGGAGCTGAGGAGCTGTATTAGGCAGCATGGGCTGCCTTTTTCTGTGCTGCGGGATTTTCACAGCCACCTCAGGTGGCATGGTGATTTAGACCTGCTGTTGATGCTGTGTTTGCGTTGTGAGGGTCCCCCTGGAGCTGGCCCTGCTGCTTCTATACTTTCAGCTATTTGGGGGTATGGGCATGCAAATTAAGTGATTGGCAACTGTTGCCAAGTGGTTAGCTGTTGGAGGTGCGTGGGTGAGCAGCGTTTCTCTGGGTGCTACATACCACACAAACACCCAACAAAAAAAAAAAAAAAATAAAAACACACGAACAAAAAAAAGCGATAAGAAACGGGGAGGGGAGAAGGGAAGGAAGGGGAAGGAAGGGAAGGGAGGGAAGGAAGGGGGAGGAAGGGAAGGAAGGGGAAGGAAGGGAAGGAAAGGGAAGGGAGGGGGGAAGGGGAAGGGAAGGGAGGGAAGGAAGGGAAGGAAGGGAGGAAGGAAAGAAGGAAAGGAAGAAAGAAAGGAAAGAAAGGAAGGAAAGGAGAGACCTAAGAACCTCTTCACCGCACGCACGCCCTTAGTCCCGCGACCGGACCGCAGATCGCCCTACCTTCCCTCTCTCCCTCCCTTCCCTCTCTCCCTCCCTTCCCTCTCTCCCTCCCTTCCTTCAACATGGTTTGAGCAAAACATATAAAAGAGACTGAAGCAAAACTTACTCACCTTCATTGTTTTCCAGAAAGGTCAAAGAGGGAAATGTGTGAGAGAAAAAAAACCAAAAAGCATCATCACTGGCATGCAGGTGAAATGCAAAGCTGCCCTGTGGGGCAACAGGGAGCCAGCTGCTCATGACCTGTGCTGTCTGCTGTTAGAGGAAGAGGGCAGAGGAGGGCAAGGAAGCTGGGGAAGGGCCTGGAGAATAAATCTGATGAAGAGCAACTGAAGGAGCTGGGGATGGTTAGTGTGAAAAAGAGGAGGCTGAGGAGAGACCTCATTGCTGTCTACAACTCCCTGAAAGGAGCTTGTGGAGAGGTTGGTGCTGGTCTCTTCTCACAGGGAATTAGTGATAGAACAAGAGGGAATGGCCTCAAGCTGCACCAGGGTATGTTTAGACTGGACATTAGGAAGAATTTTTTCCCCTCAAGAGTGGTCAGGCATTGGAATGTGCTGCCCAGGGAGGTGGTGCAGTCCCCAAGCCTGGCTGTGTTTCAGGGTGGTTTGGATGTGGTGCTTGGGGCTATGGTTTCAGGGTGAGCCTTGTAGAGTAGGGCTCTGGGTTGGACTTGGTGATGCTGAGGGGCTTTTCCAACCTGAATGGTTCTGTGATTCTGTTAGTAGTAGGGAAGAACATTCTGGAGATGTCCTGTTTGTTTGCTTGGACTGTGGGTGAGAGTTTGTATAGTGTCTAGTGTCTGCTCCAAACCTTTAGGTGTGTTTTGCTTAGTTTAGCTCTGAGGAGAGAAGTGGTTAGATGTAGAGAGTAAAAAAACTGCAGATAAAAGATTTTTTTATGAGGAATGAGACAAAAAAATATTTTTTTGGAAAACCTGGTAATTGGTATTCAGCCTGACTATGAGTTTAAAAAGGATGTTTCTCTTTTTTCTCCTTAAATGTGCTTTCATATTAATCTCTGGGCTTGAAGTTAATTGAGATATAAATGTGGTGGCAGTAATAGACCAATTTTGATGCCAGGTTTGCATCTGGAGGTGAATTGCAGAGTTGGGATTGGTTCTAGCCTTAGCAAGAGATGCCTTTCTGGCTGATTTTAAAGGTACATTGGCAATACACACTGCATGTGTATGTTAGTGATGCTTACCAAAGTGCTGCCTCTGTTCTGCACACTTTAAAGGCTAGGTGATTGCACAAAACAGCCAAATAAGAAAAGCAAATGTACTTTGTCTCCTGAAACTTTTCAGCACTGTTAATAGATGGCTGTCTTCCAGTATCTGAAAGGGGCTACAAGAAAGCTGGGGAGGGACTTTTTAGGCTGTCAGGGAGTGATAGGACTGGGGGGAATGGAGCAAAACTAGAAATGGGTAGATTCAGATTGGATGTTAGGAAGAAATTCTTCCCCATGAGGGTGGTGAGACACTGGCAGAGGTTGCCCTGGGAGGTGGTGGAAGCCTCATCCCTGGAGGTTTTTGCAGCCAGGCTGGATGTGGCTGTGAGCAACCTGCTGTAGTGTGAGGTGTCCCTGCCCATGGCAGGGGGGTTGGAACTGGATGATCCTTGGGGTCCCTTCCAACCCTGACAATTCTATGATTCATATTTGACTAGAATCTTTTCTTGCTTCACACGTTGTAAAGGAAGTCTAAGGAGAGGAAAGTGGTCATGCAGCTCTTGAAAACTTCTGGTTGAGGAGAAGAGCACATGGGATACAAGTTTTAGTGGTGTTTGCAATTCACTTTCCATTCTTAGGACAGATGTTCAAGGTGAGGCTGGACAAGGCCCTGGACAACCTGATCTAGTTGGGGATGTCCCTGCTGACTGTGGGGGGTCAGACTGGATGAGCTTTGGAGGTCCCTTCTGGCCTGGACCATTCTGTGATTCTGTGACTTGAGGTGCTCTGTGAAGTGCATTTATAAAGCTGTAGCCACATGACATTGGAAGAAACCACAGCAAGCAAACCCAGTGGTGGTGACTGCTGGTTTCTTCCTTTCCAGAGGCTGGAGTGGGTGGGCAAGTGTGGCAGCCTGCCATGCCAGCAGGCACCATAGAATCATAGAATCCTTTGGGTTGGAAAAGACCTCTGAGATCATCAAGTCCAACCATCAAGACCTCTGATCCAGGCCAGAGAGTACCTCTGATATTATCACAGATTCAACCCAGTTGGAAATGACCTCAGAGATCATCAGGTCCAACCTATTACTTAATACCTAGCACCTCATGACGACTAAACCATGGCTCCAAGTGTCACATCCAAGCTTTTTTTGAACACCTGATCATCAGACCAGTCCAGATCATCAAGACCAGTTGATGCTTTGGCAGCAGTGTCATTGGGCATGGGTGCTAGGGGCCTCCTTCCAACCCAGACACAAGCTCAGCAGATGCTCTGGAAGAGACTTCAGACAGAGAAATGCCTTTAGGCTGCTTGAACACTTCAGAAAAGCCATAGTGCTTATGTCTGCAGTCCAAATTGATTTTTGCTGCTCCATTCATGCAATTAATTTTGGTTTGCACTAGAGATGCTTTCGTCCCCCTTTAAATGGCTTGCTTTGTTTTCTGTCGAAGCGAATGAGTCAATGACACTTTCTGTTGGCATTTGGCAACGTTTGCAGGAGATAAGATCTGTGCCTCAGCCCCTCCTTGACGAGCACAAAGATCTTCTTCAGCACATAGGATTTCTGTGCAGGCAGTTCAAATCCCTGCCCAGCTCAGCGTGTGTGGTGAGGCCAGCAGCAGCAGTCGGTGCGATTCAGTCCCTGCCTTGGCAGCTGAACAGGGCCAGAATTTAGACTTAAAACACTACTTGGCCTGGTGACATAGCAGGGTGGCATTTGCCTCCAGCAAGAGAAATTCTTGCAGTCCTTGAGTGCTTCCTTCAGCAACAGTTAGTGATTGAGTGTGTCGTAAACACGTGGGATTTAGGAATGCCAATGGCATCCACCCATGAAAAATTACTGCAGTAGTGGCTTTTTTTTTTCAGACACTGAAGAGTCTGTCCTTCTAGGAGGTAGACAGGCACTTGAGGAAAAGTGGAGAGAGGAGCTGGTAGAAAGCATCATCATCCTCATGATTTAGGGGAGCTTTCCTGATAAGCTTATCACAGTACATGAGAGGTTGGAAGGGACCTGCAAAGATCATCAGGTCCAACCCCCCTGCCAGAGCAGGAGCACCCAGGGGAGTCTGCACAGGAATGCATCCAGGTGGGGTTGGAAAGTCTCCAGATTCCACAACCTCTCTGGGCAGCCTGTTCCAGGGCTCTGTCACCCTCACTGTACAGAAGTTTCTCCTCATGTTGTGGTGAAATCTTCTATGTTCTAGTTTGAACCTGTTGTTCCTTGGCTTATCACTGTGCACCACCCAAAAGAGCCTGGCCCCCTCCTCCTGACACCCACCCCTCAGCTATTGATAGACATTGATCAGATCCCCTCTCAGCCTTCTCAATCAATAAACAAAGTTTAAGGAAGGTTATATATGTATGACCTTTTCTCTTTTTTTTTTTTAATCTAATATAACACTCTTATGCCCCAAGATAGCTGCCTGTGATGGATTCATTTTCATGAATGCCTACACTGTTTAATTTATTCTTATGAGAAGTGAGAGGGAATGGCTCCAATGCAGCAGGACTGAGAAAGGAGCTGGTGATTGATGAAGTAGGTTGTTCTTTAGCCTGAGCTGGGGATATGCCACATCATGAGCAGTCAAATCCAGTCAGTTAGAAGGGCACTGGCACTCTGAATGATGTTGGCACTGTCTTCTGCATGCATGGCATGTGCTTGTGCTAATTATATTTCAGTGTACAGGTGCAAGTCTTTGATGCTGGGGTGAGAATGGCTAAGTTGCTATTTTTGTCTTCCAGGCACTATTTTTGTCTTGAGTACTAGCATAGTGCTCTTGGGTTTCTTTGGATTGGAATAGGGAACAGGAGTGGCAAGGATTTATTAAATACATCTAGGAGAGCCACAGGGTAGTAAAACTCTGTTGCTGTTTCTGAGCTTGAGAAAGAATCTATGCCTTGTCCATTGCAACTGAGTATGAGCCAGCAGTGTGCCCAAGTGGCCAAGAAAGCCAAAGGCATCCTGGCTGGGATTAGAAATGCTGTGTCCAGCAGGAGCAGGGAGGGGATTGTCTCCTGGGACTCAGCTCTGGGGAGGCCACATCTGGAGTATTTTGTCCAGTTTGGGGCACCTGAATCCAAGAGAGATGTGGAGGTGCTGGAACCAGGGCAGAGGAGGGCAAGGAAGCTGTGAAGGGCCTGGAGAATAAATCTGATGAAGAGCAACTGAAGGAGCTGGGGATGGTTAGTGTGGAAAAGAGGAGGCTGAGGGGAGACCTCATTGCTGTCTACAACTCCCTGAAAGGAGCTTGTGGAGAGGTTGGTGCTGGTCTCTTCTCACAGGTAATTAGTGATAGAACAAGAGGGAATGGCCTCAAGATGTGACTGGGTAGGTTTAGATTGGACATTAGGAAGACATTTTTCAAGGAAAAGTGTGGTCAGGGATGGGAATGTGCTGCCCAGGGAGGTGGTGGAGTCCCCAAGCCTGGCTGTGTTTGAAGGTGGTTTGAATGTGGTGCTTGGGATTCTGGTTTAGGGGTGAGCCTTGTAGAGTAGGGCTCTGGGTTGGACTTGGTGATGCTGAGGGTCTGTTCCAACCTGCATGTTTCTGTGATCCTGTGATCTGTGGTGCTTCCCTAAAGATCAGGTAGCAAAGTGTAGTTTAGTAGTAATGACAGCACATTGCTTCCTCTCTGATTTTTGGGTTGGTGGGGTTTTGTTCCCCCCTCTCCCCCCTTTTTCTGGTGTTCAGGAGACTTCTTCAGCTTGCTTCAGGTTGCATTCAGTGTTTGCTGCTGGAACTACAAGCATCTGTTGGGATTTGCAGCTTAAAAGCAGAAACCACTCACTTTGGATGTTAACAGCAGTCTTCCTACCTTTCTTTACATAAAAATTCTCTAAATGAAGAGTGTGGCACAGGCTCTGCTGTTTCTAGTGCCCACACTGCTGGGTTTGCATGTTTTGTACCTGATCCATTCTCTGTTTTGATCAGGTGTGGTTTGCAGCTAACATTTTTGTGAGTTTTGCTTGCATTTAGCTAAGGTGCTGCTGAGGAAGAGGTGAAAAAGCTCAGGGGCATCCAAGTGATGAGAGATAAAGATGGACCTCTTTCAAAGAGATTGCTTCATCAATCTCAGTCAAATAGTTGGTTTTTATATACTCTGGTAAGGAATATTTGAAGCTTGATGAAGATGTGAGATTATCCTTTCATGTGTACTGTAAAGTATATTGCACATATTCAGTATCTTATTTCCTGTCTGAAGCTATTCTGTAATGTAAGTCACAGGGGATTAGGGCTTGGAAGGGACCTCCAAAGCTCATCCAGTGCAACCCCCCTGCCAGAGTAGGATCACCTAGAGCAGATCACACAGGAACACATCCGGGCCAGTCTTGAGTATCTCCAGAGAGGGAGACTCCTCAACCCCCCTGCAGCTTCTTCCAGGACTCTGGCACTCTCACAGTGAAAAAGTTTTGGGTTTGTTTTTTGATTTGTTGTTTTTTTTTTTTTTTAAATGTAATTTTTGTTGTTGGTTGGTTGGGTTGGGTTTTTGTGGGGGGGTTGTTTTGTTTTGTTTTGAATGCAGGCACTCAATATGAACCAAATGGACAAAGAAAGGAATACACAGAGTAATGCTGCCATGGAAAACTTAACCTTTCTGCATGTTGGCTCACAAAGCTAGGCTGGCATGTCCCAGAAATAAAGAACTCTTTCTATTAGTTTGTAGTACTCCAAATACTACTGCTCTGGGGAGAGCAGATGAGGTCTAATCCAGCTGTATCTCTCTTTTTTTTCCCCCCAAGGGATGCTCTGGTATGACTCCAGAGAGACCTTAGAGCAGCCTTCCAGTGCCTGAAGGGGGCTACAAGAAAGCCCAGAAGGGAATTTTTACAAGGACTTGTAGTGATAGGGTGAGAGGGAATGGATTGAAGCTTGGTGGGGAGCGATTTAGACTGGAAATTAGGAAGAAATTCTTGACAGTGAGGGTGGTTGAGACATTGGAGCAGCTTGCCCAGGGACCTTGTGGATGCCCCCTCCCTGGAGGTGTTCAAGGCCAGGCTGGATGAGGCTTTGAGCTCCCTGGTCTAGCTCTGTGAGATTTTCAAGAGACTAGTTTAATAAAAGCAAAAATAAACAAACAAAACCCCCCCAACCCCACACCACTAAAAAGCATACCTGTGAAATTGTTTCAGGTATCACAGAATCATAGAATTGTCAGGGTCGGAAGGGACCTCAAGGCTCAGTCAGTTCCAACCCCCCTGCCATGGGCAGGGACACCTCACACTACAGCAGGTTGCTGACAGCCACATCCAGCCTGGCTGCAAAAACCTCCAGGGATGAGGCTTCCACCACCTCCCTGGGCAACCTCTGCCAGTGTCTCACCACCCTCATGGGGAAGAATTTCTTCCTAACATCCAATCTGAATCTACCCACTTCTAGTTTTGCTTCATTTCCCCCTGGTCCTATCACTCCCTGACAGCCCAAAAAGTCCTTCCCCAGCTTTGCTGTAATGGTGGACAGCAAATTACTTCTCCGTTTCCCATGGCCTATGACACCAAAGAAGCCTTTCTGCTTTTAAGCTGTGAGTAGTATGGTATGAGTATAAATTAAAAGGGTCTTGCCTTGGTGGCTTTGTTGCATTCCATGCTGAGAATAACCAATTGAGTGAATAATGTAATTTGCTGCTAAGATGGGTTTGGGAGAAATCCATGTCATGGGTTGAGTTGGACCTGCTGCTGCTATCCATACCGTGCTTGCAGCCATGCCAGCTTCAAAAATGAAAGTATTATGGGGCTTGAGGTTCAGATTGTGACATGGGAGGCTTCCTGGGCTTGTTGTTGGGTTCCAGGGTTCTTGGGTGTTGTCTTTTCTGCTTGGATGGCCTCAGGGCAAGGAGGGCTGGGGGAGCAGTTTCCTGGCTTGGGCTTTTGGCTCGCTTGCTTCTGCTGGCTGCTGCTTTGTGCTGTGCTTTGTCTGCAAATAGACTAAGGGAATCATGCATTTTGTACCCTGTTTATCTGATTTTGCTCAGTAAACTCCATTCTTATCTCACTTTTCTTTGTCTCAATCCTGAGTTTTTGTGTGTTACTTTTCCCTCAACTTCTGTGTTGGGGAAAACAGAAATAGGTTAACCTGCTGGTTAACCTATCTTGTTCTGATTTAAACCATTACAAAGGTGCTTTTTCTTTTCCAACCAAATGCAAAAGTCATTTCTAAAACCTGAGCACATGATTTAATGTAGTGCTGGATAGAGGTAGCTCTGTTGGCAGTTCTATGAATACAAACAGAAACAACATTTAAGAAAACTACCCTTGAGGGTAGGAGGATGCTGCAGAGGGACCTGGCCGGGCTGGGTCAGGGGGCTGAGGCCAATGGGATGAGATTCAGCAAGGCCAAGGGCAGGGTCCTGCACTTTGGCCACACCAACCCCATGCAGAGCTACAGACTGGGGGTGAGTGGCTGGAGAGCAGCCTGGCAGAGAGGGACCTGGCAGTGCTGGGGGACAGCAGCTGGACAGGAGCCAGCAGTGTGCCCAGGGGGCATGGAAGGCCAATGGCATCCTGGCCTGGATCAGGAGCAGTGTGGCCAGCAGGAGCAGGGATGGAATTCTGCCCTGTGCTCAGCACCGGTGAGGTCTCACCTCAAGCATTGTGTGCAGCTCTGAGCAACACTGCAAGAGAGATCTTGAGGTGCTGGAGCAGGTCCAGAGGAGAGCAACCAGACTGGGGAAGGGACTGGAGAGGGAAAGGCTGATGAGGAGAGGCTGAGGGAGCTGGGGGTGTTCAGCCTGCAGAAGAGGAGACTCAGGGGGGACCTTATCACTCTCTACAACCACCTGAAGGGAAGCTGTAGTCAGGTGGGGGTCAGGATCTGCTCCCAGGCAACTTGTGCCAGGACAAGAGGGCATGGCCTGAAGCTGTGCCAGGGGAGGGTTAGGTTGGATGTTAGGAAGCACTTCCTGACAGCAAGGCTGATTAGGCACTGGGATGGACTGCCCAGGGAGGTGGTGGAGTCACCATCCCTGGAGGTGTTTAAGGAGAGATTGGATGTTGAGCTGATGTGGTGGTGTTGGGTCATAGGCTGGACTTGATGATCTCAGAGGTCTTTTCCAGCCTCAGTAATTCTGTGGTTCTGTGAGTGATGCAGTTTAAAACTACATCAGGTGGTAAACCTTATTTAATTGCATCAGGAAGAGAAGCAAAACCACCCCCACGTGTGACATATACAGGTGAGAAGGAGAAGACTATAGGTTGTGTGTAGTCTGATGTACAGGAAATCCAGCACAGGTGGGAAATGAAGCAAATCATGAGCCCTACAACACTGTCATGTTTTTTTTTTTTAGCATGCTAGGGGATGTATGTCAGGTTACAGCTCTTTTCAGACCTCGTTTGATAGCAGCTTCAGTTGGGTCTCACTCGTGTGATGCAGTCACACACTGAGAAGGGTAGGAGATTGTTATACTTTTTTTTTTTTTCTGGTGTTCTTATGTCAGATTTTGTTTACTGTGCTTTGGATCAGAAATATGTAGGTCCTGACCTTTCCTTGAGTTTCGTGGCAGCCTTGAATATGAAGCAAAGAGAAACCCTCATGGTCCCTTTTTCCCCCTTCTCTGTTACGTGATTGTCACCAATTAAAAAAAAAATGTTTTACTATAACCTCTTGACTACTTTATACAGCAGATCAGGCAGAGTTAAGAGGTGTAATTAATTTCATCTTCTTTAGCTGGACTGTGTTTTCACTGCTGACTATTTGCCAAAAAAAAAGTATCCCCTGGAAATTCTGTTATCTGATGGCTGTACAGTAAAAATGAGTTAGCAGTTAGTTACTTCCCATTCTCTCTATGCAATCATATTGATGGCATAAGTTTGGCCTGGTGGGAAGTCACCAGGTTGTACTTTATGATATAGGGTAGGAAACTTGAGCAGGGTGCTGGGACCTGTACTGTTAATACTTTTATCAATGACACAGACAGTGAGATTGAGGCACCATCAGCAGTGTGCAGATGGCACCAAGCTGAGTGGTGCTGTTGATACAGCAGAGGGACAGGATGGCATCCAGAGGGACCTGGACAGGATGCAGAGGTGGTGGCCAGGTGAACCTCATGGGATTCAACAAGAGCAAGTGCAGGGCTCTGCACCTGGGCCAGAACAATCCTCACTGTCAATACAGAGTGGGGGAGGAGGGGATAGGAAGCAGCCCTGAGGAAAAGGCCTTGGGGGTGCTGCTGGATGAGAAGCTGGCCAGGAACAGGCAGTGTGAGCTTGCAGCACAGAAGGCAAATCCCAGCCTGGGCTGCATCCAAAGCAGCATTGCCAGCAGAGCCAGAGAGGTGATTCTGCCACTTTGCTCTGCTCTGCTCTGCTGAGACCTCACCTGCAGTGCTGTGTGCAGCTCTGGAGCCCTCAATACAGGAAGGACATGGACCTGATGGAGAGGGTCCAGAGGAGGGCTATGAAAACGATCAGGGGAGACCTAAGAGCAGCCTGCCAGGACCTGAAGGGGGCTACAGGAAGGCTGCAGAGAGACTGTTTGCAAAGGGCTGCAGGGACAGGATGAGGGACAATGGCTTCAAACTAGAGCAGAGCAGATTGAGATTGGATGTGAGGAGCCAGTTCTGCACCATGAGAGTGGTGGAACACTGGAAGAGGTTGCCCAGGGAGGTGGCTGAGGCTCCTTCCCTGGAGATATTCAAGATGAGGCTGTATTAGGCTGTGGGCAACCTGATCTACTTGGGGATGTCCCTGCTGCCTGCAGGAGGTTGGACTGGATGAGCTTTGGAGGTCCCTTCCAGTTCTATGATACTTTTGTGTTTTGATAAAGGCAGGATTTGAGGAGAAGCACACTGACTGTAAAGGCAGGGTATAGGTGAAATAACCAAATTATTTTCTGGAGTTGGTTGATATTCTTTAGAGGTTTGGGGGTTTGCTTTTTAATGACCAGTTAGACGCATAGATATGAGTGTACTTAATTTCCTGTCCAGTGTAGCAGCTGACACAGCCATTCCATGAGTGCAAAGCTTCCTAGGTGTGTACTTTCTCTGGAGTGCTATGCCTCACACCCCATCAGAGGGGGTGCCAGCCAGACATTGGTGATACCAGCCTGGGAAAAAGGGAATGGATGGGACTGCCTTAATCTGAGGCTTCAGATATGCTCTGTGTATTGACTTCATTTTTTTTCCTGAACAGACTTGGTTGTGATCTTTACCATCTGTTTTGGGAAGGGGGAGATCTAACTTTTACTCCTGACAAACCCATAATAGATCTGCTTTTTTCACCACCACGTAGACAGCACATAAATCAGACAGCTGCAGAACAGAAACCAATCTGCTAAGATAACTATTGCTAATTATTCATCTGCTGGGGACAGGGTGGCTTAAGATTTGGACTATGAAATTACAGAGCTTTTCACCTCCTGCATTACCAGACCTGTTGAATCAGAGCACTGCCCAAAAGCCATGACCATCTCATGGCTGTGGGCTGCTGTGAAATGAGTTACTGGGCTTTATCCAGTTGTTAGGGGAGAAATTCCTGTCCGAATCGCATAACCGTGGCTGCAGCTGGCGGCCCCGGCAGGCTGCTCACCGGCAGGCTGCTCACCGGCAGGCTGCTCACCGGCAGGCTGCTCACCGGCAGGCTGCTCACCGGCAGGCTGCTCACCGGCAGGCTGCTCACCGGCAGGCTGCTCACCGGCGGACCCGGCCGGGCTGCTCACCGGCAGGCTGCTCAGTGGAAGCCCCCAGCCGGGCTGCTCAGTAGGAGCCCCCAGCCGGGCTGCTCACTGGGGACCCCAGCAGGCTGCTCAGTGGGAGCCCCCAGCCAGGCTGCTCAGTGGTTGCCCCAGCAGGCTGCTCAGTGGGAGCCCCAGCAGGCTGCTCGGTGGGAGCCCCAGCAGGCTGCTCAGTGGGAGCCCCCAGCAGGCTGCTCGGTGGGAGCCCCCAGCCGGGCTGCTCGGTGGGAGCCCCCAGCCGGGCTGCTCGGTGGGAGCCCCCAGCCGGGCTGCTCGGTGGGAGCCCCCAGCCGGGCTGCTCGGTGGGAGCCCCAGCAGGCTGCTCAGTGGGAGCCCCCAGCCGGGCTGCTCAGTGGGAGCCCCCAGCCGGCTGCTCAGTGGGAGCCCCCAGCCGGGCTGCTCGGTGGGAGCCCCCAGCCAGGCTGCTCGGTGGGAGCCCCCAGCCAGGCTGCTCGGTGGGAGCCCCCAGCCAGGCTGCTCGGTGGGAGCCCCAGCAGGCTGCTCGGTGGGAGCCCCCAGCCAGGCTGCTCGGTGGGAGCCCCCAGCCAGGCTGCTCGGTGGGGGCCCAAGCAGGCTGCTCGGTGGGAGCCCCAGCACCTACATGAGTCAATGCAAAGCTTAAATAGGTGATTCTCCTTCTGTCTGCAGGGTACCACTGTCTACAGACCTGTAGAGAAGGGAATGTTCCAAGGAGACCTTATTGTAGCCTTCCAGTATCTGAAGGGGGTGTACAAGAAAGCTGGGGAGGGACTTTTTAGGGTGTCACAGAGTGATAGAACTTGGTGAGTTGAGCAAATCTAGAAGTGGGTAGATTCAGATTGGATGTTAGGAAGAAATTCTTCCCCATGAGGGTGGTGAGACACTGGAGCAGGTTACCCAGGGAGGTGGTGGAAACCTCATCCCTGGAGGATTTTAAGGCCAGGCTGGATGTGGCTGTGAGCAACCTGCTGTAGTGTGAGGTGTCTAGAGACTTGTAGACAGAGCATTAAAGAGCATTATTTAAAAGAAAGGTATAATGCATGCTGATAGTAACTTCAATGTGATTGCAGACTGGAGATCTGTAATCACTCCTCTAGGAGTTAAAACAAAATAATTAAAGCAGAAGAAACTGAAAAACCACAAAATGGTTTTGCCACATGAGAAAAGTGGTATTTAAATGCAGAAGCTTAGTGCTCCTGGATTACCATGAAGTCTAGGAAGGATGGGAAGCAAAATGGAATAATTAGTCCTAAAAAGGATTGGGTTTTGGCATGGAGGTTAGTAGGGATTTAGGCTAGACATTACTCATTCTCGTGGTCATACAGGAGAATGCTTGCATTTTACAGCACTTCCTGGAGAAGAAGAGGCTCAGAGGAGACCTTACTGTAGCCTTCCAGTATCTGAAAGGGGCTACAAGAAAGCTGGGGAGGGACTTTTTAGGGTGTCAGGGAGTGATAGGACTGGGGGGAATGGAGCAAAACTAGAAATGGGGAGATTCAGGCTGGATGTTAGGAAGAAATTCTTCCCCATGAGGGTGGTGAGACACTGGCAGAGGTTGCCCAGGGAGGTGGTGGAAGCCTCATCCCTGGAGGTTTTTGCAGCCAGGCTGGATGTGGCTGTGAGCAACCTGCTGTAGTGTGAGGTGTCCCTGCCCATGGCAGGGGGGTTGGGATCTGGCTGATCATTGAGGTCCCCTAACAATTCTATGATTCTGTGATTTTCCTCCTAGCTTCAGGATCTTTGTAGATGTGCCTTTCTGTGAAGGAGCTCAGGTGAAGCAAAGCACGGAGAGAGAGAGAGACAGGCAGTAACACATCTGGGAAAAAAGCAATAGCAGCACTCTGCCTCTGAGCACACAGTGCCCATTCTCAGGTACAGATTCCTGACAGAGGCCATCCTACCACAATTTTGAGTTGTCCCAGACCTACAGAGGAAAATAATTGTCAGGAGCAGCACACCAGAGGTACATAAAAGTTTTAGTGTCCACCTTCTTTTCCTGTGTATAAACTGGTAAATTTTAGTAGAACAAGAAGGATAAGCTGAAAAAAAATCAACTAAATTTGATGCATCTGATGGTGACCTTCAGGGTAATTTTCTGATGCAGTCTGTAAGTTTTTCAGCAGACGACAATAACCTTCTCTGAAGGGATGTTGTGGAGAGGCTGGTGCTGGTCTCTTCTCCCAGGTAATTAGTGATAGAACAAGAGGGAATGGCCTCAAACTGTGACTGAGTAGGTTTAGACTGGACATTAGGAAGAATTTTTTTAGGGAAAGAGTGGTCAGGCATTGGAATGTGCTGCCCAGGGAGGTGGTGGAGTCCCCAAGCCTGGCTGTGTTTGAAGGTGGTTTGGATGTGGTGCTTGGGGCTATGGTTTAGGGGTGAACCTTGTAGAGTAGGGTTAATGGTTGGGCTCGGTGATCCTGAGGGGCTTTTCCAACCTGAATGTTTCTGTAATTCTGCAACCTTGTTTGTTTTCTGACACCACTGTTTTTCTGCCCTTGTCCAAAGCTGTGCTCAGTTCATCAGGGACAGGAAGCTGGCCTTAAGGAAAATGCAACTGAATAGGCTACAGCAGGGAAGCAGCCAAATTTGAAAAGCCTGAAATCTCTTGCTCTCAGAGCACTTGGACATAGCTCCTTAGAAGTCCTAATCCCCAAATTTTGTAATCCCTAGACAGAGCCATAATTGCATAACCAACATGTGCTTATTACAGAGCACCAGCAAATGCCAGAGTTAGGAAAGCCACCATCCCAAGCTCTGCATTTCACATCTGAAATCAGGAGGAGCACTTTCAAACCACTACCACTTCTCTGAACGCTCTGTTCTTATGTGCAAAGCCCTCCCCAGAGCTAACAAGTTCCATTTTTTTTCCTTTTTCCCTAGGGACAAACTTCCATGTCTCTTGTCACACTGCAGAAAACTGAAGTCTGTTTGCCAGGTGCTGACAATGCAGGGTTTTCATAGAATGGTCCAGGCCAAAAGGGACCCCAAAACTCAGCCAATCTCACCTCCCCACAGGCAGCAGGGACATCCCCAATTAGATCAGGTTGCCCAGGGCATTGATGAGCCTTTTCCTGCCAGTGCTGTGCAGCTAGGAGGATGACTTGCCTGCTTGTGCTCAAGGCACTGGCTCAGACTTTTGTACAGGGGCACAGACTGGACTTTGTTGATCCTCCTAAGGACATGAGCAAGTTGAACAGTCCAGCTTTTCCTCCAGCTTTTTACTGCATTTACCTATTCTCACCTTGCTGCTTGCTTGCTATCCAAGCTCCAGACTGTCTCCAAGCTATCCCTTCTGCCTGTGTGCCCAACACCACCTCTCTGTAGGGAGCTGAAAAGGATGCAGTTTTCTGTCAGCTCCATAGTGCATCAGTCCTGGTGGTAGAGGTTTGGGGAAGATTTTAATTAAGAGTCAAAGCAGCAGTTCTGGAGCCAATCAAAATGATAGTGCTAATTGTTTCTAAAGAGCTAAGAATAGATGAAGAATGTCTCTGGCCAGCCTGCTGTAGTGTGAGTTGTCCCTGCCCATGGCAGGGGGGTTGGAACTGGCTGATCCTTGTGGTCCCTTCCAACCCTGACTGATTCTATGAATGTCAAGCCTGTTCTTCAACTACTGTTAGACAGCCATTTGTAAATGGTCCTTTAGTCAGATTCCATACAGAGAAGCAAAAGGGAAGTGAGAAACTGCCACTTGAAGCTTTTCCTGCTGGTCTCATTTTTGTCGTTGAGGCTTAAAATATTTACAAGCACTGAAAGCTGATACCTGAGGAGAGCTGGGGGTAGAAAATGTTGCTCAAGCAGCTACCAGCATCTGTAGCTGTATTCTGCCAGCTCCACAGAGGTTCAGTACTCCATGTTCTACTTCAATCACCTCCATGTTTCAGTATTGTTCATTCTAAACCACATTCTTTCCTTTTACTTTGTTTGTTTAAAAAAAATAATAGAAATGAACTTTCTCTTCTTTTTTTTTTTTTTCAAGTAGTGCTTATGCAATTCAGTGACAGAAAAAGTGCTGTTGAACTTATCATAGAATCATCAGGGTGGGAAGGGACCTCAAGGATCATCTAGTCTCACCAGAGCAGAGGGGGAGAATCACCTCCCTCGACCTGCTGGCCACACTTCTCCTGATTCAGCCCAGGCTCTGCTTGGCTTTCTGGCCCAAAGTCCAGTGTCTCAGCATCCTCATGGGGAAGAACTTCTTCCTGACATCCCATCTGAGTGCTATTTTTTGCCTGAAAGAGCATCACCTTCTGTGAGATCTTTGTTGAATCTTATGCCCATGTTCTGCCCTGCCTGGATTACCATAAATCCTGCTTGTTCTTGTGGGCTTCAGTGAATGTAGTTCTGTGCCAAGCACAGAGACAAAGAAAGCACAGAGGTGTAACCAAGGATTTGAGCTCCATACTGCAAGAAGAAAGCTGCTCTTTGGCAATCTGAAAAGCAGCAGGACTTGAACACCAGCACTTTCTGAGCTAATGCCACCAAGGCCAAGCAACCCTTAAAGGAAACCCTCAAAAGAAAGCCACTCTGTAGTAAACACCTGCCTCAAATTTTGATGCTTAGAAATATTTCAAAGCTAATCCAATTTAGAACTGTCTTCTTTGTGTTTTTTTTTTTTTCTCCCTTCCCCCCCCCCTCCCTTTTCTCCTTTATAGCCAGTTTTCTAGACAACATGCCCTTGCGAAGTTCTGGCAAGTTCAGCATGGAGACCAGGAAAGAAGATGGGGAGAGCACAGCACCTGCCCCTCCACAGAAGAAGCTGTCCTGTCAGTGCCACCATCACTGCCCTGAGGACTCAGTCAACAGCACCTGCAGGTTTGTGCAACGTGGAGTTGGTGGTGAAACATGGGGGAAGCCTGTTTGTGGGGGCTCAGCTGCCAGAGGTTGGATGCTGCAGCATTTGTTTGAGCAGTGATTTCTGAGTGAGTTGTTTACACACTAGATCTAAAAATCAGAGGTAAATTTCACCTAGATATCAGCTACATATTTGTATTTTTATGGTAAGGCTGTTTACATGTTTACAGCAGAGCCAGAGAGGTGATTCTGCCACTTTGCTCTGCTCTGCTGAGACCTCACCTGGAGTACTGTGTCCAGCTCTGGAGCCCTCAATACAGGAAGGACATGGACCTGATGGAGAGGGTCCAGAGGAGGGACACAAAAATGCTCAGGGGGTTGGAGCAGCTCTGCTCTGAGGACAGGCTGAGGGAGCTGGGGATGTTCAGCCTGGAGAAGAGAAGGCTCCAGGGAGACCTAAGAGCAGCCTGCCAGGACCTGAAGGGGGCTCCAGGAAGGCTGGAGAAAGACTGTTTGCAAAGGGCTGCAGGGACAGGATGAGGGACAATGGCTTCAAACTAGAGCAGAGCAGATTGAGATTGGATGTGAGGAACAAGTTCTGCAGCATGAGGGTGGTGGAACCCTGGAAGAGGTTGCCCAGGGAGGTAGTTGAGGCTCCTTCCCTGGAGATACTCAAGGTTCAACAAGGGCAGGTGTAGAGTCTTGCACCTGGGAAGGAACAACTCAGTGCACCAGGATAGGCTGGGGACTGACCTGCTGGAGAGCAGTGAAGGTGAAAGGGACCTGGGGATCCTGGTGGATGGAAGATTGACCATGAGCCAGCAATGTGCTCTTGGGGCAAAGAAGGCCAATGGCATCCTGGGGTGTGGTGAGTAGGTGGAGAGAGGTTCTCCTCCCCTTCTACTCTGCCCTGGTGAGGCTGCATCTGGAATATTGTGTCCAGTTCTGGGCCCCTCAGTTCAAGAAAGTCCTCAGAGAACTGCTAGAAAGAGTCCAGCACAGAGCCATGAGGATGCTGAAGGGAGTGGAACATCTTCCTCATGAGGACAGACTGAGGGAGTTGAGGGCTCTTTAGCTTAGAGAAGAGGAGCCTGAGAGGTGACCTCATTGCTGTTGATAAAGATGTGCAGGGGGAGTGCCCAGAGGCTGGAGCCAGGCTCTGCTGGGTGATGCCCAGTGCCAGCACAAGGGGCAGTGGTGGAAACTGAGGCATAGGAAGTTCCATGGAAACAAGAGGAAAAATTATTTCCCTGTGAGGGTGACAGAAGACTGGAAGAGGCTGCCCAGAGGGGCTGTGAAGTCTCTGGAGATACTCAAAACCCACCTGGCTGTGTTCCTGTGTGATCTGCTCTAGGTGCTCCTGCTCTGGCAGGGGGGTTAGACTGGATGAGCTTTTGAGGTCCCTTCCAGCCCCTGAGATTCTGTGATTCTTTGAGGCTGGATGAGGCCCTGGGCAACCTGATCTAGTTGGGGATGTCCCTGCTGAGTGCAGGGAGGTTGGACTGGATGAGCTTTGGAGGTCCCTTCGAGCCCAGACCATTCTATGATTCTTATGATCCTAATAATTGTATTAACTCATTGCCTATGAAATATTCTGAAAGGTAGGAGGTGGTTTCTAAAGGTGCATGCAGTTAAGGAGAGGAAACTGACTTGAGATGTATCCAAAATGTTAGCAAATGCTTGAAAATTTATAATCCCTCTCTGTGGAACAACACTCCTAAGAACTCTGCACTTGGTGTGTGTCTGCAATAGTCAAGCTATGTTTTGTAGGTCCTCAAGGCTTTGGGCTTGTGGTTTTTTTTTTTTTTTCCTTCTGCTTAGCTGGATGAGAGGCATGTCCAGGTGTGCACAGTCCCATCTAGAGCTCAGCTTTTGTTTCATTGGCACTGCCTGAAGCAGCAGAGGTGACTCAGGGTACCTATGGTGGGACCAAACTGCTGTTCCCCCACCCAGAAGCAGCTCTCCCTGGACACATATTACTGCTGTTAAATGAGTGTCAAACACCTCTGTCTTGGCTTGAGGTGCAACAAAGTAGGGCTGAGCTCTTTATGTTCCACCTGAGGAATGTAAACTTTTCTGCTTACTTAGAGCAAGTAAGATGCTGGAGATATTCACCACCAGCTATAGCCTGCTGGAATTGTGGGAATGTGAGGAGCATTGAGGCAGGGCACAGATGTGAGCACAGCTGAACCTGCCAGTCAGGTATGCAGTGCTGCTGGGCAGGCTGACTTGGTGTCAGCTGTTGAAGGCAGCACATTAAAGAGACAGATGAAGAAAGCCTAAGGTTGCTGAAGATCCTGATTGCTTTGTTGGGATTTTGGGTGGTTTGTGTAGCCTGACTTAACTACAGTTTCACTCTGAGGCGTATCAAAGCTTTGATGACAGCTGTGAAAACCATTTCCTCTTTCTAGCCTCATCCTTCAAACCCATGCTCTAGCCAGGAGTCAGACCTAGCTGTTCTCACATGGCAGTCAGTTAGGAAAAGCTGTAAAATCCCACTCAGATATTAATTTGCAGATCCCCTGCAGTGTGGATCAGCTGTTTCCTGTTCCTGCTCAGCAAGAGCCATGGCTTTCACACTGCTGTCTCACTCAGTAACAGAGAAGTTGCAACTGCTACAGGAAGCCTCTCATGTTATAATCTGAGCTTCAAGCTCCATAATCACAGAAAACATCCAGTTGGAAGAGACCTCCAAGCTCATCCAGTCCAACCTTTGACCCAGCACTGCAGGGTCAGCACCAAACCATGTCCCTAAGCACCAGCTCCACACACTGCTGAAACACCTCCAGGGATGGGGACTCCAGCACTGCCCTGGGCAGACCATTCCAATGGCTGAGATCCCTCTCTGGGAACAAATATTTCCTAGCAGCCAGCCTCAACCTCCCCTGCTGCAGCTTGGAACCATTTCCTCTGCTCCTGTCCCTTGCCCCCAAGGAGCAGAGGCTGTCCCCTCCTCACTCCAACCTCCCTTCAGGGAGCTGGAGAGAGCAAGGAGGTCTCCCTCAGCCTCCTCTTCTCCAGGCTAAACACCCCCAGCTCCCTCAGCCCCTCCTCACAGCCCAGGGGCTCCAGGCCCTTCTCCAGCCTCATTGCCCTTCTCTGGACACTCTCCAGCCCCTCACTGTCCCTCTGGTAGTGAGGGGCCCAGAACTGAAGCCAGCACTCGAGGTGTGGCCTCAGCAGTGCTGGGCACAGGGGGATGATCACCTCCTGTCCCTGCTGCCCACCCTGGCTCTGATCCCAGCCAGGATGCCATTGGCTTTCTTGGCCGCCTGGGCACTGCTGCCTCGTATTTAATCCACTGTCAACCAGAACCCCTCAGGTCCCTCTCTGAGTCTCAGCTTTCCAACCACACATCCCCAAGCCTGTAGCTCACCATGGGGTTGTTGTGACCCAGGCTCAGGACCTGGCACTTGGCCTTGTTAAACTTCATACAATTAGCCTTGGCCCTTGGGTCTAACCTGTCCAGGTCCTGCTGCAAAGCCTCCCGACCCTCAGGCAGATCAACACAATCCCCCAGTTTGGTGTCATCTGCAATACTTGGCTCCAGCCAGCACTTTCATTTTGAAGCTGGCATGACAGCAGCATGGTATGAATAGCAGCAGATTCAACATAAGTCAAGACTACTGAGATGGGATCCCTTCAATGTCTCTCAGTGTCTGAGGGGTGGGTGTCAAGTGGAGGGGGCCAAGCTGTTTTCAGTGGTGTGCAGTAATAAGCCAAGGAACAACAGGTGCAAGCTTGAACATTGAAGGTTTCACCTCAACGTGAGGAGAAACTTCTTTCCAGTGAGGGTGACAGAGACATGCTGGAAGGTGTCCAGAGAAGGGCCATGAGGATGAGCAGAGGGCTGGAGCTGCTCTGCTCTGGAGACAGACTGAGAGAGTTGGGGCTGTTCAGTCTGGAGAAGAGAAGGCTCTGAAAGGCTCTGAGAAGACCTTCTTGTGGCCTTCCAGTATCTGAAGGGGGCTCCAAGAAAGCTGGAGAGGGACTTTTTAGGCTATCAGGTAGTGACAGGACTGGGGGGAATGGAGCAAAGTTGGAAGTGGGGAGATTTAGGCTGGATATGAGGAAAAAGTTCTTCCCCATGAGAGTGGTGAGAGCCTGGAATGGGTTGTCCAGGGAGGTGGTTGAGGCCCCATCCCTGGAGGTGGCTGAGGCTCTGGCCAGCCTGATCTAGTGTGGGATCTCCCTGCCCATGGCAGGGGGTTGGAACTAGATGATCCTTGTGGTCCCTTCCCACCCTGACTGATGCTGTGATTTGATGTTTGTATAAAAAGGAGGACACCTGGTGGCCGTTTAAAATCCTCTCCTGAAGTGATTCAAGTCAGTGTTCTTTAACCACATCTGTACCAAACCCTCTAACTGGCTGCTGTGCTCCTACACAGAATTTCCCTTTCTTTATATTTCTGCAGCTTAAGCCTAATAAATACCTTAGGGAGCTAAAGATAACACTGCAGCTTACAATGCAGACTGCTTTCTCTAGCAATAGGAAAGCAGGAACTCTGCTTAGAGCCAGAGAATCACTAGGATTGGAGAAGACCAAATCCAACATTCAGCCCAACACCACCACCATGCCCACTGAGCCATGCCCCAGAGTGCCATGTCTGTATGTTTTTTAATTTAACACCCAGAATCAACCAGGTTGGAAATGACCTCCAAGATCATCAAGTCCAACTGATCACCCAAGCCTAACTAATCAATTGGATACCACCACTTCCCTGGGCAGTTTGGTGCAGTGCTTGACCACTCCTTCATTAAAGAATTTTTTTCTAATACCTAATCTTAACCTCCCTATGCCTGACTTGAAGCCATTTCCTCTTGTTCTGTCTCTAGTTACTTAGGAGAAGATAGAGATTAGTTAGAGTGTGCTTTTAAAAATGGGGCAAACCTCTTGAAGTTCAATAAGGACAAGGGCAGGGTCCTGCAGCTGGGGAGGAATAACAACAGGCACCAGGACAGGTTAGAGGCTGCCCTGCTGGAAAGCAGCTCCACAGAGAAAGACCTTGGAGTGCTGGTGGGCAGCAAGTTCTGCATGGGACAGCAATGTGCCCTTGTGGCCAAGAGAGCCAATGGGAACCTGGGGGGCAGCAAGAAAAGTGTGGCCAGCAGGGCTGGGGAGGTTCTGCTCCCCCTCTGCTCTGCTCTGCCCTGCTGAGACCACAGCTGCAATCCTGTGTCCAGTTTGGGGCTCCCCAGGTCAAGAGAGACAGAGACCTGCTGGAGAGAGTCCAAGGGAGAGCCAGGAGGATGCTTAGGGACTTGAGCATCTCCCCTGGGAAGAGAGACTGAGAGCCCTGGGGCTGTTTAGTCTGGAAAAGAGAAGGCTGAGAGGGGATCTGATCAACATGGGGTCAAGTGGAGGGGGCCAGGCTCTTTTGGGTGGTTCACAGTGACAAGCCAAGGAACAATGGGGTCAAGCTAGAACACAGAAGATTTCAGCTCAACATGAGGAGAAACTTCTCTAGAGTGAGGGTGCCAGAGCCCTGGAGCAGCCTGCCCAGGGAGGTTGTGGAGTCTCCTTCTCTGGAGACTTTCCAGCCCCACCTGGATGCATTCCTGTGTGGACCATCCTAAGTGCTCCTGCTCTGGCAGGGGGGTTGGACCTGATGATCTCTGGAGGTCCCTTCCAGCCTCTGATATACTGTGATGGGCACGAGTTTTGGAAGCCCCATGACAGGGTCAGCTCCTCAAGAGAGGGTTAGTGTCAGGGAGCAGTGTAAGGAGATCAGTGCAGGAGCTGAAGGTGATGCTAGGGCCAACTACATTCTCACCTACCAGGTTCCCATTTTTCCCAGGGTATCTGAACACCCTGGATGGCCCTTCACATGGAGCTGGATCCATGCACTCTGGTACCAGCACTGCTGCTTGCTGCTCAGATCTGAGCTTAAATAGGCCACCTGGGCAGGAAGTGTAAATGGGTTGGGAGGTCTCAGGTATGAGCACTCTGAGCAATTGAAGCTCATTAGTGCAGTCAGGGCCCTGACAATGAAGATCTCTGCAGAAGGTTTGCAATCCTCTGCTCATGAAGGGGGTGTTGACCTGCAGGGTGCTGAAGCTTTACTCTTCTTGCTGCACATCTGTGCCAGTCAGGAAAAGCTTTCAGCCAGGAAGCCCCAAGCTGCTCAGAATGCATTCAGAGCCTTGTTTTCACTCTTCCATTTCAAGCTTTGTGTGCACAAAGCAAACACAGGGGCAGTTGTGTCTAATTCTGATTAACTGCATGTTTTAAAAGGCAGTGTTAGGTTTAATTGGCTTTGACTGTAATGGGATTGCAATAAAGGCAGAGGCTGATTTAGTGCCTTGTTGTACTCCCTTTTCCACTCACAAATAAATGCTGACAGCTTTAAAGATTGGGCTGATAGAGTTTAATTTCTTCCATGTTGCCTCCTGGTCTTGGTTATGTTTCTGCCCCATCTGTGTCTTGAGGTAATTTTTGTTATCTGAAGCAATAAAATAATTAAGTTACTTTTTTTCAGTACTACCAGAGGTGATAATCCACTTGAGTGTTACCATTTTCAGTCTCCTGATCTCTGCAAATCACACAGGACTGAATTTTCTTTGGGGCTTGGTATGTGGAAGGGAGAAGACTCCCAACAGTGTGCCACAGCACTGAGTTGAGGCAACTTTTTCTCCTAAGCAGCTGTAATTTTTAAGGGTAAAGTTGAACATCTTCTGCTTACAGGAACTGTGGTGAGAGCTTAAAAAATTAGCCTTTCAATTTCTGTAGTGTTTGTTTTTATATTCTAATGCAATCCTTCAGCCAGGGCTGTACTGGAGGCGGTGAAGTCCTCTTTGATGATTAAACCAAACAACAGAGGTCAGCTGAGGCAAATTCTTGCAAGCTCCAATCTTTCCTTGTCCCCCTCTCCCAGGGCTGTCTGTCTCATGTGGCTCAGCAGGTGACTTTGCCCCGAGTGTTTGAACTGAAAAAAAAGCCACAAAGTCCCCCTCCCATGCTTTTAAGCTCTGTCCTTTGTTCTTAGTTTCATTCAGGGCTTGCCTAGTAGGTATTTAAATTAAACCTTAGGCTAAACAGTGGTGCATGTCCATCCCCATCTTGACTGAGATCTTGTTTTCTGGGTTGTGACTCCAATCTGATTGGTGATTTGGAAGAAGACACATTTGGTGGGTTGGGTCATGTCTCATTCTTGGGGGAATAGTGTAGGACAGCACTACAGAGAAAGAGTGTTGGTAGATAGACCTATATGCAATATATGGAGAGTTGCTCTGCTAGGATGGTTTGGGTACCCTGCTTTCTCTCCACGTGTAAGGCCATCATTCAGCACCCAAAGAGCCAAAAGGTACCCTACACAGCAGTGTGTGTGGTAGGACCAGCACCACCAGTTGTGCAACCATCCAATGTGACCTGGACAGGCTGAGAGCTGGGGGCAGGAACACCTCAGGAAGGTCAAGAAGGACAAGGGCAGGGTCCTGCAGCTGGGGAGGAATAACAGCAGGCACCAGGACAGGTTAGAGGCTGCCCTGCTGGAAAGCAGCTCCACAGAGAAAGACCTTGGAGTGCTGGTGGGCAGCAAGTTCTGCATGGGACAGCAATGTGCCCTTGTGGCCAAGAGAGCCAATGGGAGCCTGGGGGGCAGCAAGAAAAGTGTGGCCAGCAGGGCTGGGGAGGTTCTGCTCCCCCTCTGCTCTGCCCTGCTGAGACCACAGCTGCAATCCTGTGTCCAGTTTGGGGCTCCCCAGTTCAAGAGAGACAGAGACCTGCTGGAGAGAGTCCAAGGGAGAGCCAGGAGGATGCTTAGGGGACTTGAGCATCTCCCCTGGGAAGAGAGCCTGAGAGCCCTGGGGCTGTTTAGTCTGGAGAAGAGAAGGCTGAGAGGGATCTGATCAATGTCTATCAATAGCTGAGGGGTGGGGGTCAAGTGGAGGGGGCCAGGCTCTTTTGGGTGGTGCACAGTGATAAACTAAGGAACAATGGAGGCAAACTTGAACAAGGAAGATTTCACCTCAACACGAGAAGAAAATTCTTTAGAGTGAGGGTGACAGAGCCCTGGAACAGGTTGCCAGGGAGGTTGTGGAGTCTCCTTCTCTGGAGCCTTTCCAACCCCACCTGGATGCATTCCTGTGCAGACTCCCCTGGGTGATGCTGCTCTGGCAGGGGAGTTGGACTGGATGATCTCTGGAGGTCCCTTCCAACCTCTGATATACTGTGATGCTGTGACTGTGTTCTTGGAGGTTAGTATGTCTAGCAACAGTGACCCAGTGTGAGCCATCTTCTTTGCTTTTGTTACACCTGAATGTCTCTCCTTGCCTTCAGAGTAGCTGTACAAACCTCTGAAGGTGCATCTGGCTCAACAGGTGCCATCATGCTGTACTTCCTGATGCACAGCTGCTAACTTTATTATTTCCTCTGAAAAACTGGTCTGGGTTGAACACATTTATGCTGACTCTTTGTTTCATGGATGGACATTAGGAATTTTTTTTTTTTTTTTCCCATCAAGAGTGGTCAGGCATTGGAATGTGCTGCCCAGGGAGGTGGTGGAGTCCCCAAGCCTGGATGTGTTTCAAGGTGGTTTGGATGTGGTGCTTGGGGCTATGGTTTAGAGGTGAAGCTTGCAGAGTAGGGTTCATGGTTGGACTTGGTGATCCTGAGAGTTTTTTCCAGCCTGAATGTTTCTGTGCTTCTGTGATGGTGTTTTGCTAGCTTTGGCCTTCATCATCTTCCTTAAGCAAAGAATGTCACAAAATATGTGAATTAAGTGCAGCCAATTTTTGAATTAGATCATTTCAGGCAGACTTTTACAGAAGAATCTGAGCTTGCCAGTTTCTCAACAGAACAGAACATCATTTTCTGATAATTTTTAAAAGCAGTGTAGAATGTCATTACGATGCTTTAGATGGAAATGGCTTTTTCTGGTAAAAAAACCCAGGAGTATAAAGAGGAAGAGTGGACAAAAATAATAATCCTTGTCTGGACTCAGTTGCAAATAAAATTAAAGATCAGGCATCTTTTCATCAAGTTATTTGACCCATCTGTTTGTGCTAGGCACTGATTGAGGGGAGGACATTGCTTTTTCAAGTTGCATATTGCCATCCCTGACTGCATCATACACACAGAGAGCCAGCCAGGAAATCTTCAGCACTCAAATTTTGGGGGCTGAGGTATTGCATAGCCTGTAAGAACTGGCTGCTGGCCACTGAGGACATTTCTGTGGGCAGCTGCAAAGCTATTGGCCTTTGTTCCTCTCTTCTGACATTTAGTAAAGGTCTCAGGGTCACATCTTTCTTTCTGGTAATCTGTAATTGTGGCAGCAGAGACTGTCAATATTTCTGCTGTTAACTCCCACTCTTCTCCTGGCATTTGACTTGGCTGCAGAAATTCACCTTTAGCAAATGTGTGGCATGGCAAATCTGTTCTCATTAGTGCTCACATCCAAAATGTATTTAATTGCTCTCCTGCACCATGCTCTAATAAGATGATGCTTCAGTGGGGAAGGTTAGTGGATGGATGTCTTCCTGGATATATTCAGCAACATCAGGTTGTTGAATCCCTTCTTTACATTCTGTTCCCAGAACCAAATTGCACAGGATTCAAATGGCAAGAGTTTTGGAGAACAATCAATTGCAAATGTAAGATGAGATACTACAAGTATAAGACAATGACATACTACAAATATTTCTGTACTTCTCCTTTCTGCTAGGAAGTTGAAGATGGGTTTTGTATATTGCTTTGCATGGATCAGGCATGTATCAGTCTCCACAACAAACACAGAATCAGAGAATTGTCAGGGTTGGAACTGGCTGAGCCATGGCAGGGAGGTTGGAACTGGCTGATCCTTGAGGTCCCTGCCATGGGCAGGGACACCTCACACTACAGCAGGTTGCTCACAGCCACATCCAGCCTGGCCTTAAAATCTTCCAGGGATGAGGCTTCCACCACCTCCCTGGGCAACCTCTGCCAGTGTCTCACCACCCTCATGGGGAAGAATTTCTTCCTAACATCCAATCTGAATCTACCCATTTCTAGTTTTGCTCCATTCCCCCCACTCCTATCACTCCCTGACACCCTCAAAAGTCCCTCCCCAGCTTTCTTGGAGCCCCCTTCAGATCCTGGAAGGCCACAAGAAGGTCTCCTGGGAGCCTTCTCTTCTCCAGACTGAACAGCCCCAACTCTCTCAGTCTGTCTCCAGAGCAGAGCAGCTCCAGCCCTCTGATCATCCTCATGGCCCTTCTCAGGACACCTTCCAGCACCTCCAGATCCCTTCTGTAACAGGAGCTCCAGAACTGGACCCAGAGCTCCAGGTGTGGTCTCAGCAGAGTGGAGCAGAGGGAGAGAATCCCCTCCCTCAACCTGCTGACTATGCTCCTCTCGCTGAAGCTGATGCAGATCTGTTTCTGACTTGTTTCTGACTTGTTATAACAGTAAGAGCAGTTCTTGTTTCTGCCATTGGCAGGTGTGAGGCAGGGTAATCAATAAACCAGCAGGGGTATGCCCTGCCCTTTGCTTGCAGTGTGTGGTCCATCTGACATCCTGTGAACCAGAAGAGGTCAGGAGTGGGAGGGGGGAAGCAGGTAAGAGATCCTTCTTTCTTTTCAGAAGAGTTATTCCACCTCTCACCCAAACTCCTGAGAAATGTTCAATAAAACATGGCCTGAAAACATCTTTTTTGACTTTCTTCTTGGAGGTAGAAACAAACCTTATCAATAAACATTCTGCTCAGCATTGCCTTTGTTACCTTTCCGTCTCGTCCTCTGCCATTGCCTGGTAGGAATGTGATTTATCCTTATTGTTTGGTCTCATCACTTTTCTGGTTTGTTTCATCCAACCTAATGTTGTTTATCTTTTTAAATTTAGAGTAAAACTTTCAGAGCTTGAGGAGCCTGAATTTAATTTTCAGAAGTAAGCTAAGAATCAGAGTCCCATGGCAAGTCAGAAAACAAAACAAAACAACTGAAACAAAACCAAACCAAACAACTGAAACAAAAACCAACCAACCAACCAAACAACAAACCTCTGCCCTTTTCTACTTCTTTTTTTGTCTTTTACAAAACATTTGACTTTTCCATCTCCTGTTTTCCTTGGGTGACCTGAGCATTTTGGGGTTTTCCTTGCTGGGAACTGCTAGCTGAGGAGTTCATTTTTTGTGATCCACTTGATTGCAATTTATTGTTTCGTTGCTCAATCCCTTGGGTTAAACTTACTCATTAGTTTGAATCAAAGGCACCATGCAAACAAATAAAAACTAATCTAATCTAATATTCTACTCAAATGGATTCCTTACAGTCTCTCTTCTTGACAGTCCTATTGTTCCTATCTTTTAAGCTTAAGCAATAAAATCAAGGTGGTTGTTGCCCAGAAGGGTCTCTGACTCATTTTGACTTAGTTGTACGCTCAGTAGAATCGTAGAATTGTCAGGGTTGGAAGGGACCTCAAGGCTCATCCAGTTCCAACCCCCCTGCCATGGGCAGGGACACCTCACACTACAGCAGGTTGCTCACAGCCACATCCAGCCTGGCCTTCAAAACCTCCAGGGATGAGGCTTCCACCACCTCCCTGGGCAACCTCTGCCAGTCTCTCACCACCCTCATGGTGAAAAACTTCTACCTAACATCCAATCTGAATCTACCCATTTCTAGTTCCACCCCCCCTAGTCCTACCTGACATCCTCAAAAGTCCCTCCCCAGCTTTCTTGGAGCCCCCTTCAGATCCTGGAAGGCCACAAGAAGGTCTCCTCAGAGCCTTCTCTTCTCCAGACTGAACAACCCCAACTCTCTCAGTCTGTGTCCAGAGCAGAGCAGCTCCAGCCCTCTGCTCATCCTCATGGCCTTTCTCTGAACACTTTCCAGCACCTCCAGATCCTTCTGGTCATAGGACCTCCAGAACTGAACACAGTATTCCAGGTGGGGTCTCACCAGAGTGGAGTAGAGGGAGAGAATCACCTCCCTCACCCTGCTGGCTATGTAGAAGTCACTGCTGGCTTCTCCCAGCAAGTCATTTGTAATATGCAACTGGTTACTTTCCAAATCCAGCAGTCAATAACCCCTGATGGATTATTATTTGAAGTAATAAGCTTGCTGTGGCCAGACCCTGCACTACTAATACAGAAATATAACCGTGGCAGATGGTTGACGTGAGCACATCCAAGTCATGGCCTGATACTTACAAATGGTCTTTTTCTCTTTATACCTCTGGCTGTGCCTCTTGCTCCCTACATCTTCTTCCTTGCCTTCCCTGTTGTTGCTCAGACTCCCCCTTTCAGCTGAGCGTGGAGCAAATCGTCTGAAGTTCTGCTGCGTCGAAATTTGGTTTCAATCCTTTTATTCTTTTTATTTCCTCGTTCTAACTGAGTTTGTTCCTTCTCCTTTCTACATAATAACCAGTGCTGTTTTCCTGGGGAAATAGCAGAATCTGTTGGGTTTGTGTGACTTAAATGTCTTCCACTATAGAGTTTGGTTGGGGTTTTTTTGTTATTTATTTTCTTTTAATTCTCTTCCTGCAAATCAGTCAATTAGGTTCCTTGCACACGTTGAAGTACATCCCTGAGAACCACCTAATGTACAGCAGGCTCAGTAAAATGCAGCCACCCTTTTAGTGCCCTCCTCCCCTTCTTTCCACAGCATGGAGGCATCTTGACCTTCACTGAGGAAGGAGGACATTCATCGCCAGCACCATCCAGCCAATCTCTTAGTGCATTCATCCTCCCTGGTGCAGGTTTCTGTAAACTGAAGCATTATGGATCACTTTAGGCTCATAACCCAAGGAAACAGTTGCCAAGGGGCTTGATGGTGACTCAAGGACTCATAACACAGGAGTGCTGCAGTTTGTAATACAGTTAAAACAGGGACCACAAATCAGTCGTAATAATATTTTACATTTAGTATCTCATTTTTTTTTTCTTAAGTGTTCACTGTGGTGCAAGGATCCCTGCCTTCTCAGGATCACACAGATTCACAGAATATTAGGGGTTGGAAGGGACCACCAGAGACCACTGAGTCCAACCCCCCTGCCAGAGCAGGACCATAGAATCCAGCACAGGTCACACAGGAACACATCCAGACGGGTCTTGAAAGTCTCTAGAGAGGAGACTCCACAACCTCTCTGTGACCCTCACAGCGAAGAAGTTCCTCCTCATGTTGAGGTGGAACCTCCTGTGCTGGAGTTTATATACCCCTTGTCCTATCACAGGGTGCAACTGAGCAGAGCCTGTCCCCTCCCTCTTGACCCCCAGCCCTCAGATATTTATAAACATCTATTAAATCCCCTCTCAGTCTTCTCCACGCTAAAAAGCCCCAGGGCTCTCAGCCTCTCCCCATAGGGCACATTCTGCTGTCTCCTAATCATCCTTGTAGCCCTCTTTCGGAGTCCCTCCAGTAGATCCCTGTCCCTCTTGAACTGGGGAACCCAAAAGTGGACACAGTATTGCAGGTGAGGTCTCACCAGGGCAGAGTAGAGGGGAGGAGAACCTCCCTGGCTCTGCTGGACACACTCCTCTGAATGCACCCCAGGATCCCACTGGCCCTCTTGGCCACCAGGGCACATTGCTTCACACACAAGGCAGACCTGCTGTAGTGTTGCTGCTTACCTTTCCATGGGGCTCCACAGCTTTACCACACTAATAGTCATACTATAGGCAGAGAACTGAGGTATTTGTTCGTGGAGTTTATAGCTGTGTCCACTTTGTGTGTGCAAGAGCTGGGCCACAGTGCTGTTGGCTGTTGGACTGCGTTGCAAGAGGTTGGCTTTGAGCGCCTGAGTCTTCCAGCCTGCCTTTAGTATGTCACTGATTTGCCTTAAGACTGTATTCAGCAGTGTATTGGATGTTAGGAAGAAGTTCTTCCCCATGAGGGTGGTGAGACACTGGAACAGGTTGCCCAGGGAGGTGGTGGAAGCCTCATCCCTGGAGGTTTTTGCAGCCAGGCTGGATGTGGCTGTGAGCAACCTGCTGTAGTGTGAGGTGTCCCTGCCCATGGCAGGGGGTTGGAACTGGCTGATCCTTGAGGTCCCTTCCAACCTTGACAATTCTCTGATTCTATGATATTCAGTTCAAAGCCTTTTCCTGATTGATTCTTTCCAATCCTCAGCACTGATGGCTACTGCTTCACCATAATAGAAGAAGATGAATCCGGTGGACATTTAGTCACCAAGGGATGTCTTGGATTAGAAGGCTCAGACTTTCAGTGTCGGGTAAGAAATCATTTGCTTGGCTTTTTCATAGCTTTCAGTTGAAGTGCAGGCAACAGATGCTACTATCTCCATATTTTTAACTGCTGTTCATTTGGCAGGTAGTTCTGATGCATTGATGCTGAGGGGAGTGCATTTCTGTCCCTGAATAATGACACTGTAGCTGCTTCTAACGATAGCTTAAGGGTTTGGGGTTGGCACTGCTGTCAGTAACACTCCTCAGAGGAGGTTGGAATTTAGAGGAATCCAGTCTTAATTCCACAAGTCTCCATGTTAGCTAAAATTAGGTAGGATGTTTTTTGATGGACCACAGCAATCTTTGTGTCTGATGGTGCAGTTCAACTTCAGATTCGGGTTTCTGGTGCCAGAAATTTCCTTCGAGTGCAGTGATCACCTGACAGAGGGCAAATCTCACTGCAAGAATGGAGGGGGTATGGGCAGTGAAGCAAGGTGGTTCCAAAGTGGTTTTGCTTTTCCTGACATTAACCTTAAATGATTTTTGATGAATGTAGGAGCAGCCTAATCATCAAGGTCCGTGGAAAGTGTTTTACCCAGAGCAGAAGCAGCTGCTAAATTAGTCCACACAGCAACTCCCATATTACTCTGGCCAGACTGTTTTGAATACCCACTTGTGCTGATTTTTGTAATATCAGTCTAATTGATGGATGGATGTGACTTTCACAATCCTGTCTTGCACCACTGAAGTCACTCAGTGTCTACTGCAGCACTAGGGCACCAGTAGCAATGTGTCAGGCTGAGTTAAGCTCTTAATTATCAAGATGAAATGTTGCTGGATACATTCAGTAGCAGAAACCCTTACTCCACACATCCTGTTAACAGACTACAGTCCAGCTGACAAGCAAGCACATCTTTCTTTTGAGTGCCAGAGTGGTCACAGGATCACAGGATGTGAGGGGTTGGAAGAGATCTCTGGAGATCTTTGAGTCCAACCCCCCTGCCAGAGCAGGACCATAGAACCCAGCACAGGTCACACAGGAATGCATACAAACAGGCCTTGAATGTCTCCAGAGAAGGAGACTCCACAACCTCTCTGGGCAGCCTGTTCCAGTGCTCTGGGACCCTCCCAGTGAAGAAGTTTCCCCTTGTGTTGAGGTGGAACCTCCTGTGCTGCAGCTTACATCCATTGCTCCTTGTCCTATCACAGGGAGCAAATGAGCAGAGCCTGTCTCCTCCCTTCTGACACCCAGCCCTCAGATATTTATAAACATTGATTAAATCCCCTCTCAGTCTTCTCTTTTCCAGACAAAAAAGCCCCAGGTCCCTCAGCCTCTCCTCATCAGGCGGTGTTCCTCCTCACGTTGAGGGTAGAACTATGGTGGTGTATTTGTACAACACAGTCAATCACTTTGCTTTCTCTCAAACTGTTTGTTGCAGGACACTCCTATTCCACACCAAAGAAGATCTATTGAATGTTGCACAGGCCAAGATTACTGTAACAAACACCTTCACCCTACCCTCCCACCGCTGAAGAACCGAGGTAAGGGGAACTGAGCTGTGGCTTCTTGTGCCTTAGGAAGAAACAAAGCCAAAACCAAAGCAGAAGACAGGCTGCATTAAACAGCATCACTGGATTTCTGTAGGTCCTGTGGGGAGCAGTGCTTTGACCTGTGGTTATTGGTGGTTGCTGTTATTCCTGTTGCATGCATGCAGTGAGCACCTGGTGCGTTCCAGTCTCTCCATGTCACAGAGCCACAGAATGTCAGGGGTCTGAGGAAATGTCTTCCTAAGTAAGGGTCATTTCATCTGTGATAAACTCTGGCATTGGCAGCAGAGGCCAGGATTTAGTCTGGGAGAGTCAGTTCAAGGTTGCAGGATGGTTTGCAATCACGGTGTTCCAAGCTGAAACTCCAGAGCAGTGTGCAGATGCACTCTCAGTTATGCAAACAACAGATGATGGCACAAATGGATGCTCAGGGAAAGCCCTGCACCCCTGTAAGCTCTTCCCTGGGATGGGCTGCAGAATCAGATCTGGGGAGACTAGGTGGTGGAGTCACCATCCCTGGAGGTGTTCAGAAAGAGATTGGATGTGGCACTTGGAGCCATGGTTTAAATGTGATGAGATGTTAGGTATTAGGTAATGGACTTGATGAGATGTTGTGAGGTGTTCAAAAAGAGATTGGATGTGGCACTTGGAGCCATGGTTTAGTTGTGATGAGATGTTAGGTATTAGGTAATAGGCTGGACTTGATGACCTCTGAGGTCTTTTCCAACCTGGTTGCTTCTGTGTGACTCTGTGTAAATGTTTCACTGTTTACTAGCAAGCTACTCAGTCAGCAAAACCACATGAAATCCTGACTTCCAGCATAAGATTTCTGTACTACTTGTGTTGGTTTGTTCATTCTAAAGAAGTTCTTTGGAGTGAGAGAGAAGCTCCAAAAGGAAGTCAGTATTTCTTCATACTTACTTAGTATATCAATAAATCACAGAATCACAGAATGTTAGGGGATGGAAGAGACCTTGAAAGCTCATCCAGTCCAACCCCCATGCCAGAGCAGGATCACCTGGAGCAGGTCACATAGAAATGCATCCAGGCAGGTCTTGAATATCTCCAGAGAAGGAAGCTCCACAATCCCCCCTGGGCAGCCTGTTCCAGTGCTCCATCACCCTCACAATGAATTTTTTCCCCTCATTTCCATGTAGAAAAACACTGCAGTGATTTCTCCTTGCTGCTGACAGAGTTTATCCTACACTAAAACTACTTTAAAATACCAAACCAGTGCCTAACACTAGACATGTGGCTAATTCAGATTTCGGTTATTTGGCAATACTACCTGCTGCTTGTACAGGAAGCAATAAGCCAAGCTTTTGGTAGTGGCAGAAGTTGTTTGGATCAGTGTTGGCTTTGCTCTCTGTGTGTATGGGGGGGTAAACAAACCACCCCTTGGGCCCTGTGGTGGCAGACCCCATGAAACAGCAGAGAGAATATTTGTTGAAAGAACAAATTCCTCCAGTGGGAAGAGGATTCTAGCTGCTCTGGGTTGCAAAGTTGTGTATTTGAGCATGACAAACAGAAGGCAGTGTGTTCACTCAACATCCTGTGAAGAATTTTGTTTGAAGTAAATATCACAGTCTCACAGTACATTAGAGGTTGGAAGGGACCTCCAGAGATCATCAGGTCCAACCCCCCTGCCAGAGCAGCATCACCCAGGGGAGTCTGCACAGGAATGCATCCAGGTGGGTTTGGAAAGTCTGCAGAGAAGGAGACTCCACAATCCCCCTGGGCAGCCTGCTCCAGGGCTCTGTCACCCTCACTGTGAAGAAGTTTCTCCTCATGTTGAGCTGAAACCTTCTCTGTTCAAGTTTGTCTCCACTGTTCCTTGTCTTATCACTGTGCACCACCCAAAAGAGCCTGGCCCCCTCTACTTGACCCCCTCCCCTTGACCCCCACCCCTCAGCTATTGATAGACAATGATCAGATCCCCTCTCTTACACTACTGATATTCTGGTGCTGTAGTGTAGAAATGTATTTCAGGAGCTGCTTCATTAAATGTGGATGGACAGGGCTGAAGTCAAGACCTTTTTGAAAGCCTTAAGTAAATATGTCCTGCTCATTGCCAGGTCTGTTTTAATTTGTTACTGCTGCATCCTAGTATGAAAGCTGGGAGGAAAGCTGCATTTTGAGCTGTGGATCCTCACTGCAACCAGGCACAACCTCTGTGTACAAACACACACTGCTGGCAGTGCCTGATACTCTGGCTGTGAACATTGTTTCTGTTGGAAACATTTAGGTGAGGCTGTGATTGACTGAGTACTGTCAGAATTGTATATTGAATTTAGCATAAGCTGTTAAAGTAGAAAGAAAGAGGTGAACTTAAAAGCAAGCTTCTAGGAACAACCTCCTGACCTCCAGAATTCCATGAAAAATGTGTGTGTTCCTCAGCATTTAAAGAACAAGCAGGAATTTGGCTTCTGATGAGCTTATGTCCAAGGTCATGTCTCAAGGGAAAGAGAGTCTAGGGAGAGTGTCCAGCTGGAGGTCAAAGGTTGTTGAACTGCAAATTAACCTTTGCACCAAGGGGACAGCTACAAAGGCTGGATTTCTCAAAGTGCTTTTCCAGACCTGGTATGTGCTGGAAGTTGGGTTTTACACCATCTCCCCCTCCATGCAAAGAAAGAGGGACCACATGCATGACACTGGAAGGCAGAAGAATTACAGAATCACAGAATCAGCCAGGTTGGACAAGACCTCAGAGATCATCAAGTCGAACCTATCCCCTAATACCTAACACCTCCTGACAACTAACCCATGGCTCCAAGTGCCACATCCAAGCTTTTTTTGGAACACCTCCAGGGGTGGTGACTCCACCACCTCCCTGGGCAGCACATTCCAATGGCCAATTACTCTTTCCGGGAAGAACTTTCTCCTCACCTCCAGCCCAAACCTCCCCTGGTGCAGCTTGAGACTGTGTCCTCTTGTTCTGGTGCTGGTTGCCTGGGGGAAGAGCCCAACCCCCACCTGGCTACAACCTCCCTTCAGGGAGTTGTAGACAGCAATGAGGTCTCCCCTGAGCCTTCTCTTCTCCAGGCTGAGCACCCCCAGCTCCCTCAGCCTCTCCTCACAGGGCTGTGCTCCAGACCCCTCCCCAGCCTTGTTGCCCTTCTCTGGACACATTCAAGTCTCTCAATGTCCTTCTTAAACTGAGGGGCCCAGAACTGGACACAGCACTCAAGGAGTGGTCTAACCAGTGCTGAGCACAGGGCAGAATGACTTCCCTGCTCCTGCTGGCCACACTATGCCTGATGCAGGCCAGGATGCCATTGGCTCTCTTGGCCACCTGGGCACACTGCTGGCTCATGTTCAGCTGCTGTCAACCAGTACCCCCAGGTCCCTTTCCACCTGGCTGCTCTCAGCCACTCTGACCCCAGCCTGTAGCTCTGCATGGGGTTGTTGTGGCCAAAATGCAGCACTTGGCACTTGGACTTGTTAAATGCCATCATGATGGACTCTGCCCATCTGTCCAGCCTGTCAAGGTCCCTCTGCAGAGCCCTCCAACCCTCTAACAGATTCCTGCCCCCAGCTTGGTGTCATCTGTAAACTTACTAATGGTGGACTCCATCTACTCATGCAGATCATCAGTAAAGATATTGAACAGGATGGGGCCCAGCACTGATCCCTGGGGGACACCACTAGTCACTGGCCTCCAGCTGGATGTGGCACCATTCACCACCACTCTCTGGGGTCTGCCCTCCAGCCAGTTCTTGACCCAGTGCAGAGTGCTCCTCTCCAAGCCACAGGCTGCCAGCTTGGCCAGGAGTTTGCTATGGAGGATGGTGTCAAAGGCTGGTCAAAGCAAGGCTTGTGAAGCAAGGCAGGAGAAACAGCAGCTAAAGCCTGAGCTCATCTCAGTACAGAGCCAGCAGGTTAAAATACCCCAGAGAAACCACAAAATCCTTATCTCCTAGCTGTGCATCTGTCTTCTTCAGGAAATGAGAGGCATCATTTGGCCTGATACAACACCTCTGCTTTAAACAATAAAAGATATTCCTGGAAATCCCAGTGAAAGCGCAGGGCAGGGAAAGGAGAAATAAGTCTTCACTGATTTAGAGCCTATGTAAGCAGAAGTGGTGGTGCCACCATGTCTGGCTCCCTGCCTGTAGAGCCAGTGATGAATGGGCAAGGGAATGATTGGGGGAGTGATGGGGTTTGATGTGTGCACACAGGCTCCACGCCTCACATTTCACTGCAGTTTTTTACTTGGATAACCCTAACGTTGTGCAGTGGAGGGACCTGGGGAGGCAGGAGATCCTTCTCTCCCTTTGATGTGCTGACTTCTCCCTTAAACCTCCTGGGTGGCATTTTTAATGCCCTGCTCAGTCCAGTCCGGTCTGTGGGTGGCAGAGTAAGGGAGAAACAAGGGTGGGAGGAGGGGAAAATCACAGAATCGTAGAATTGTTAGAGTTGGAAGGGACCTTCAAGGATCAGCCAGTTCCAACCCCCCTGCCATGAGCAGGGACACCTCACACTACAGCAGGTTGCTCACAGCCACATCCAGCCTGGCTGCAAAAACCTCCAGGGATGAGGCTTCCACCACCTCCCTGGGCAACCTGCTCCAGTGTCTCACCACCCTCATGGGGAAGAATTTCTTCCTAACATCCAATCTGAATCTGCCCATTCCCAGTTTTGCTCCATTCCCCCCAGTCCTATCACTCCCTGACACACTCAAAAGTCCCTCCCCAGCTTTCTTGGAGCCCCCTTCAGATCCTGGAAGGCCACAAGAAGGTCTCCTGGGAGCCTTCTCTTCTCCAGACTGAACAGCCCCAACTCTCTCAGTCTGTCTCCAGAGCAGAGCAGCTCCAGCCCTCTGCTCATCCTCGTGGCCCTTCTCTGGGCACCTTCCAGCACCTCCAGATCCTTCCTGCACCAGGAGCTCCACACCTGCACACAGTGATCCAGGTGGGGACTGACAATCTCAGGAAGGTAACCGAGAGGCAGCTTGCTGTTACCAACAACCCTCGTATTGTTGCTGCTTCTCCTTTGCTGTGCTGCTTACCTCTGGCACCAGCCCTCCCTCACTGGTTCTGTGCAGCACAAAAGTGCTGCTGTGCCATTTGCTGGGCTTTGCTGTTTATTATCAGCCAGCTGAGGTATGTGGAGAAGCTTCCCAAACCGACCACGTTTGTTTTGTGCACTGTGCTCCTGGTAATCACTCACTGCTGCCTCCACGGAAGCTGCTGCTTATTCTCAGAGCCCCACTGCTTGGCACCTTGCAGTTGCCAAGGGACACAACACTGAAAAGCACCACACTGGACTTGTTAAAGGACAGAATATCTCCATCATGCAAGGTTATACCAACTGGTTCCCACCACAGTCCTCGCCATGGAGCCTGTGAACCATTGATTAAATTAACTCACAACGGGGGCTGGGGCTCTTGGGCCTTGAGAAGGGAAGACTCAGAGGGGATCTCATCAATGTGTATAAATATCTGAGGGCTGGGTGTAAAGTGGAGGAGGCCAAGCTCTTTTTGGTGGTGCACAGTAATAACACAAGAAACAACAGTTCTGGGCCCCTCAGTTCAAGAAGGACCTCAGGGAAACGCTTGAGAGAGCCTGGTGCAGAGTCATGAAAGTGATGAAGGGAGTGGAACATCTTCCTTATGAGCAGAGCCTGAGGGAGCTGAGGGCTCTGGAGCTTGGAGAGGAGGAGCCTGAGAGGTGACCTCATTGCTGTTGCTAAAGATGTGCAGGGGGAGTGCCAGAGGCTGGAGCCAGGCTCTGCTGGGTGATGCCCAATGCCAGCACAAGGGGCAGTGGTGGAAGTTGAGGCATAGGAAGTTCCATGGAAACAGGAGGAATTTTTTTTTCCCCTGTGAGGGTGACAGAAGACTGGAAGAGGCTGCCCAGGAGGGTTGTGGAGTCTCCCTCTCTGGAGATACTCAAGATCTGCCTGGTTATGTTCCTGTGTGACCTGCTCTAGGTGTTCCTGCTCTGGCAGGGGGGTTGGACTGGATGAGCTTTCAAGGTCCCTTCCAGCCCCTGACATTCTGTGATTTTGTGAACAGGTTCGAGCTTGAACATAGAAGATTTAACCTCAACATGAGGAGAAACTTCTTTACAATGAGGGTGACAGAGCCCTGGAGCAGGCTGCCCAGAGAGGTTGTGGAGTCTCCTTCTCTGGAGACTTTCCAAAGCCACCTGGCTGTATTCCTGTGCAGACTCCCCTGGGTGATGCTGCTCTGGCAGGGGGGTTGGACTGGATGATCTCTGGAGTTCCCTTCTAACCTCTAATGTACTGTGAGACTGTGATATTTATTTCAAACAAAATTCTTCACAGGATGTTGAATGAACACACTGCCTTCTGTTTGTCATGCTCAGATACACAGGGGGGTTGGACCTGATGATTTCTTCAGGTCACTTCCAACCTGTAATTTACTGTGATTCTGTGGTACTGTGAACTGAGCTGCCCCCTCCCTCCAGCTGGCCAAATGATGCAGGGAAAAGCAGGTTTGTCCTGCTGCTCTGCTGGGAACAGCATTGGGTGTAGGAGGAGAAAAGAGTTTATCTCCAGCAGCAGCAGTAGCAGCAGCAAGATCAGCCTGGCTTAGTTCAGCAGAACAAACAGATGCTGCTGGTGTAAGAAGGAGGCCTGCTTTTAATTTTGTGTGGTCCATGCATGCCAGTGTGCTTATGGAGCCCTCAAGTCAGCAAGCAAATGAAATTCTGCCAAAAAGCTTGGAAAATGCAGGAAGTATTTGAAAGGTGAGACACCCTCATCACTGGCTCTCATCATTCCTGGCCAAATAACCACAGAGACCTGAAAGGTCTTCTCCTCTCCTGTGAGACCCAGTTGTGTGCCTGTGCTGTGCAGAGTGAACCACTACTAAAGCTGTGTTAGCTGGCACAGGGGACATCACCTGCTGCAAGAGTGGAAGCATCACTGCTGCTGCAGTCTGCATCAGCTGCTCCAGCATGTTCCTTTATGTCTTGCATGCTCTCCTTGCATTTGCTTCAGGGATCAGTGCTGGCACCAGCCTTGTTCAACATCTTTGTTGGTGCCATGGACAGTGGCATTGAGTGCACCCTCAGCAAGTTTGCTGATGACACCAAGCTGTGTGGTGCAGCTGACAGCTGGAGGGAAGGGATCCATCCAAAGGGACCTGGACAGGATGCTGAGGTGGGCACAAGCCAACCGCATGAGTTTCAACAAGACCAAGTGCAGGGTCCTGCATCTGGGTGGAGGCAATCCCAAGCACAAATCCAGGCTGGGCAGGGACTGGCTGGAGAGCAGCCCTGAGGAGAGGGATTTGGGAGTGCTGGTGGACAGGAAGCTCAACATGAGCTGTCAATGTGCACTTGCAGCTCAGTAAGCCAACCAGAGCCTGGGCTGCATCAGGAGAAGTGTGGCCAGCAGGTCAAGGGAGGTGATTCTCCCCCTCTGCTCCACTCTGCTGAGACCACACCTGGAGCTCTGGGTCCAGTTCTGGAGCCTCTGTTACAAGAGGGATATGGACATGCTGGAAGGTGTCCAGAGAAGGGCCATGAGGATGAGCAGAGGGCTGGAGCTGCTCTGCTATGAGGACAGACTGAGAGAGTTGGGGCTGTTCAGTCTGGAGAAGAGAAGGCTCTGAGGAGACCTTCTTGTGGCCTTCCAGTATCTGAAGGGGGCTCCAAGAAAGCTGGGGAGGGACTTTTTAGGGTGTCAGGGAGTGATAGGACTGGGGGGAATGGAATAAAGCTGGAAGTGGGGAGATTCAGATTGAATGTTAGGAAGAAGTTCTTCCCCATGAGAGTGGTGAGAGCCTGGAATGGGTTGTGCAGGGAGGTGGTTGAGGCTCCATCCCTGGAGGTGTTTGCAGCCAGGCTGGATGAGGCTCTGGCCAGCCTGATGTAGTGTGAGGTGTCCCATGGCAGGGGGGTTGGAACTGGATGATCCTTGTGGTCCCTTCCAACCCTGACTGATTCTATGATTGCATTTAAACACCAGTGTTGGGAGTCTGAAGTTTGAGAGCTATGCAGCACTTCTAAAAATGCCTTCACAGCCAAAAAACCTCTGAGAAAAATCTAGCTCTGTGTTAATTTACTTTTCTAAATGGAAGAAGTGTGTTGCAAACATGAAATGTGAGGTTTGGATCATTTAAAGTGATCAGGATTTGATTAAGATTTCAACCCCTTTGTCATCCCTTTTTGGGATGCTCATGTATGTACTTGGGTACTCACAGGAGGCATGCACAGTGGGTACTTGGCAGGTTCTGGTAGTGCCATGCTTGGGGGCTGTGTAAATGTGGAGGGAAGGGATCCATCCAGAGGGACCTTGACAGGATGCAGAGGTGAGCCCAAGGCAACTTCATGAGGTTCAACAAGAGCAAGTGCAGGGTTCTGCACCTGGGCCAGAACAATCCTCACTGTCAATACAGGCTGGGGGAGGAGGGGAGAGAAAGGAGCCCTGAGGAAAAGGCCTTGGGGGTGCTGCTGGATGAGAAGCTGGCCAGGAGCAGGCAGTGTGAGCTTGCAGCACAGAAGGCAAATCCCAGCCTGGGCTGCATCCAAAGCAGCATTGCCAGCAGAGCCAGAGAGGTGATTCTGCCACTTTGCTCTGCTCTGCTGAGACCTCACCTGCAGTGCTGTGTGCAGGGCTGGAGCCCTCAGCACAGGAAGGACATGGACCTGATGGAGAGGGTCCAGAGGAGAGACATGAAAATGCTCAGGGGGGTGGAGCAGCTCTGCTGTGAGGACAGGCTGAGAGAGCTGGGGGTGTTCAGCCTGGAGAAGAGAAGGCTCCAGGGAGACCTAAGAGCAGCCTGCCAGGACCTGAAGGGGTCTCCAGGAAGGCTGCAGAGAGACTGTTTGCAAAGGGCTGCAGGGACAGGACGAGGGACAATGGCTTCAAACTAGAGCAGAGCAGATTGAGATTGGATGTGAGGAACAAGTTCTGCACTTTGATGGTGGTTGAGCAGTGGAAGAGGTTGAGGCTCCTTCCCTGGAGATATTCAAGGTGAGGCTGGATGAGGCCCTGGGCAACCTGATCTAGTTGGGGATGTCCCTGCTGACTGTGGGGAGGTCAGACTGGATGACCTTTGGAGAGGTCCCTTCCAGCCTGGACTGTTCTGTGATTCTATGAGTTGAAAATACACATTTGGAGCTCAGTGGTATGCTTTAAAGGAGAATATGAGCCTCCCATGCAGAGATTGACTGAAATATTTTACTAGTTTTTGTGTCATGGCATTTTCAGCAGGTTATTGGCCACACTTTGTTTTCAAAGTGTTTCATAGTGTAGCTGCTGGGAGGATGGTGTTGACCACCAGCCTAGCAGGGACTTGCTGGCACAGAGGGCTGCTATAAAGAGAATGGAGGAGAAAAGTCCTGCTTGGGTGTTTGAAACAGGATCCAAGAGACAGATTACTCTGCAGTGATGGAAATAACACCTTCAAGGATGCTGTTGGGCTGCCTGCTCTGGAGCTGGATGTTCTCTTGGGTCTTCCTAGGATAAATGCAATTGCTCAGTATTGTTATATTAACTGCTCAAGAGGATGCTTCTTAATAGGAGTGATTTAAGATAGAAGCAGTAATTTTTTGTCTGTCCTGGCTGATTGCTTATGTTAAAACACAGATCTCTACAAGTCCTAATTGATTTTTCATTCAGAGCCAAACAGGGAATGTCTTGCCTAAGGACGGACTGAAAACTCCAGCAGTCTTTTGGAGTTGCCAATTCTGCCCTGGTCAGTGAGGGTCAAAGTATAAAAGTTCACAGAATGCCTGGGGAACCCAGAGGTTAGCTTGCACAGGACTTCAGCAGAAAAGAAAGGAGACAAACTCAGGCTCAGAGCACTTTTTTAGGGCATGTGTACCTTTTGATACTGACTTTGTACCACCTCCCTTTCCAAATTCTCTCTTCCTTGTTTTTAACCTCAGACTTTGCCGAAGGAAACATTCACCACAAGGCTCTGCTGATCTCCCTGAGCGCTTGCAGTATACTTCTGGTGCTTATCATTGTCTTTTGCTACTTCAGGTAAATGAAGAATACTTTACCAGCTTGTCAATGTTCCTCCCAATGCTTCTCCTTTTTATAGACTGAAGACTTTTAGACTACAATGGAGTGGACTTTTTAGAGACTTAAGACTTGAAAGTGGACTTTAAGGAAAAAAAGGGAAAAAAAAAGAAGGAGAAATTGCAATTTTATGAAGAGGGAAAATGTGTAGTTTAGTCATGCTAGTCATGGGTACAGCTGTGTGGTGTATTTCATGTAGAATCTTTTGCACAGCATCTTAAAACAGGTGTAGCTGTGTGGTGTATTTCATGTAGAATCTTTTGCACAGCACCTTAAAACAGGTGTAGCTGTGTGGTGTACTTCATGTAGAATCTTTTGCACAGCACCTTAAAACAGGTGTAGCTGTGTGGTGTACTTCATGTAGAATCTTTTGCACAGCATCTTAAAACAGGTGTAGCTGTGTGGTGTACTTCATGTAGAATCTTTTGCACAGCATCCTAAAACAGGTGTAGCTGTGTGGTGTACTTCATGTAGAATCTTTTGCACAGCACCTTAAAACAGGTGTAGCTGTGTGGTGTACTTCATGTAGAATCTTTTGCACAGCACCTTAAAACAGGTGTAGCTGTGTGGTGTACTTCATGAATCTTTGCACAGCACTTAAACGGTGTAGCTGTGTGGTGTATTTCATACAGAATCTTTTGCACAGCATCTTAAAACAGGTGTAGCTGTGTGGTGTATTCAGTAGAATCTTTGCACAGCACTTAAAACAGGTGTAGCTGTGTGGTGTATTTCATGTAGATCTTTTGCACAGCACCTTAAAACAGGTGTAGCTGTGTGGTGTATTCATAGAATCTTTTGCACAGCCTTAAACAGGTGTAGCTGTGTGGTGTATTTCATACAGAATCTTTTGCACAGCACCTTAAAACAGGTGTAGCTGTGTGGTGTATTTCATACAGAATCTTTGCCAGCATCTTAAACAGGTGTAGCTGTGTGGTGATTCTGTAGATCTTTGCACAGCATCTTAAAACAGGTGTAGCTGTGTGGTGTATTTCATACAGAATCTTTTGCACAGCATCTTAAAACAGGTGTAGCTGTGTGGTGTATTTCATGTAGAATCTTTTGCACAGCATCCTAAAAAGCTGTTCGGGTAGGAGCACAGATTAGTCTTTACTGAGTCTAAGAAAGCCACAGACCAAATTTTGTATAGGAATAAGAAACTAAGGCTTCTAAATGTGTTTATGCATCAAAGAACTGATCATTAAAAAAAAAAAAAAAACAAAAACAAAAAAACAAAACAGAGAGTAGTACAGCAATGTAGGTAAATGTGTTTAGACTGTTACCATCCTCGACATATATTATGTTTAAATAATTTGTCAGGTGTTCTAAATGGTCCCAGATCCTATGACCTTACCTCCTGGCTCTTGAAAGCCCCTCTGCAGTCAGGAGAAAAATATTATTTGCTTGCTCTGTCTTTTGAGCATATTTAAGTTCCTTTGGTTGCTTTGCAAACTTCCAGCTTGCATGGTCTTTGAGTTTTAAACCTAATATTTTGATACTGAACACAGTTGCTAAAAATAAAAGCAAACCCCAAACAACCCAAAAAGACTTACTTTGGGGCAGTAAATCCAGAATTTTCCTTTATGGAGCTGTGAGTCCATAAAGGAAGCAAACCTGAAGGGTGATGTGGCTGATACATTGCACCTGTGTTGGTCGCATCTAGAGCTTGATTTCGCTTTGGTGTCACCCGGCAGATACAAACGGCAGGAGACGAGGCCTCGCTACAGCATTGGGCTGGAGCAGGATGAAACTTACATTCCCCCTGGAGAGTCGCTGAAGGATCTGATCGAGCAGTCGCAGAGCTCAGGGAGCGGCTCCGGGCTCCCTCTCCTGGTAAGGAAGCTGTATTATTGTAAAGCCAAAAAAAAAAAAAAAAAAAAAGTAGAGTGATGTGGTGGGCTGAAATTAACCCCCAGCTGGTCTGGAGAATTAGCCCCCAAAATTAAATTGCCAGACATAGCTCAGTTTGGGGTGGAAGCAAGTGAAGCTCTATTTACTAAACTCTAGAAATAGGAAATGCAATGAATATGTACAAAGTATACAACTGATCTATGACAGATAGATATTTATATATCTATTTATAATTTGTAAACAACACAGAAACTCCTCAGACTCCCCCTGGATGGATCCAGGGGACCTGGTCACCTCTTCCCGCTCTCCCTCCCTCCTCCCTGGTACCTCACACAGAAGTCAAAACAGAGATTCCCCTGGCAAGGGCATGGGAGAGAGAGAGAGGAAAGCTGCAAGCAGAAGCAGCAGGAGAAGGAAAAGAGAGCAAGAACTTTTTATGCCTCTGCTCTATATCCCCATTAGCAACCCAATGAATTATATAGACCTTAGCTTTGTTTTCCTTTTGCATCCATTTATTTTCAGTCTTTGCAGTCAGGGACTAGGCTAAAGTCGCCCCTTCAAACTGTAACAAGTGAAAAGGCAAAACGAGGCAGAGGAAATCATATTTATGTGTCCTCAGTCCTTCCTATGGCTTTGTTGTTGCTTTTTTTTTTTTTTTTTTTCTCTCCCCCAGAAATGAAAAGGATTTTAAACTGGAGGGCAGCTGTTTCAGAAGCAGGAGAATTTTTTTCATGTAGACTAAGCCAAAAAAAGCTTAGGGTTTGTTTTTTTTTTTTCACCTGAACTCATTTCTTCTTTTAGACACCACAGGGTAAGTACAGGCTAATAGAGTTCAGAGGAATTAATCAGGAGCTATCCCAGTGTACAGGACAGCATTTGGCCTGCTGATCTCATTTTCTAGCTTTTCCTGTGCCACACACAATAGCATTTCAAAGGCTGTCTTTATGTAAAGGGAACTGCAATTCATCAAACCTGGAACCTTTTTATGTCTAGGCTTCACTTTGCATTCAGAAGTCAAGAGTGAATTATTTTTCCTTGCAGCTTGTGGCAGTCTCAAAGGTTTCAGGGCACAGGGATGGAGTTTGTGATTATTTGTGAACTGACTCCAGTAGGACTGAGCCTTCTGAAAAAGCAGAAGTTTTGCCTTCTGTGGCAAAGCAGTTCTGTTCAGAAGGAGGTTTTCTTTGTTGTTTCTTTCTGGGTGCAATTGTTGCTTTTTAGGACTGTGAAAAATAATAATTAAAAGAAAAAAAAAAAGGAGGTAGGTTATTAATTTAAAATACTGCCTCTGAGAAAATTGAATTAGATTTCATTTTTCAGAAATGATGTGTCCCACCTGTCTCCCAAGCCTGTTAGTTTGTAGTGATCCTGTTACTATAGATGTTGTCCAGTTTCCAAGTACTACATGACTAGGCATCTGGTTTTTGCCCACACATCTCTTTTTCTACAACCTTAAAAAAAAGGAAATAAACTGCAGATTTTTATAATTCCTGAAAATTAAGCACCAGGCTGAGTGGCTGGTGAAAAGCTGACCAAACTCAATTTATTCTGGCAGGAGTAAGTGCTTAGAGTCCCATTCAGAGTGCTGACTTTCTGTTAAAAATCCAATTTTTTGACAATAAGCATAGCTCTTGAGAAAAAAAAATAAAAAGCCCAGCTGCCAAGTGAGTGCTGTGACTGGTGCTGAGCTTGGAAAAGCCACAGCCATTTTCCTCTTTTGAGAGAAACTCCATCATTTAGGCTTTAAGTAAGTTCTGTCATATCCCACACCAATGCCCCTCTGTCAGCCAGTGTGAGCTTGCAGCCCAGAAGGCAAATCCCAGCCTGGGCTGCATCCAAAGCAGCATTGCCAGCAGAGCCAGAGAGGTGATTCTGCCACTTTGCTCTGCTCTGCTGAGACCTCACCTGCAGTGCTGTGTGCAGCTCTGGAGCCCTCAATACAGGAAGGACATGGACCTGATGGAGAGGGTCCAGAGGAGGGACACAGAAATGCTCAGGGGGTTGGAGCAGCTCTGCTGTGAGGACAGGCTGAGGGAGCTGGGGGTGTTCAGCCCGGAGAAGAGAAGGCTCCAGGGAGACCTAAGAGCAGCCTGCCAGGACCTGAAGGGGGCTACAGGAAGACTGCAGAGAGACTGTTTGCAAAGGGCTGCAGGGACAGGATGAGGGACAATGGCTTCAAACTAGAGCAGAGCAGATTGAGATTGGATGCTAAAAGCAAGTTCTTTACCATGAGGGTGGTGGGACACTCTGACAAGGTTGCCCAGGGAGGTGGTTGAGGCTCCTTCCCTGGAGATATTCAAGGTGAGGCTGGACGAGACCCTGGGCAACCTGATCTGGTTGGGGATGTCCCTGCTGACTGCAGAGGGGTTTGGACTGGATGAGCTTTGGAGGTTCCTTCCCTCCCAGACCATTCTGTGATTCTATGAAAGGGAGGGATCATGCTTACAATTTTACAATTCAGGACCATTCCTAAGGAGCTCTTCCACTTGATTTAATTGTGAGAGGTTCTTGCCCTTTTTGCCTTTTTTTTTTTTTTTGCTTGGTTTTGGGGTTTTTGTTGTTGGTTTTTTGGTTGGTTGGTTGGTTTTGGTTTTTGTTGGTGGTTTTTATTTTTTGCACCAAGGTCTTGCTCTGTGCTCCTACATGTTACAGTGACAGAAATACTGATTTAGAGGAAGCACCAAGGAACTTAGTGGTTGTTCTTGGAGAAGATGTGTTTCCAGCAGTCCACCTGTGTAGCAGGGGCCATGCATGGCTTGAAGCTTCCTCCCAGGGTGCCCTGAAGACAAAAAGGCTGAAGCAGTACTTGGTGTGACTGCTTGTGCTCTGTGCCTTCCTCTGTCCCACTGAGCTGATTGAAGACAGGATCTAAGGTCTCATTGGTGGCCGCAGGTCTACTGTTGCAGTGGACAATAAACCAAAACTTCTGCTAGTTATCTGCTGCAATGGACAAGGTAGTCTCTCAACTGGGTTGTTGCTCAGTAGCTCTCAGAGATGTGCCAACACTCTGAAGCAGAAACCATCCTGCCCTCTGCCAGTCCTCCTCTCACCTCTCTCAAGCCTGGAGACTTTGCAGCCACTGGAGCAACTGTTCTTCCTGAAGGCACTCTTTCCCCCTCCCTCTTTGCCTATGAAAATGCAGACATTTTTTCCTCCCCCCCCAGACATTCCCTTTAAGTAGTGATTTGCTGTGGAAAGGGAAATAAAACGAGAGCTATAATGAATCTTGCCCTTGGTAATAGATGTTTGCTGCATTTCCCAGGCAGCTGCAGCCACTGCAGGCTGCCTAGAAATACACAAATTAATACCTCTGGGGCCATGCCAGAGAGTATGGAAAGTGCCTGGCCATAATGCTCCAGACTTTTATCATGGAGGAGTTTGTTTCTAACTGTGTTATTATTTCTTCTGCAAGGACCGACACATCCAGAGGGATTATTTCTGGGACACAAAGTGCAAATTTATGACAGCATGTCACTCTATGCTAAAAAGTAAATGTTTTCCTTCTGTGCAGAACAATTTTTCTTCTAATGGGTACAAATATTGCACCCAAAGCAAGCATTTTATTGATGTTACCAAGATTTTATTGATACCTCCACATTCAGCAGGCGTTCTTTCTCCTGGCCCGTTCGTCCTTCTGACAGAAAGGTTTGCTACAGCTCCCAACACAGCCAATCAGATTTTAAACCAAGAGAGGAATACAGTAAGTTGGTAAAGAGAGGCTCAGAGCCAACAAACTGGGGTGCAGAACCCACCCTGTGCAAGGATGGATTGCCCCATTGGCCTTGACACAGCAAGAAGTGTAGGTGAATCCCCATGAATCCACAGGCAAAAATCAGGGAAGGAACACCAGGGATGTTTATTTCAGTGCTCTGTGTGAAGACTTTGCTGAATTACAGTTTCACAGATCACAGGGAGTTAGGGGTTGGAAGGGACATCTGGAGATCTTCGAGTCCAACCCCCCTGCCAGAGCAGGACCAGAGAATCCAGCACAGGTCACACAGGAATGCATCCAGACAGGGCTGGAAAGTCTCCAGAGAAGGAGACTCCACAACCTCTCTGGGCAGCCTGTTCCAGTGCTCTGGGACCCTCACAGTGAAGAAGTTCCTCCTCATGTTGAGGTGGAACCTCCTGTGCTGGAGTTTCTATCCATTGCCCCTTGTCCTATCACAGGGTGCAAGTGAGCAGAGCCTGTCCCCTCCCTCTTGACCCCCAGCCCTCAGGTATTTATACACATTGATTAAATCCCCTCTCAATCTTCTCTTCTCCACACTAAACACCCCCACAGCTCTCAGCCTCTCCTCATCAGGCAGTGCTCCAGTCCCTTCAGCATCCTTGTAGCCCTCCTTGGACTCTCTCCAGCAGATCCCTGTCCCTCTTGAACTGGGGAGCCCAGAACTGGATACAATATTCCAGGTGAGGTCTCACCAGGGCAGAGTAGAGAGGGAGGAGAACCTCCCTGGATCTGCGGGACACACTCCTCTGAATGCACCCCAGGATCCCATTGGTCTCTTTGGTCTCTGTCTTTTCACAGATTATTTTTTTTTCTAACTCCTTTTCCAATAAATTTGGCTTTTCAAGGGACTGCATCCCAGCCAGGTCTGAAGTTCTCTGTTCAAAATGCTGAAGTTCCAAAAGATTGGTTTGCCTGAATTGTCATCTGCTGGAGCTCAGCACATTTCACTGGTCATCAACCAAATAGCACACAGAAAGTAGAAATAGTTGGCAACTGGGCTGATTTCAGTCAGGGAGAGGAAACAAAGGGCTATGTAACCTTACCTGGCTGCTCACAGAGCTAGAGCAGCAAAATGTACAATTTGAAGAGAAATTTGAAAAAAAAAACCAACCCCACTCAGTGTAAATAATTCACCTGGACACATCATCCAGCATGCTTGTAAGATCAGTTCATCCAGCAGTTTTGATTAACTGATTTGTTTTAAGAGACCAGAATCAGTTTGGGATTCAAGAAAGGGCTAAATTCCTTAAAATAAAATAAAACAGTCAATAGGAAATTGTTTGACCAGTCCTAGGAAGGGGAAGCCAGGTTAAGATCCTTTACAGAGTATTCTGCCACCTGAAAACCCATCACAGGAATGGGTTTTTCATTTTCTTTGATGTAATTGAATAAGGAACTGTTCATCATTAAGTATCATAATTCCCTGTGCTTTATGCTGCCATTCCATGTATTTGCACAAATTAAGTTATTTGCTGTAACTGCATTATTGCTCAGGATGCATTTTTAAGATGGGGAAAATAGAAAGCAAGGAGGCTCAAATGACATTACAAAATGTTTGCCAGCAGGATTCCAATGTAATGTGGCTGTTGCTCAATCACTGTATGAGGGCATAAAAGAGAATAAATCAGGCAGAAAAATTAGGGCTGGTGTCTCCATCTTGGCTTTTCACTGATGTTAATCAAAAGAAATGGCCCCAAAGCCTCCATCTTGGGAGGCTAATGATATATTGGAGGGCTGGAAAATGGGATTGTGTTGAAATGACAGAGGAGGAAAGCTGGGTCTTTGGGAACAGCTTTGTGTAAGTACAACTCTTATGTTTTCCTTCTTTAAATTGTCTAATACAAAGCCTCGTCATTTATTGACAAAATAAATGATCAGAAACAGAGTCACAGAATTATTGAGGCTGGAAAAGACCTCTGAGATCATCAAGTCCAGCCTATGACCACCACAGCAGCTAAACCATGCCACCAAGTGCCACAGCCAAGCTTTGCTTCAACACCTCCAGTGATGGTGACTCCACCACCTCCCTGGGCAGTCCATCCCAGTGCCTAATCAGCCTTGCTGTCAGGAAGTGCTTCCTAACATCCAACCTAACGCTCCCCTGGCACAGCTTCAGGCCATGTCCTCTTGTCCTGGCACAAGTTGCCTGGGAGCAGAGCCTGACCCCCACCTGACTACAGCTTCCCTTCAGGTGGTTATAGAGAGTGATAAGGTCCCCCCTGAGTCTCCTCTTCTGCAGGCTGAACACCCCCAGCTCCCTCAGCCTCTCCTCATCAGCCTTTCCCTCCAGTCCCTTCCCCGGTCTGGTTGCTCTCCTCTGGACCTGCTCCAGCACCTCAAGATCCTTCCTGAAGTGAGGGGCTCAGAGCTGCACACAGTGCTGGAGGTGAAGCCTCACCAGTGCCAGGGTTGGTCTCTTCTCCCATGCAACCAGCAGCAAAAGGAGGGGACACAGTCTCAAGTTGTGCCAGGGGAAGTTTAGGCTGGATGTGAGGAGGAAGTTCTTCCCAGAGAGAGAGATTTGCCATTGGAATGTGCTGCCCAGGGAGGTGGTGGAGTCACCATCCCTGGAGGTGTTCAAGAGAAGCCTGGATGAGGCACTTGGTGCCATGGTCTGGTTGATTGGATAGGGCTGGGTGATAGGTTGGACTGGATGAGCTTGGAGGTCTCTTCCAAGCTGGTTGATTCTAGGATTCTATGATTCTGATCAACCATGATGAACAGCAGTGGATGTGTTGCAGCAGCTGCTCGAGTCTTTATTTGTGAACAGGTAGACATAGGTGATCCACAGTCATGCACTGGTTCTGTGAGAATATATTTCTCTCCCTTTGTCCAAGATTTTTCATAGTCACAAAAGCTTATTAAATGCAGAGTCAGTCTCTCTGCTGTGTGTGGTCAGTAGCCTCTCTGCAGTGCTGCTGAGTACATCGATCTGATGCTGCAGCTGAACAAATGGTTTGATTTCAGCATCAGGGCTCAGCACAGCCATTGGCAAAGTTGGTGTGGAGGCTAGAAAGGGCACACTTCAAGCTGTGCTTCTGTGTTTCTGGGGGGAGGGAAATAATCTTACTTTTTACTAGTAAGTAATGATGATTATTAAAATTATTGTGTCACAAAATCATAGAATTGTCAGGGTTGGAGAAGACCTCAAGGCTCATCCAGTTCCAACCCCCCCTGCCATGGGCAGGGACACCTCACACTACAGCAGGTTGCTCACAGCCACATCCAGCCTGGCTGCAAAAACCTTCTGGGATGAAGCTTCCACCACCTCCCTGGGCAACCTGTGCCAGTGTCTCACCACCCTCATGGTGGAAAACTTCTTCCTAACATCCAGTCTGAATCTACTCATTTCTATTTTTGCTCCATTCCCCCTAGTCCTATCCCTACCTTACACCCTAAAATGTCTCTTTCCATCCTTCCTGGAGCCCCCTTCAGGTCCTGGCAGGCTGCTATTAGGGCTCTCCAGAGCCTCCTCTTCTCCAGGCTGAACACCCCCAGCTCCCTCAGCCTGTCCTCACAGCAGAGCTGCTCCAACCCTCTGATCAGTTTCATGGCCCTCCTCTGGTCCCTCTCCATCAGGTCCTTGTCCTTCCTGTACTGAGGGCTCCAGAGCTGCACACAGCACTGCAGGTGAGGTCTCAGCAGAGCAGAGCAAAGTGGCAGAATCACCTCTCTGGCTCTGCTGGCAATGCTGCTTTGGATGCAGCCCAGGCTGGGATTTGCCTTCTGTGCTGCAAGCTCACACTGCCTGCTCCTGTCCAGCTTCTCACCCAGCAGCACCCCCAAGTCCTTTCCTTCAAGGCTGCTTTCTAATTCCTTCCCCAGTCTGTATTGATAGTGAGGATTATTCCAGCCCAGGTGCAGAACCCTTCTCTTGTTGAACCTCGTGAGGTTCACCTGGACACCACCTCTCCAGCCTGTCCAGGTCCCTCTGGATGCCTTCCTGTCCCTCTGGTGTGTCCACAGCACCACTCAGCTTGGCTTCTGTCATCTGCAAACTGCAAATGAAAACAGGTTTCTGTGGAGCAAGTTGTAATTGCCCATCTTGGTGTTTCCCAGGTTCAAAGGACCATTGCCAAGCAGATCCAGATGGTAAAGCAGATTGGCAAAGGTCGCTATGGAGAGGTCTGGATGGGAAAGTGGCGTGGCGAGAAGGTAGCCGTGAAAGTGTTTTTTACCATGGAGGAGGCCAGCTGGTTTAGAGAAACAGAAATCTACCAGACTGTCCTGATGAGGCATGAGAACATTCTAGGTGAGTGGAAATTAAAGAGAGGGATTTGATGGGGTGAAAGTTTCTTAGGTTTAATCATTTTGCCTTTGCTGTTGTCTGATGCCCTTTCCTGTGTGCTCTTGTAACCTGCTGTGCTCTGCAGTCAGCCACACAGCACTTCTCAAACGAAGGATGTTTCAAGCTCTGCTTCACACATCTGAACATTAGTGAAACATAAATAAAAGCAAATCAAACAGGGGGGGTTGGGAGCTGTTACTCCAAACACCAGACATCTTCTTTTGCCACTTGTATTTCCTTACCTGGGCTCTGTGTTAAAGGCTGGAGGTGAGGCATAGGTGCATGGAATGAACTTGCATGGAGGTGAAAGAAATTAAATATGTTGCTAAAATAAAACTCTTGAAGGGGTTTATTGAAGGTAAAATAAAACTCTGACAGTCAGGGGGGAAAAAAAAAGACCTGGGAAAGTATTAATTTGTTTGGTTGGTTTTTTTATAGGATTCATTGCTGCAGACATTAAAGGTACAGGATCTTGGACCCAGCTGTATCTCATCACCGACTACCACGAGAACGGTTCCCTTTATGATTATCTAAAATCTACCACTTTGGACACAAAAGCCATGCTAAAGCTGGCTTATTCCTCTGTCAGTGGCTTGTGCCACCTGCACACTGAGATCTTCAGCACTCAGGGCAAACCTGCTATTGCCCACCGTGACCTAAAAAGCAAGAACATCCTGGTGAAGAAGAACGGCACCTGCTGCATAGCAGATCTGGGCCTGGCTGTTAAGTTCATTAGGTGAGTGGCAGTGAGGAGGGTGAGGAACACTTGGGTAAACCCCATGCAGGTGCTGGTTTAGCTGTTGGCTGAGGGAGCCTGCACATGTGGAGAAGCAGCTGCAGTAATGTCAGAAAGCTCTGCTGACCTGTATGTGAAGTGGGGCTGCCTATGTGGGGGAGGATGTCACATAAACACAGGCTGCAGGTGCATAAGGAAGAACTCTTTAACTATGGAGCACACCAGATGCATTTTCCCAGCTCAAGAGGGACAGAGATCTACTCAAGAAAGTCTAACAGAGGGCTACAAGGATGCTGAAGGGACTGGAGCACTGCCTGATGAGGAGAGGCTGAGAGCCCTGGGGCTGTGTAGTGTGGAGAGGAGAAGACTGAGAGGGGATCTGATCAATGTCTATCAATAGCTGATGGCTGGGGGTCAAGAGGCAGGGGACAGGCTCTGCTCACTTGTACCCTCTGACAGGACAAGGGGCAATGGATGTAAACTCCAGCACAGGAGGTTCCACCTCAACATGAGGAGGAACTTCTTCACTGTGAGGGTCCCAGAGCACTGGAACAGGCTGCCCAGAGAGTCTCCTTCTCTGGAGACTTTCAAGCCCTGTTTTGATGCATTTCTGTGTGACCTGCACTAAATTGTATGGTCCTGCTCTGGCAGGGAGGTTGGACTCGATGATCTCCAGAGGTCCCTTCCAACCCCTCACATCCTGTGATCCTTTGATCCTGTTTTCCTGATCTTCACTTTTCCTCACTTCACCCTCAATAGCAACCTGAGTATTACTTCCATGGAGCACTGTCAGTAGACAGGCTGGATTCATGTCAGTAAACCTGCCCCTGAAGCTTTTAGCTTGTCTGATCCAAAGATAATTCACCCCCAACTTACACAGAATAATACTAATCATTTGCACAGTTACTCACTGGGATTTATTGATGATCACCCCTACTTGGGCTGCCTTTTGTTTCAATTCCTAGCAATCAAATTGCCAAAGTACAGATTCAATTTCTGAAATGGCTTTCAAATTTGATTTAAAAAAATAAATGGTGGTGTATTGAAACAACTTAGAAAGAGCAGACAAGTAGGACTTACTCACTCCTGGGATCCATAAAGGAGTCACTGTGACAGTGACAGCACTGTCCAGAACACTGTAACAGGTTGCCCAGGCAGGTGGTGGAAGCCTCATCCCTGGAGGTTTTTGCAGCCAGGCTGGATGTGGCTGTGAGCAACCTGCTGTAGTGTGAGGTGTCCCTGCCCATGGCAGGGGGGTTGGAACTGGCTGATCCTTGAGGTCCCTTCCAGCCCTGATAATTCTACGATTCTATGATATAACTGAATTTTGAGTTAATAAATCCAGTCACATAATTAATGGAAACTTGGTTTTTGTTAGATCTACATTGTCTCTTGTGGTCAATGTGTGGCATGTGACACATTTGGTTAGGTTGTTTTTTTTTTTTTTTTCCCACGTTTGTGTTTGCACATTTTGCTGTGTAGAGGTTGGGAGAGATCCAACCTAGTGCCTGCACAAAAAAATGGTTAGACTCCACTTCCTTGTAGATCTGATTTGCTACAGCCAAGTGGCACTGCCCCAGCTATCTGATGTCTCTGTTAATTGCTGAAACTAAAGCGTTAGGTGGTGGAGTATGTTAAGAAAAGAGCATTTAAGAAAGGTTTTGATTGTTATCACAGACATTAGAGCTCAGGATAATGCAAAGGAAACCTCAGGAATGTTGCAGCATCCCTGTGGAGTCTTCTCTGCCTTGTGGTTCTGCATTCCAATGCTTACCATAGCCTCAGGCAGGCCAGCCTTTTAAGAGCTGCCTTCACACTAAGAGGCTTCCCTCCTAAGAGTTGTTCCATTAAGATCATGCATTCCATTTGACCTTTTGGAGAGAGAATGTGGTGGTGTGGATTTACTGCTTCTCTCACCTACATTGCTTTTGTTGTTGTTGTTCAAATCACTTTATTGCATGTTTGATGCCCTTTTCCCTCCCTCCCTCCCACCTTTTCTTTCTCTTTCAGTGACACAAACGAGGTAGACATCCCTCCAAACACCCGTGTAGGAACAAAACGCTACATGCCTCCTGAGGTGCTGGATGAAAGCTTGAACAGGAATCACTTCCAGTCCTACATCATGGCTGATATGTACAGTTTTGGACTCATCCTTTGGGAGATAGCAAGGAGATGTGTTTCAGGAGGTAAAGAGCTGAGAGATCACTTTTAACTGTGTCAGTGAACCCTGTTTATAACCCAGAGCTTCCTCTGCATCCTTTTCCCTGGGTAGTTGTTCCTACCATAACAAAACAAATGTGGATGCAAAACAGAGGTAGCTCTCTTGTTAGCTGTTGAAACTTATTTTAAAGCACCAGTCAGTGCCATTACAACAGCAGAGATTTAGACTGCATCTTAATGGCTCATTTGAAGGCAGCAGATGCCTGCACTGAAGAAAGGATATGGAGCTTGTCTGGGGGCCTTTTCGGATGGCAGCAGATTTTTGCTGAACTGGGAATAGCCTCCTGCTATTTTAGCAGAAAGCAAATAGAGATTTCTTTGTTCTGTTAAAGAGGGAGGGGAGCAAACAATTTGGGAGTATGCTGTGCCACTATTTGAAGTAAAAAGCCTATAGACAAGGCAAGTAGAGACAAAAAAGGAGGGAAGTGACACTTACTACATCGTTGTCATATCAGTGATGTGCCTCATTTCTTTCTGGTCTCAGGGTGTCCTCAGAGCAAGGCAGATTTGCTCTTTTATCCTCTTCTGAAAGGGGCAAGAGAAATACTCTCCACATAAGGGATTGGAGAGTTGGAAAGTTGGAAAGTTGAAATGGAAAGGGGAGTTGGAAAGTTGAAAAGGAAAGGAGAGTTGGAGTGTTGAAATGGAAAGGGGAGTTGGAAATTTGAAATGGAGAGGAGAGTTGGGAAGTTGAAATGGAAAGGAGAGTTGGAAAGTTGTAAAGTGGAAAGGAGAGTTGGAAAATTGAAATGGAGCGCTGGGAAGTTGAAATGGAGCGTTGTAAAGTTGAAATGGAAAGGAGAGTTGGAAAGTTGAAATGGAAAGGAGAGTTGGAAAGTGTAAAGGAGAGTTGGAAAGTGGAAAGGAGAGTTGGAAAGTTGAAATGGAGAGGGGAGTTGGAAAGTTGAAATAGGGAGTTGGGAAGTTGAAATGGAAAGGGGAGTTGGAAAGTTGAAATGGGGAGTTGGGAAGTTGAAATGGAAAGGAGAGTTGGGAAGTTGAAATGGAAAGGAGAGTTGGAAAGTTGAAGTGGAAAGGAGAGTTGGGAAGTTGAAATGGAAAGGAGAGTTGGAAAGTTGAAATGGAGCGCTGGGAAGTTGAAATGGAGCGTTGGAAAGTTGAAATGGAAAGGAGAGTTGGAAAGTTGAAATGGAGAGTTGGAAAGTTGAAATGGAAAGGAGAGTTGGGAAGTTGAAATGGAAAGGGGAGTTGGAAAGTTGAAATGGAAAGGAGAGTTGGGAAGTTGAAATGGAAAGGGGAGTTGGAAAGTTGTAAAGTGGAAAGGAGAGTTGGAAAATTGAAATGGAGCACTGGGAAGTTGAAATGGAGCGTTGGAAAGTTGAAATGGAAAGGAGAGTTGGAAAGTTGAAAGGGAAAGGGGAGTTGGAAAGTTGAAATGGAAAGGAGAGTTGGGAAGTTGAAATGGAAAGGAGAGTTGGAAAGTTGAAATGGAAAGGAGAGTTGGGAAGTTGAAATGGAAAGGAGAGTTGGAAAGTTGAAATGGAGAGTTGGAAAGTTGAAATGGAAAGGGTAGTTGGAAAGTTGAAAGGGAAAGGAGAGATGGAAAGTTGAAATGGAAAGGGGAGTTGGAAAGTTGAAAGGGAAAGGCTATTCACAACTACATACAACAGTACAAAGCATATAAAATGCACACAAATCCATGGTCTGGCCTTAACACAGAACCCCATTAAGCCAAAGCTTCCCACAAAGCTCCCTTTAAACCAGGCCAACAAACCCAAGCTTCATTCCCCACCCCCTACCAAGCCCCTCTCCCCTCCATTCTGAACCACTGTGACACAGCCCAACTTCAACTTGGCAGCATTGCCAGTGCCAAACTCCAGTTCTCACTCCCCCCCAAGGAGATAACAGCCTGCATGTCCTCCTGGGAGAAGAGAGGGAGGGAAAAGGAAGGAAAAGTGCTTCTGCAGCTGGTTTTATAAGGATGCAGGACTTATGGGTATGAAATACATCTTCAAGTCCACCTCATGGCCCCTCTGGAGGGCTGTAACTTTGTGGTTCTTAAAGGCACCTAGCCTCTAAACTACCACACAGGCATTCAAGCGTGGGGACAGCAAGATAAGTAATGCCAGACCAGTAAAGCCAGACCTGGGGCATAGATCCAGCCTTGTACACAGAGGCTGTGTGTGCTTTCCGTGTGTACAGAAATGCCAGGTGTTACTACCTCTGTTTTGCCACTGAGGAAAGGTAAAAGCAGAAATGTGGATCAATTCCTGGGCAGCAGTTAGATGCCAGATTGGTGGCAAGTAAGAGTAGAGCTTTATGAGTCTTTAAAGCTTGCAGGGTTGTGCTGAATGCTGGCTCGCTGCTAACCCTAGAGGAGGTGAATTTTGCTGCTGAGTAGCCTGAGCCCTGCCTGTACAAACTGCCAAATGATTTTGCAGTGATGCAGATTAAAAATCTGTGCTACTATTGCTATTGCTGCTGTGCACAAAGGGTGGTACCTTGCCATGTTCTACAAAGGCATGGTACTGCCCTTCAATGCACACTGGTTAGGAGGAGACCTAATTCAAGGTTAGTATGAACCAGCAGTGAACATGAGCCAGCAGTGCCTGAATGTGAGCCAGCAGTGTGCCCAGGTGGCCAAGAAGGCCAATGGCATCCTGGCCTGCATCAGGAAGAGTGTGGCCAGCAGGAGCAGGGAAGTCATTCTGCCCTGTGCTCAGCACTGCTTAGACCACACCTTGAGTGCTGTGTCCAGTTCTGGGCTCCTCAATTTATAAGAAGGACATTGAGAGACATTGAGACTTCCAGCTCAGCTGGAAGCAAATGAAGCTGTATTTACAAGCAAAGCTACAAACTACAATGAAATGCAGTGAATATGTACAAAATATACAATGTTTACAGGTATTTACAATTGATAAACAGCACAAGAACCCCCCTGGAGAAACCAGGGGAGCTAAGAGCTTCCCCTTCCCTGCTCCCTACCCCAGCCCCTGTACATGATAGAGGAGAGAGAGAGCAGAGAGGTATTTTGTTGGATACTCAGCCACAACAAAGAACACAGCCAAGGTCAGCAAAGCCAGGAGAAGCACCAGGAAGGGAAAAGAGGGAAAGTTGGTTTGCCTTACTAGCTGATGTTTGTTAGCCCATCCAAAGGGCTTGGAGCTTATCATTCTTTTTCTTTTCACATCCAGTGGTGATTTATTTACATTCCACTACTTTCTGGTTAAGATCTGTGGAGAATTTTCCAGGCACAGCCTGAAACAACCACAGCAGTGGTGGAAACCATCTCATCTGGCAAGCAGCCACGCTTTCAGATGAAGACTCCTGGCCAGTCTTTGCATGGCAGTGGTGGATTGGAACTTGACTGGAGCCAACGTCTAGATGGGGGGAAGTCCATCTAGTTGTTAAGCAGCGTGGTCAAGCTGTTACAGAATGAGAGGAGAAAAGTGTAGTGGAAGGTGTCTCCATCAAGTGACAGGCAACTGATTGTTTCTTTCAGGAATAGTTGAGGAGTACCAGCTTCCATACCACGACCTGGTGCCCAGTGACCCCTCCTATGAGGACATGCGGGAGATTGTGTGCATCAAGAGACTGCGACCTTCGTTTCCCAACAGATGGAGCAGTGATGAGGTACTGTCCTTCTTCACATGCTGCCTCTCTTTTCACTCAGAGTGAGGGAGGGAATGAGGTTGAGGCAATTCTGTGTCAGTTGGAGCGAGGGGAAGCTTTGCCATTGGTGCTGGCACCAGGCACAGTGGTAGCAGGAAGGAGCACAGCCCTCTCACATATCCCCACTGGAAGTGTACAGAGCATCAGGAGTCATAACCTACAATATGGGGGTCCTACTGGGTGGGAGGTTGACCATGAGCCAGCAATGTGCTCTGGTGGCCAAGAAGGCCAATGGCATCCTGGGGTGGATTAGAAGGGCTGTGGTGAGTAGGTGGGGAGAGGTTCTCCTCCCTCTGCCCTGGTGAGGCTGCACCTGGAATTTTGTGTCCAGTTCTTGGCCCCTCAGTTCAAGAAGGACCTCAGGGAACTGCTTGAGAGAGTCTAGCACAGAGCCACAAAAATGATGGAGGGAGTGGAACATCTTCCTTATGAGGAGAGCCTGAGGGAGCTGAGGGCTCTGGAGCTTGCAGAGGAGGAGCCTGAGAGGTGACCTCATTGCTGTTGATAAAGATGTGCAGGGGGAGTGCCCAGAGGCTGGAGCCAAGCTCTGCTGGGTGATGCCCAATGCCAGCACAAGGGGCAGTGATGGAAGTTGAGGCACAGGAAAGTTCCATGGAAACAGGAGGAAGAATTATTTCCCTGTGAGGGTGACAGAAGACTGGAAGAGGCTGCCCAGGGGGATTGTGGAGTCTCCTTCTCTGGAGATACTCAAAATCCACCTGGCTGTGTTCCTGTGTGATCTGCTCTAGGTGCTCCTGCTCTGACAGGGGGGTTGGACTGGATGAGTTTTTTGAGGTCCTTTCCAACCCCTAACACTCTGTGATTCTGTGATATTTGTGGGGAGGTTCCTCATGTGCTGTCTGCCAGATGCCACAGCAGTAGAGGGCTGTTCTTAGACCTTCTTAATCTCTTGCTTTCCTCATGCACTTATTCTGCTTTCTGCTCCCAGCATTAAATCAGTGGCTAGCCAACAATTCTGAAAGAGAAGTGCTTGGTTGTGTGTAAGTGCAGTGGCAGTGTACTTGGTGCACTGGCAGCTGCTCTGGCCTGTGGGCTGTAATTCTAAAGTTTTCCTTTATGTGTGTGTTTTAAAGAAGGAAATATCTCCTATTGCTTTGAACTTCAACAAGCACAGAGCTTTTCTGTGATCACAGGTGTGCAGGCTTGGATTTTGCCATGGTTTTACACTAACATCAGGGCAGGATGTTAGGTTCCACTATGACAGTACTGAGATGCAGTTGTGCAGATCACTCTAGCAGGGCTTCACCCAAAAGCACTGATCCTTCACTGGTTTAGTTCTTCTCATGTTAGTAATGAGGGGTTACAGGTGTGGGCTTTCAGAAAAGACGGAGGATCCAGAAACTGTTTCCCCAAACAAAGAAGCAAGGAGGTAAGGCTGTGTAACAAAGCAAAGTTCTGCTTGTGGGATCAGAGATGAATAGTTCACAGGATCACACAGGATCAAAGGGGTTGGAAGGGATCTCCAGAGATCGCTGAGTCCAACCCCTCTGCCAGAGCAGGACCAGAGAATCTAGCACAGGTCACACAGAAATGGGTTTTGAAAGTCTCCAGAGAAGGAGACTCCACAACCTCTCTGGGCAGCCTGTTCCAGTGCTCTGGGACCCTCACAGTGAAGAAGTTCCTCCTCATGTTGAGGTGGAACCTCCTGTGCTGGAGTTTATATCCAGTTGAGTTATTATAGGCAAACCTGATGCTTGTTCTCAAGGTGCTGTGGAGGAGGGATCATGAATCATATTGACCAGTACAGTTTAATGCTGTTAAAGTCTTCTACAGTCACAGAAGGCAGCTGCCATTTGGGAACAGCAGTGTGTAGATAAATAATCTGCAGGTAGGTGGAAGCTTGAGGTGGCACAAGAGGTTGGCAATTCAGGAATGTGAAGGAAAAATACCTGTGATGGTCAAGGACTTGTACAACAGCCAGCATGGGAAGATCTGACCCAGAGTCACCTTCCTCATCCTCTGCTGAGCCAAATGCTCCTGAACCTGCAGACTGGGAATGAAAATGCTGCAGGAAGTGCAGTGAGCATTGATCCAAGGGCAGGGCTTTTATGTGGTGTGTCTTTGGTCTGCCAGCACATGTGTTGAGGGTAGCTGTTCTTAATTAGTTGGTGAGCATCAGTGGCAGTCCCACTTCAAGGAGCTGTAGAAGCAAACTTCTTAGTGTATGAGCTCCCCATGCATCACCAAAATGCATTTATAAAACCCCACTTTAATTGGAAATGTGTTAGGCTGGTCTGGGTGCTGCTTGGGGGGGGTATGCTTAGTGCCTTTCAGGGTCTGCACTGCTTCATAAAAATGGAGAGCAAGTTGGATGAACTGGAAAAACCTCTTTTGCTATTGTAAGAAGCAAATCTTCAGGTAGTGTAAATCCATAGACTCTGAGGTCCTCACCCAGCTGCAGTGGCTTGTGCTATGCTTTGTGTTTGGAAGAAGGTGCTAGGTGCAGAGTAGGGATGGATGCTCCTTTTCCAGGATGGCTGAGATGCTGTCAGCAGGAGAGTTGTGGCTGGGAGCCAGAGGAGGGTCTGGCTCTGTTTTGGAAGTTAGGACAGGTCAGAGCTGAGCCAGGTGCTCACAGGTGACTTTCTGGCAGGAGTGGCTGGACAGGAGCCATGGGCTGGACAGGAGCCATGTACACTGCACTGTGTCCTGGGGGCTGATCCTGGGCTGGGGAAATGGATTCCATTGGATTTGTACAACAAAGGGCCTGCTGTAGAGAGCCAGGCTTCTGTGGGTCAGGCTGTGTGGGTTTGGGGAGGGGAAATTGGAGCAAAACTAGAAATGGGTAGATTCAGATTGGATGTTAGGAAGAATCATAGAATTCACAGGGCTGGAAGAGACCTCAAGGATCATCTAATTCCAACCCCCCTGCCATGGGCAGGGACACCTCACACTACAGCAGGTTGCTCACAGCCACATCCAGCCTGGCCTTAGAACCTCCAGGGATGAGGCTTCCACCACCTCCCTGGGCAACCTCTGCCAGTGTCTCACCACCCTCATAGGGAAGAACTTCTTCCTAACATCCCATCTGAAGGGGGCCTACAAGAAAGCTGGGGAGGGACTTTTTAGGGTGTAAGGTAGTAATAGGACTGGGGGGAATGGATGCAAGCTAGAGGAGGGGAGATTTAGATTAGACATTAGGAAGAAATTCTTCCCCATGTGGGTGGTGAGACACTGGAACAGGTTGCCCAGGGAGGTGGTGGAAGCCTCATCCCTGGAGGTTTTCAAAGCCAGGCTGGATGTGACTTTGGGCAACTTGGTCTAATGGAAAGTGTCCCTGCCCATGGCAGGGGGATTGGAACTGGCTGATCCTTGAGGACCCTTCCAACTCTGACAATTCTGTGATTCTAAATAAGGGAAGTGCTTTTGTGGAGCACACGGCCAAGACGATACTCCTCAGAACTTACAAGAATATTTGCCATGACTGGAATGTACAGAAAGCAAAAGCTGCTGAAAAGCAATAGTGGCCAGGATCTTCTCTTGTTGCAACCCCCCTGATTCAGGGGCCTTTGGGTGATGAAAGTATGAACCCCATTGCTGCTCTAGCAATGGACTTCCAGAAACGCAGATTGCAGAGAATCTCAGAAGTCCTCTCAGAAGTCCTTTATTACTGTGTGGTAGAATCCCTTAGAGTGTCCTTAACAAAGTAGCTAACTGAAGTCTTGAGCATATCCCTAGCAGCCCTAGCCAGAAGTAGCTAACTAACAGAAGCAGAAGTCCCTAGCAAAGCCCTAACCTCCCCCCAAGCTGTTCTATTGCTCAGAGCTGCTGTTTGAATTCTCTTTCTTATCAATCACTTAACCAACAAACCCCAAGCACATAATATAAGCTAAAATGCATTCTTCCAGTGAGAGGAGCCAGCATGTCAAGGAGGTGGCTTCTGCAGTGTGTTCCAGTCAAAGGGTGCCAACATGTCAGTCTGTTGTTCTTGGCACACGTGGAAGGTTATTGTTTTGCTCTTCACAGTGTGCAGCTGGTCAGCTGGAAAGTATTTCTCAATCCCATGCACTCTCCACACATCCAGCAGCTGCCCTCAGAACAGTGGCTGCAACATTCTCTTTCTTTTTTTGACTGCCCTTAGAGAAGACCTTTTCCCTTTGGGTTTTTGTGGCAGTTTTAGGCTGGTGCCTAGGAAAATTTTCCACAGGCTGAGTAGAAAGTGGTAGAATGTAAATCAACTATCATTGGATGCAAAAAGGGAAAATAATGATAAAGTCTAAATAATCCTATTGGTCTGGTAAGTGACATAAAGTTAGTTGTGTAAACTAACTCTTGCTCTTTTCAGCTTCTTGACTCTGGCTGGTACTAGCTGGTGGCTTTTGCTTGGCTGTTGCTGACCTTGGCTGTGTTCTTGTTGTGGCTAAGTAAGCCTGTGGCAGTTTTAGGCTGGTGCCTAGAAAATTTTCCACAGATTGAGTAGAAAAGTTGTAGAAGGTAAATAAATTACCATTGGATGTAAAGGGGAAAAAATGATAAGGTCTATATAATCCTATTGGTCTGATAACTAACAGAAAGTTACCTTGTATAAGGTTGGGGAAGGGAGCAGGGAGGGGGAAGCTATTAGTAACCCCCTGGTTTTGTCCAGGGGGGTTCTTGTGTTGTTTGTAAATTGTAAATAGATGTAAACATTGCATATTTTGTTCATACTCATTGCATTCCATACTTCTAGATTTTTAGTCTGCTTGTAAATAGAGCTTTCCAGCTGAGCTGGTCTGGCAGTTTTATTTTGGGGGAGGAGGGGGTGGGTGTAATCTCAACCCACCACAGTTTGTTTTGTTTTGTTTTTTTTTTTTGTCAAACTGCTGCCAGAGTGCATTGACCCAGATGGGGACTTTTCCTCATTTCTCTCCACAGTGCCTAAGGCAGATGGGGAAGCTGATGATGGAGTGCTGGGCTCACAACCCTGCCTCCCGCCTGACAGCTCTGCGGGTCAAGAAGACGCTTGCCAAGATGTCAGAGTCGCAGGACATTAAGCTCTGACTCCTTCCAGAGGCAGCTCTCCTGCAGGCCTAGGGAAATGGACTTGGTTGGTGCAGGCAGAAGCCCTGGAGAGGTATCAGAGGTCTTTGTTAACAAGTAGCTTGAGTGCAGTTATGCTGAAGAGCAGCTTGAAGTTTGTTTGACAGCTTTTGAGGAGACTTCTGTTTTGCAGAACCCCAGCTCAGCTGTGACATGCAGGATGGGGAGAGGCTCCTCTGCTCTTGTTTACACAGGGGGGAAAATACAGTTTCAGTAACTGGTTTAAGATTATGCATGTTGCTTTCCATGAAAGCCACTTATTATTTTATTATTATTATTGTTATTATTATTATTATTATTTTGAATGTTTGAAAAAAAAAAAAAAGGAAAGGAAAAAAAAAGATATTGCTTTAAATTTTATGGACAAAAATAATAAAAAGTTTTTGTTAAAAGTTTCAAAAGATGTATATTGTTACATTAAAACAAAACAAAACACAACAAAATAATGGAGGAAACTGTGCTGGATCTGCAAGCAAAGTGACTTGTTCATTTAGAAAGAGATTATTGCATCCAAGCAGTTAAAGACCAGGAGAATGGGAATGTACAGCTCAGAGGAATCGTAGAATGGTCCAGGCTGAGAGGGACCTCCAATGGTCATCCAGTCCAACCCCCTGCAGTCAGCAGGGACATCCCCAACTAGATCAGGTTGCCCAGGGCCTCATCCAGCCTCACCTTGAATATCTCCAGGGAAGGAGCCTCAACCACCTCCCTGGGTAATCTGTTCCAGTGGAAACTGTGTTAAAGCCACCTGCCTGGGGAGATGATTTTCCATAGCCCTGTGTGTGCAGGTGTCTCTCACAGCACAGGGATGGAGCCTGGCCACATCCCTGCCATCCTTAGCACAGGGCAGTTGGGTTCCCCATGGCTGGCTTGTCCCAGGGCAGGTCCTGCTTTGTTGAAGTTAATTGAGAACTGAGTGACTCCAAGGTTGAGTGTGGCTTGTTTGAAGCAGCTCTTCACCTTTCCAGGAAACCTGATGGGTATGATACCAGGATGACAAACCATTGTTTGTCCCCCTTTTCTTGGCTGTTTGGTCTCTTTTTCTCTCCCCCCATCACTGCAAAATAAAGTATTCCTTCTGTGAGTGGATTTGGACCTGCTGGTGAGTTTGGAACTGCTGTGACCTACATACACAACCACAAGAGGAAGCTGCTTGGGAGAAAAAAAAAAAATACCTTGCTGTTTCATCTGGGGAAAAGTGAAGTAGCCATCTGCAACCATAGCTGGGGAAAAAAAAAAAAAGTGAAAAACCTGAAAAAGAAAAAAGCAACACATTTTTTTTGGGTGGTAATCATTTTTCTGTAAGGTTAAGAAGGTGTGGTGCCTCCTGGCTGCAGTAGGAAGGACTTGGTTGGGTGGTGAGAGCTGAGCACGGTGTTTAGCAGTGGTCAGGTGCCTGCAGTGCTTCTCTGGCTGTAGTGAGAGGCACCACAAAGCAAACAATTTGGCTCAGACTTCATCTGCCTTCTTATTTCAAGTGGCCTTCCAGCAGCCTCTGTGCTTCTGGAAGCCACCAAGCTGGGACTTGTGGTTCCCAGCAAGGGGAGCTTTTAGGGGAGAAGAGCAATGGGAAATATATTTAACATCTTTTCCCCATTCCTCCTTCCTGGGGCTGCAGCAGTTGCTGTGATGTTAACAGAAGAAGAAATGAGAGGTGAAGTACTCCCTGTGAAGCCTTTCTTTTGCAAAGGTCTCTCTTCATCAGATCATCAAAGCTGAGCTGCATGGCAGTCCCTGGTTTCCCCTTCTTTCCCCTTCTTCTATTTTAAATTTCTCTTCTTTTCCCTGCCTGTGTCCTGTCTCACTGGCTGGCATCCAGTTTCATTTTGAAGTAAGTCCTTACAAATGCTGCTTTGATTATGCTAAGCCTGGTTTAGAACAGGAATAATTGCCATGCTGGGTTTTACCTCAGCATTTCTGTAATGCTACTTTTCTTTTTCCCTCTCTTCTCTTTTTGGACAAAACTGATTTAGTTGTAGTGGGCTAGGTATATAATTGGGGTTTAGCTTCACAGCTGCCTGAAGGTATTTCTAGTTGGGAGGGTGGGGGTGGGGGGGTGGGAATCACCATTTGGTACTTTCAAGCTAACAGAGAAAAAAAAACAATCGCAGCTTCAAGACCTCTGTACCCATAGGTGTTAAAAAGTTTGGATTTTTTTGCTAATTAGCTTTTGCTGCAGTGCAGCTTCCCTACCTGCACCCCAAAATCCTGAGCAAGACAAAAGGAAGATCTCTGAGAGTCAGTAGTATGCTGAACCCTGGCCCCAGGAGGGGCAATGCCACTCTCCCATGGCCTTTAAAAGCTGCATGCTTGCGTGACTGGGCGTGGAGTTTGCTCCTCTCCTTGGCTGCCTTGGCTGGAAGGTGTGGGACCCAAAATGAGGAGGACAGCCCAGCCTCTTGTCATTATTTGTTTTTGGTTTGTGAATGGAGCCATGGGGCCTCTACTCCTACTCATTTTGCCTTTATGCCCTTTCATAAAAACCAGCACAGCCTCGAGGAGCTGCTGGGGTTTCTTCACGCTGATGAAGCTGATCCCAGCTCTGAGCCTGCTCCCTCTGGCTCGTGCAGCAGGGGTGCCTCTTCCCAGCTGTAGTTAGGTGCATCTCTGCTTTCCTCAAATAGGGTGGGTTTGGGGGTTTTTTGTTTGTTTTAATTATCATGGCTCTCCCCAGAGCTCTTTGGAGAGGGCATTGCTAGCTGGTGGCTGTGACCCACGTAGAATCATAGAATCAGTCAGGGTTGGAGGGTACCCCAAGGATCATCCAGTTCCAACCCCCCTGCCATGGGCAGGGACACCTCACACTAGAGCTGGCTGGCCAGAGCCTCGTCCAGCCTGGATGGGGCCTCAACTACGTCCCTGGGCAATCCATTCCAGGCTCTCACCACTCTCATATCATCTCAGATCACCTCTGGCATCTGCCAGCAGCATGGGGCTGGTTTTCTGAACGAGTCTTAACTCCTTTTTTTTTTTTCAGTCCAAGAGAATGGGCTCTAAGATACTGGTGGGTAAGTAACAGAAAGTGAGTATGTGAAGTGTTGCAAGTTGATGTGGTTTTATGTATGTATATAAAGACAGAAAAAGAAAGAAAGAAAGAGCAAGAAAAGGAAAGAAAGAGCAAGAGAAGGAAAGAAAGAGAAAGAGAAGGAAAGAAAGAAGGAAAGAAAAAGAGAAAGGAAGAGAAAGAAAAAGAAGGAAAGAGAAAAAAGGAAGGAAGAAGGAAAGAAAAGGAAAGAAAGAGAAGGAAAAAAGGAAAAAGAAAGAAGGAAAGAAAGAGAAGGATAAAAGAAGGAAAGAAAGAAGGAAAGAAAGAAAAAAAAGAGAAAGAAATGAAAAAGAAAAGAGAAAGAAAATGAAAAGAGAAAAAGAAAAGAAAGAAGAAAGAAAAAAGAGAAAGAGAAAGAGAAGGAAAGAAAAGAGAAGGAAAGAAAAGAGAAGGAAAGAAAGAAAGAAGGAAAGAAAGAAAGCGAGAGAAAAAGAAAAGAAAAATGAAAAAGAAAAAAAAAAGAAAAAGAAAATGAAAATGAAAGAAAAAAGAAAAGAAAAAGAAATGAAAAAAGAGGAAAATGAAAAGAGAAAAAGAAAAGAAAGAAGAAAGAAAAAAGAGAAAGAGAAAAAGAAGGAAAGAAAGAAGGAAAGAAAGAAAGTGAGAGAAAAAGAAAAGAAAGAAAATGAAAAAGAAAGAAAAAAATGAAAAAGAAAAAAGAAAAGAAATGAAAAAGAAATGAAAAAGAAAAGAGAAAGAAAATGAAAAGAGAAAAAGAAAAAGAAGAAAGAAAAAAGAGAAAGATAAAAAGAAGGAAAGAAAAAAGAAGGAAAGGAAGAGAAGGAAAGAAAAAGTGAGAGAAAAAGAAAAGAAAAATGAAAAAGAAAAAAGAAAAAATGAAAAAGAAAAAAGAAAAGAAAGAGAAAGAAAAGAAAGAAAGAAAAAAAGAAAAAGAAGGAAAGGAGGGAGGAAGGAAGGGAGGGAGGAAGGAAGGGAGGGAGGGAGAAAGGAAGGGAGGAAGGGAGGAAGGAAAAGGAAAGGAAGGAAGGAAAAGGAAAGGAAGGAAGGAAGGAAAGGAAGGAAGGAAGAAAGGAAGGAAGAAAGGGAGGAAGGGAGGAAGGGAGGAAGGGAGGAAGGAAAAGGAAAGGAAGGAAGGAAAAGGAAAGGAAGGAAGGAAGGAAAGGAAGGAAGGAAGAAAGGAAGGAAAGGAAGGAAGAAAAGGAAGGAAAGGAAGGAAGGAAAGGAAGGAAGTAAGGAAAGAAGGAAGGAAAGGAAGGATAGGAAGGAAGGAAAGGAAGGAAGGATAGGAAGGAAGGAAAGGAAGGAAGGAAAGGAAGGATAGGAGGGAAGGATAGGAGGGAAGGAAAGGAAGGAAGGAAAGGAAGGAAGGAAAGGAAGGAAAGGAAGGAAGGAAGGAAGGAAGGAAGGAAGGAAGGAAGGAAGGAAGGAAGGATAGGAAGGAAAGGAAAAGTTTAGTTGGGAATCTGGAATATCTCCAGCATGTGGATGAAGCAAATGAAGAAGCACTAAATAAACCATAATATTTATTGATGAAAAATGCAGAAGTGACAAATCACAAGAGGGGTGCTGTGGAGGGGAAAAAAAATCACCAAATGTCTGTGTGTAGAGGAGGAGACAACTCTGAGAAGACAAAGGCTCTGAAGTTGCATTGCAAGTGCCTGCCTCTTTTCTTCCCACGAATAAAGGGACAGATTTTGCCCTCAGATCTCCTCCCCACTGTAACTGCTGCTATTGTCAAGGCCAGAGAACAACCCGAGGCAGGTGTGGAGGTCCTTTGCCCTCTGACATTTGAGTTGCCAGCAGCATAGGTGACTTTTCTGCCAGGCTTCCATGGCCTTCTGCTATTCCAGGTTTTCCATTTGGGTTTGTATTATTTTTGCCACTCACGGCCTTTTGCCATCACTTCCAGATTTGACATTTGGTTTTGTTCATATTTGCTATGCATTGCCTTTTGTCATCACTTCCAGACTTTACATTTGGTTTTGGTTTTGTTTGGGTTTTTTTTTTTTTTGTTTTGTTTTGTTTTGTTTTTTTTGCCAGTCATGGCCTTTTGCTATCACTTCCAGATTTCACATTTGGGTCTTCTGGGGTTTTATTTTTGCCAGTCATGGCCTTTTGCTATCAATTCCAGATTTTCCATTTTGGTTTTTGTTTGTTTTTTTTGTTTGTTTGCCAGTCCTGGCCTTTTGCTGTCACTTCCAGACTTCACATTTGAGTTTGTTTTAATTTTTTTGCCAGTCATGGCCTTTTGCTGTCACTTCCAGATTTTGGTAGTTGATTGATGAGGGTTTGGAATTCCATGGTGAAGGTAACCATGGCTTTAAGTACCTGCAGGTCTGGATATGTAGTTTCCCAATGTAAATTCACTGAAGGAAGTTTAGTTTAGTGACTTGCTGGCATAGATAAGATGGCATGGGTAGGTGAGAGAAGAAGGGGGGAAAAAAGAACCCACAGCAAAAAGGAAGAGAGACCATCTAGTACCTGCTGTCCTTTCTCTAGCACAAAGTTATTTCTGTTCAAGAAAAGGTTGACAGTGTAAAGACTAAGAAACTAATTTTTGTTCTTTTTTGAGAACCAGTGCCTTATTCAACCTGTAAATACTGTAATTAGAAAGCCTGGGGAACAAAAAGTGTGCTCTGTTGTATTTGTTCAGATTGTATATGGTTGTCTTAACGTTCCCCATCCCCACCCTTCTCCCCCCCCAAAATAAAATTGTTTCCATCATCCTGCGAGATTGCTTTTTACTTCTATTTACTTTTCATCTACTTGAAAAGCAGCACCTTGGGGTTTCATTCCCCTGGCTGGATTATTTTGCTTGTGCCTCACTTCATTTATTTATTTTCTGGTAAGCTTTGCTGGGGTTGGTTGTTTTTTTTTTTTCCTCTCTGAGCAAACAAACAGTAAGATGTTGCTTTATATTTCCAGTGGCACAAAAAAAGTAGCAACCCTTTCACAACTGCCCAGAGAGGTTGTGGAGTCTCCTTCTCTGGAGACTTTCCAGACCCATCTGGATGTGTTCCTGTGTGACCTGTGCTGGATTCTATGGTCCTGCTCTGGCAGGGGGGGTGGACATACAGGCTGGTAAGATGTTAGGGGTTGGAAGGCACCTCTGAAGATCATCAAGTCTGCTCTTCTCTAATTTGAAGCCATTGTCCCTCGTCCTGTCACTGCAGGCTCTTGCAAACAGTCTCTCTCCATCCTTCTTACAGCCCCAAACTGGGGCTACGAGTACTGCCAGGCTGCTCTTAGGTCTCCCTGGAGCCTCCTTTTCTCCAGGCTGAACACCCCCAGCTCCCTCAGCCTGACCTCATAGCAGAGCTGCTCCAACCCCCTGAGCATTTTTGTGTCCTTCCTCTGGACCCTCTCCATCAGCTCCATGTCCTTCCTACATTGAGGGCTCCAGAGCTGCACACAGCACTGCAGGTGAGGTCTCAGCAGAGCAGAGCAAAGTGGCAGAATCACCTCTCTGGCTCTGCTGGCAATGCTGCTTTGGATGCAGCCCAGGCTGGGATTTGCCTTTTGTGCTGCAAGCTCACACTGCCTGCTCAGACCCAACCCGTGGAGGTGTCAGAAACCAAAGGAAACTTGAATTTGGCAATGCCCGTAGGGTAGGAATTGTAAGACAGAGAGAAAAGAGCTTGTCTCCTGTGGAAAGCAAAGTATACAAAGAAGAAGGCACCAGGAAAGCCACCAGCAGTGACTGTGTCCAAAGCAGGCATCTTGATTTTGCAGAAACCAGCCCTGCCTGCTGCTCAGCATTCCCTAGCTGTGTGACCAGATGGTGGCCAAAGTTACTGTTGAAGAAGTTATGCCTCCTGTCCCTTGGGATACAGATTCTCCCTTCACTTCATAACTGCAGGCTCTCTTCATATGTAATCTAGCTCTTCCTGTTATAGAGAAGATAATCATAAAACAGGAGAAAAATGATGAGTTCTCCTCTGGCTTTGGGATGGAGTAAGGCTGTCACTGAGACCTGGCTGTAGCTCTGTGCCATGCTCCATGTGCCTGATCACTGCCCAGTGCTGCACTGCAGATGCCAGGTCTTGGCTCAGTAGCCTGCGAGTCCCCAGGAGCTGCAAGGGACAGCTGCAGGAGCTGCTACTGAGAGCTGCCCATGCCCACCCTCCTGCAAAGAATTACCACCTGTGAAGTGGGAATACAGCACAGGAGCCAGGGGCAGAGTGCCCACATCTTGGTTTTAGCAGAGAAGCCAGGGAAGCTCCTGAGCCACTTACAAACTTCCTTGGGAAGCAGTAAAGAAGCTGTCAGTGTCCAGTACTCAGGGAGAACAGCCCTGGGGCTGGCCTCTGTGGTGGTAAGGGCTGAGTGCTCCCTGGCACAGCATGGTAGGAGAGCCTGAGGGGCAGCAGGCAACCCTGAATCCCCCAGGATGGGCTGGGATGGTGCTGCCCAAGCATCAGACAGGTCCCCATATGGCCTCCCCCACAGGCAGGATGAGCTCCTCAGCCTGGGGCTGGCTGTAAGAGATGGCTGCTTCCCCACCTGCTCAACTGGGAGAAGTGGCTGTGCAGCTGTGCTGGGGAATTGCCTCTTGCATCCCAGACATTTAATATTGAGCACTAAAGGTCTGAAAAGGCCACTGAAAAACAACCACCACCTCTGACAGTGGGGAGTGGGTGCTTGTGAATTTTATCCACCTGGCTACATGGGGCGTAAGGTAGCACTGCTGGACAAAACCACCTGGCTCCAAGTGGCCTTCAGTTTGCCCTCCCAGGCATCTGCAACAAGCCCAGTGGGCTGCTCCCTCTCTCTAACAAAACAGGCTGAAGGCACAGACTGAGCTTGGCAGCTGAGGAGGTGATTTCTTGCCTGCTGCCTTTCTCCACTTTTGACTGAGGATACCAAACAAAAAAAAAAAAAAACACAAACAACAACAAACAACTCAGGAAAACAGTCTGGGGTAAATCCTCTTGTAGAATCATAGTAGCATAGAATCGAGAATGGTCTGGGCTGGAAGGGACCTCCTAAGCTCATCCAGTCCAACCTCCCTGCAGTCAGCAGGGACATCCCCAACTAGATCAGGGTGCCCAGAGCCTTGTTGAGCCTCACCTTGAATATCTCCAGGGGAGGAGCCTCAACCACCTCCCTGGGCAACCTGTTCCAGTGTTCCACCACCCTCATAAGAAAGAACTTGTTCCTATCCAATCTGAATCTGCTCTGCTCTAGTTTGTAGGTGCCAGGGTGAGGCATGAGGATTTATGAGTGCAATGAAACAGCCCTGCAGGAGCACACGGATGTCATGAGGGAAGCTACACCACAAGCAGGTCCTGTGTGAAGAAACATTTCTTTGGAACACAGGCTGTTAGGGGTTGGAAGGGACATCTGGAGATCACCGAGTCCAACCCCCCCCTGCCAGAGCAGGACCAGAGAATCCAGCACAGGTCACACAGGAACACATCCAGACAGGGCTGGAAAGTCTCCAGAGAAGGAGACTCCACAACCTCTCTGGGCAGCCTGCTCCAGTGCTCTGGGACCCTCACAGTGAAGAAGTTCCTCCTCACCTTGAGATGGAACCTCCTGTGCTGGAGTTTATATCCATTGCCCCTTGTCCTACCATAGGGTGTAATTGAGCAGAGCCTGTACCTTCCCTCTTGACCCCCAGCTCTCAGATATTTATAAACATTTATTAAATCCCCTCTCAGTCTTCTCCTCTCCACACTAACCAGCCCCAGGGCTCTCAGCCTCTCCTCACCAGGCAGTGCTCCAGTCCCTTCAGCATCCTTGGAGCCCTCCCTTGGACTCTCTCGAGTAGATTCCTGTCCCTCTTGAACTGGAGAGCAGACAGTTTCATTTTTTTTTCCAAATAAACTAAGCACAATCCTCCTCTCCCAAGCTTCCAGGCACTAAACAGTTGAACACAAGATCATGGTGTCTTTTTTTTTTTTTTCCAGTTGCTTATAAATATAATTTATTACCTGTTTAAAAATTCTTTCTTACACTTTGTACATGTCAGGCTGACAGAATAAATGCAGGCATTTACAAACAGAGAGAAGGAGGAAAATAAAGGGGGGGGGGGAAGGGGATTTGGGGGTTTGGGGTTTAAGAGGCACACTCATAACTAGTAAACCACACCTCCACTGTACAGCAATACAAAGAATGCAATGGCTAGCACTTCTCTGGTACTCAGTCAGTCTTTAGAAAAGGAATTGCATAGAAGATACAGCAACAGGGAAACCAAAACCAAAACAGTTCTCCAGAGCTGAACAGTAAAGAAAAATCCCATGAATGCTGGTAGAGCAGAGCCATGGGAAGGAAGGGGAGGGGAGGGGAGGGAGAAACGTGGTGCATCCTGCCTCCCCACCTCAGCCCAGCTCACACAGATGTTTCCTTACTGACAGGCCCTGCTCCTGGGCTCTGGGAAGGTACCACCTTAACTTAACAAGGCAGAACATGTGTTAGCAGAAGAGCCTAGCACACAGATGGGCCCCAGCTGTGACGCCCTCCCTTCCGTCCCAGCTGTGTGCCGCACCCAGCAGGTCAGCGGCTCATGGCTCACGGGGTGGGAGGGGAGTTGTGTTTTTGCAAGGTGCCTTGCAAGATCCCTGGGAGAAGAGTGCTTTGCTCCTCCTGCTTCCTTGTTTTGTTTAGTTTCCAGACTGACTTTGCTTTTTCCTTCTATCATTTAAGCTCCCCAATTTATTGGGAAGCTGTAGCAAGAGCCAGCTGGCAGCGGCCAGAGAAGCTCTCAGGCCCATGCAAACTTTTCTTATCTAAGAGCTACTCTCCCACCTGCAAGCTGCAAGCCAGCAGCTGGAGACCAGAGTGCCAGAACTGGAGGACCCACCTCACTGCTGCAGCAGGGCTCGGCCTGATGATTGCATCCCACTTCTTGACAGGCATCCATAAGTTACTTGCATGCCGTGGCCTGGGATGCTCTGGGAGAAAGGGCAGGCCCAGGATGCAGCACACACAGCAATTAAACCTTCATAAGCAGTTGAGGAGACTGAACCTGAGCTACAAAACACATTTTACCAGCACCACAGCAAATGGGAGCCAGAGGTCTGTGGGAACTCTGGGTTATCACTGCTTTTTTGTACAGGCAGAGCCTATTAAAGGATTTTTCAGATAAAGGGATTTTTCAGATTTCAGGGAGCAGGTGTCAAGCTTAAAGGACAAGTAAATAGACTAAATGCTCCTATTTCAGGCAAGGAGCTTGACCTACCCACCTTGAAGGATCATTTCTGTGGCCTTGGTTCAAGTCCAGCTCAGGTCCCTTGCCAGTTTTTACTCTGTTGGCTCTCAATGTACTGCCTATTTGACCTTGCAGCGGTGGTACAGCACCAAATTTTGACCTTCACCTTCCCAAGCAAAAGTTGTTCAGAAGAGAACAGCCACAATTAACATCAGAGCTAAAGGCCCCCAGCAGCAGGTGTCATTTTTTTTTCCTCTGTCAGTATGTATGAAACCCACACACCACACCCTCTGCATTTCTGCTAAGCTCCTGCTTCAGAGGATGGCTGAGTTACAAGCTTCAGCATTTAGACTGCTGCAGTGCAGCTCAAGGTTTCACACACAAGGTAGGAATGGATTGTGGTGGTGACCATGAAGTCGATGACCTCGTTGGAGTCCCGGTGGGAGAGGGCCAAAGGTTTGGTTTCAGAAATAAACCACTCTCACCTTTGCACTAAGCAAGCTAGCCTGCAAACAATTAGTTATCTCATGGCCAGATGAGAGCCAGAGTAACACCTGAACAGCCTTCTCAGTGAAATAGTTTACAAAATGCCCTGGACACAAGGGGTTTGTTGTTAAAAAAAAACACCAAAAAAACACAACCATAAACCAAATGGCAAAAACCCAACATCAATATAGTCTGGTTTAAAATCATCCTCAGAGCTGTGGCAACTACTTGGCTAGAGCATCTAAGACCCACCCAACCCCCCGACCCCTTTCTTCATAATCCCACCCCACCCCCCCCAATAAGAAGAAAAAAAAGCAAAAAGCAACCCATTGTAGATAGCAATACAAGACATAAGGAGGCTGCCCACACTGATGGGCTTAGGGCGTTGTAAATACATTTATTCTGCATGTAAGCACCAGAAATAGCAAGAAACCCAAGGAACAGACATGTTTGCTCTGTGGCATCCCAGGCTCCAACATGTCTCATGAGTGTCTGCATTTCTGCCAGCGTCAGGAGAAGGCAAGAAAAAGAGGTTTGGGCTCCCATATTGTGGCAGTTTTAGGCTGATAATGCCTAGGAAATTTTCCACAGATTGAGTAGGAAAGGGGTAGAATGCAAAATAAATTAGCATTGGATGTAAAAGGGAAAATAATGGTAAGGTCTAAATAATCCTCTTGGTCTGCTAACTAACATAAAGTTAGTTGATTCATCTAACTCTTGCTTTTTTTTGGTCTTCTTTGCTCTAGCAGATACCAGCTGGTAGCTTTTGCTTGGCTGTTGCTGGCCTTGGCTGCATTTCTGTGTTGTGGCTAAGTACTAACAAGATACTCTCTGCTTTTCTCCTCTTTTTCTTCCTCTTTTTCTTTTTTTTTTTTCCCCTTCCTTGTCCAGGGGGAGGAGGGGGAAGCTATTAGCAGACCCCACCCCCCACCCCGGTTTTGTCCAGGGTGGGGGTTCTTGTGTTTATAAATTGTAATTATATGTCAATATTGTATATTTTGTACATATTAGTTGCATTTCATATTTCTAGATTGTAGTTTTGCTTGTAAGTAGAGCTTCATTTGCTTCCACTGAGCTAGGCTGGCAAGCTTTATTTTGGGGGAGGGGGTGTGTGGGGGGGTTAATTTCAACCCACCACACATGGAAGCAAACCCTGACTTACCTCACTGCCTCCTAACTTCTGCTCAGCTTTTGCACTGGTTTGTGAGATCAGCTGCAAGCAGAACATTTGGGGGGGAAAACAAAATAAAAACAACACCCCAAGCAAAGCCCCAGACTTAGCCTACACACTGACAGCCACCTTGAGAAGAACACAAAAAGAAATGAACTAAAGAAAAAACCAAACCCTAAACAAACTCAGTGAAAAGGGACTGCCTCTGATGGTGTTTAACTAGGAAAGTAAAGTTGTTGGTGTTTTTTCCCCCCTTGAAGTCAGTAGATAGTTTATATATATATTTAATATAATATGTAATATATATTATTTATAGCTCTAGCAATCATCATGTAATGAAGTGAGATGATGTGGGGAGCAGCAAAACTGCTGCAGCACAGAGCCAAAGGTGACGACTAAAAGGATAAACATTTTCAAAAGCAGTAATACCTGGAGGATAAGAAGCCTGCAGCCTTTTTTTTCTTTCTTTTTCTCTTTTTTTTTTTTAATTTTATTTTTCCAAAGCAGATGTGCTTACCTGACATAAAACGCAACAGTAACTTTTAAAAGTCGGTTCTGCCTGCCGAACTTATTTGCCGTTTGCTGCCCCACAGGGAAGCCTATTGCCGAGCGATTGTCGCAGGTTGCAGGCACGGCCGAGCCCCACCAGGTGGCGCTGTGCCCACGCGAGCCAAGCCGAAGGGAGCGCCGCTGGCTTTTCGCCCACCGAAATTGAATCCTTGCTGCCCACCCTCTCTCCTTGGGGCAGCAGATTAGGAATCCCTCTGCCCAGCCTCATGCCCTGTCGCTGCTGGACCCCCAGACAAAACGAAAAAAGGAAAAAAAAAACCCAGTAAAATAAAAAAAAAGGCAAACGAAATGCAGTGGGCGTGCCAGGTGAGGCGGGAGCTGCCGCTGGCAGCAGTTGTGAAGCATGAGCGTGGAGCTGCTGGGTCGAGGTGTGGCTCTGTGGAAGAAATTTCCACTTCCCTGACAGTTCCTGCTTCCCCCTGCCCTGTCACGACTGATTCAGATGCAGCAGGAGCGTGAAGAAACCATCCAGCCCATGACTGCAGCTGGTGAGGGAAAGTTTTTGAGCAGATGGGCTGGAAGAAAATCAGATTCCACTCCCAGCAACAGTGATGGCACTGCCTTAACCAGCAAGAACGCTCTTGACCTCCACCCCTCTCTGTGGATGCTCCTCAGAGAGCTGACAAAAGCGACACAGGTAGCTATGAGACGTTCTCTGGGAAGCCCCCAGTGAGAGGGGTGCATGTGCTGCACACCTAGAACAGCTGAGAGCAAGGAGTAGCAGCTGGGGCAACCTAACAAAGACCAAGCTGAAGAGGGAAGGAGCCAGAGGACACTTCATCTCTGCACCTGCCCTAGAAGCTACACAGGAAGGACATGCAGGAAGGATGCAAAATCACCAACCAAATGCAGCTGGTATACACCTAACGATGGTACAGAAGAAAATAAAACTGAGATGTGTCATTTAAGAGCCACTTTGGAGCTCTAAGGTGAGTTAAAAATGGAAGGAAAGGGCAGAGCTGGCAGTCCCTATCGAAGCCTCCTGAAGCTGAAAGCAAGATTTCTGTTATCACTGCAGTGGGTGACATCAGATGGCCAAGGTGAAAAAGAAGATAAGGTTGGGTGTTGAAAGGATGTCCTTAGCATCTCCACGTTAAGACAAGGTGGGGCTTACATAGGCAAAATGCAGACCGATGTAGAAAGTTAGAATCTCTGGCCTCTGGTTGAAATGCTGCTTTCCATACTGCCTGATTACCTCTTGCAGGGAAGGAGAGAAGCAGTACAAATCCTGCTGGTGTCTGGGAGCTGAGAAATTCAAAACAAACAAACAAAAGTCCCAAGCCTATATGGGAAAATGGGGTAAAGGTCAGATGAAATTTTGCTTTCATTTTTGCCCAGTGACATTTTCAAAGCTACCTTTAAAAGCACAATCTGGAAAGCCCTGGGGAAAAACAAACCTGAAAACACAACAGAAAAGAAGGCAGTGCAGGGCTCAGAAAGCACATGGAGAAGGAATATGTGTGTGGGTACATGCAGGCGTGTGGGCACAGCAGCCAGGGCCTGGCTGGCTGGAAACCTGGAGTGGAAGGGCCGGGGAAGAAAGCTTCTTTTGCAGCAGAAGCAGAGGACAGAGAAGCTTGGCAGTAGAACTGCTGTGATTCTATGCACTGTCATGTAGCAAAGAGTCAGACTTTTCACTAAGCATCAAAAAACAAAATGATTGCAATGTCATCTGACAGAAGCAGGATGCGTTTCTTTTGCCAAGTTCCCATTTCACCTGTAATGGCCAAGAGGGAAGTAGCTGAGAAGGACAAATGTCCCACTGCTCAGCCAGCAAGGATCTGCACCATCTGCACCAGTGGCAGTGGAGGGAGCTCAGCAAAGGCAGGAAGCTGCAGCACACAGGATTGTGACTTCACTGTTCCATCGCCCTACACCGGCCCACACCGCCCCACACCACAGATCCTTCCTGGGCTGCAGCAAGCCTCAGGTATCAGTGGAGATCTGCTGATCTCACCCAGAAATGACAGAAACACAGAAATGACCCACCCAAAAATCACCCCCACAAAAAAATCACCCACCAGAGAACTCCCAGTAGCCTAACCACTGCCAGTGATGGGTTTCAGTATGAGTGAGTGCCTGCAGCTCCATGGGAAGCTAGTGGGAACCATTGGCTCCCACACCAAAGCAAAGCAAAGCGAGGCATAGGGAGGCCCACTGGGTGCACAGCTCAGGGGGTTAATGTCAGTGCCTCCACATGCTTGCTTCTGGTCTCCATGTATTTGAACTGGGAGGCTGTCACTGGTTCACAGCCACCTCAGGACAGGATGGCAAACTGGAGGCACTAAGGTGGTGCAACACATCCAGGGAGGGGGGATCCTTTAGAGGTGCAGAGCACTGACTTCAGCAAAGCATCACTAGTTTATTCCACCTTTGCATCTGGAACAGGTTGCCCAGGGAGGTGGTGGAAGCCTCATCCCTGAGGGGTTTTATAACCAGGCTGGATGTGGCTGTGAGCAACCTGCTGTAGTGTGAGGTGTTCCTGCCCATGGCAGGGGGCTTGGAACTGGCTGATCCTTGAGGTCCCTTCCAACCCTGACAATTCTATGATTCTGTGAAGCACAGCAACCCTAACGTGAGGTGAGCAACCCAGGTGGGCTAGCAGAGGGCTTTGGAGGAAGAGTACAATGGCTGGAGAAGGGAAAGACAGCATCTAGAGGGACACATCTCTGAAGACCTTCAGGAAAGGGACAACAGGTTCCATCAAAACAGGCATGATTCATTCTGCTGCTGACACAATTAGAAATAAAGTAGCATCCTCATCATCATCATCCTTGCACTAGATAGTAAATAATTAGTAAATAATTATCATAGCAACTTCTTTTCAATTGTTTCCTGTATCTCTTTTCAATTGTTTTCTGTATCTCTTCTCAATTGTTTCCTGTATCTCTTTTCAATTGTTTCCTGTATCTATCTCTTTTTAATTGTTTTCTGCATCTCTCTTGTTTTTTTCTCCTCTCCCCTAACCACTCTGAATTGCATTTCCAGCTCCCTCATCTCTCCTGGAGGTGGAAAAGGCATTACTAGACTGTGAGTTGAGAATTAACTCTGATCCTATGTTCCCCACTGTCCTACAGCTGTTCCCCACACAGGCTCAGTGGGACTCGATCGGGAGTTCCTGCTTAGCACCTGAATATCTGCTTTCCAGATGTACACCTCTTAAACTCTGATTTCCTTGGGTTTTGGGGGGGTGGTTGTTTGTTTTGATTTTTTTTTTACAAGAAAGTCTAGGAAACAGAACAATGACAGGAGGATCACTGTGAGACAATCGATGTACAGAATTGTAGCCAAAAATCTGAACTCGCCAGAAACCAATATCCTGAAAGAGCCACAACCAACTGTCCATAGGCTTTGTCTAGAATGGCTTTAAACAAACAAACAAAAATAATAATAATACAAAGAGCCATGGACAGTCTCCTTACCCCTGTCCAGAATTTGATGTAAACAACATCCATAGAAACTGGGATTGTTAAGAAAGTTTATCCATATATCTGGATAGCAATAAAAAGCGTTTCCTAGGAAACTGTAAAATCCTGTACCAAGCAGCGTACAGCCAAGCCGAGAGAGGAGCATTAAGAGTGGATTTCTGGTTTTCCAAGGTACAACTTTGCATGGTTTCTTTCAGATCCTGTGGTGCTGTACAAGGAGAGCAGGTGTGAAGGGCAGGGCTGGGGTGGGGGGGTTCTCCCTTTCGTTCATTCGTTTGCTTTCTTCTCTGAAACGTCTCTGGTGTAGCTCATTGGTCTGGGTTTCCGTTTCAATTCTTGTCTGCCATCAGAGGGCATTGCTGCTCCCTGTGTCTGTCCTTCCTGCTCACACCAAGGCTGCATCAATAGCTTCCTTCTGCTGCCAAAGAAACGATGGTCTCGTGCCTGCCCATTTCTTCAAGCACCGCCGCCAGCGTGCTCAGGTTGCCATCAGGGAAATTCTGGGCTTCCCAGAGATCCAGGATCACCCCAGTGGGACTTGATTTTGTAGCAAAATAATTTAGGTACCTGCAACAAGCCAAAAGGAAACTAATTTTTTTTGTTTTGTTTTAGCTACACTCATTTCAACCTATCCCCATTTCAACCAATCCCTATTTCAACCTATCCTCATTTCAAGCTATCCCCATTTCAACCAATCCCCATTTCAACCAATCCCTATTTCAACGAATCCTCATTTCAACCTATCTCCATTTCAACCTATCCCCATTTCAACCAATACCCATTTCAACCTATCCCCATTTCAACCTATCCCCATTTCAATATATCCCCATTTCAACCTATCCCCATTTCAACCAATCCCCATTTCAACCTATCCCCATTTCAGCCTATCCCCATTTCAACCAATTCCCATTTCAACCTATCCTCATTTCAACCTATCCCCATTTCAACCTATCCCCATTTCAACCTATCCTCATTTCAACCTATCCCCATTTCAACCAATCCCCATTTAAGCCTATCCTCATTTCAACCTATTCTCATTTCAACCAATCCCCATTTCAACCTATCCCCAGTGCTGGTGCTCATCCCTGGTGTCTGTCTATGCTTATGGATATGGTTATGGTTATGAGGAAAACTGTGGCCAGCAGGTCTAGGGAGGTTCTTCTCCCCCCTCTACTCTGCCCTGCTGAGAGCACACCTGGAATGTTGCATCCAGTTCTGGGCTCCCCAGTTCAAGAGAGACAGAGACCTGCTGCAGAGAGTCCAAGGGAGAGCCAGGAGGATGCTTAGGGGACTTGAGCATCTCCCCTGGGAAGAGAGCCTGAGAGCCCTGGGGCTGTTTAGTCTGGAGAAGAGAAGGCTGAGAGGGGATCTGATCAATGTCTATCAAGAGCTGAGGGCTGGGGGTCAAGGGGAGGGGGCCAGGCTCTTTTGGGTGGTGCACAGGAATAAGCCAAGGAACAATGGAGACAAACTTGAACAGAGAAGGTTTCAGCTCAACATGAGGAGAAACTTCTTTAGAGTGAGAGTGACAGAGCCCTGGAGCAGGCTGCCCAGAGAGGTTGTGGAGTCTCCTTCTCTGGAGACTTTCCAAACCCACCTGGATGCATTCCTGTGCAGACTACCCTAAGTGATGCTGCTCTGGCAGGGGCGGGGGGGGCTGGACTGGATGATCTCTGGAAGTCCCTTCCAACCTCTAATGTACTGCGATTCTCTGGTCCTGCTCTGGCATGGGGGTTGGACTCGATGACCTCCGAAGGTCCCTTCCAACCCCTAACATCCTGTGAGCCTGTGACCTGCTGTCACTTGCCTTCACCAGGACCCTTTGCAGATCCCTGCCAAGGGGCTCTGCTGACTGAGCACACAGAAGCAGCCCCACTCACCTGTCCAGTTTGAGCTTGTGAGCCAGCATCCGCCAGTCGTGGCCCCTGGTCTGGGGGGCGTCCAGGCTGCTGCACAGCTTCTGCCTTATCGGGAGGGGGATGCTGAAAGCACTGGGCCCAACGATGGTGGTGATGGTGTCTGCAGAGTCCACAGGAGGGTAATCAATGCCAGTAGGTTCCTGAGGTTGGGAAGAAAGCAAAGTATAAAGGAATACAGCAGTTTCATCAGTGAGTGCAAAGATGACTGCTGACGTGCATCCTCTGAGACTCACTGCCACATTGAATATGAGCCAGCAGTGCCCAGGTGGCCAAGGAAGCCAATGGCATCCTGGCTTGGATTAGAACCAGGGTGGGCAGCAGGGACAGGGGGGGTGCCCATCCCTCTGTGTTGAGCACTGCTGAGGCCACATCTTGAATATTGTGTTCAGTTCTGGGCCCCTCACTATAGGAAGGACATTGAGGGGCTGGAGCATGTCCAGAGAAGGGCAATGAGGCTGGAGAAGGGCCTGGAGCATATGACCTACAAGGAGCATCTGAGGGAGCTAGGGGTGTTCAGTCTAGAGAAGAGAAGGCTGAAGGGAGACCTCAGCCCTCTACAACTCCCTGAAGGGAGGTTGGAGCAAGGAGGGGGCAGCCACTTCTTGATGACAAGTGATAGTACCAGAGGAAATGGTTACAAGCTGCACCAGGAGAGATTTAGGCTGGATATTAGGAAATGTTTCTTTATTGAAAGAGTTATCAAACATTGGAATGGTCTGCCTAGGGCAGTGCTGGAGTCAGCATCCCTGGCAGGGTTCAAGTGGTGTGTGGACCTGATGCTTAGGGACATGGCTTAGGGTTGACCCCTCAGGACTGGACTAGAGGTTGGACTGGAGCTCTTTGAGGTCTCTTCCAACCAGATACATTCTGTGATTCTGTGATACTTGTGTTAAAGGGCAGCAGCCCTCTGCTAATCACACATTTAGGTTAGTCACCTGAAATATAAAAGTATAACTGACTTTGGGTAGCCAGCAAATTGGGTTTTTTTTTCTTTTTCTTTTTCTTTTTTTCTTTTTCTTTTTTTTCTTTTTCCTTTTTCTTTTTCTTTCTTTTTCTTTTTCCTTTTTCTTTTTCTTTCTTTCTTTTTCTTTCTTTCTTTTTCTTTTTCTTTTTCCTTTTCTTTTTCCTTTTCTTTCTTTCTTTTTCTTTTTCCTTTTCTTTTTCTTTCTTTCTTTTTCTTTTTCTTTTTCTTTTTCCTTTTCCTTTTCTTTTTCTTTCTTTTTCTTTTTCTTTTTCTTTTTCTTTTTCTTTTTCTTTTTCTTTTTCTTTTTCTTTTTCTTTTTCTTTTTCTTTTTCTTTTTTTCTTTTCCTTTTTTTATTTTCCTTTTCCTTTTCTTATTTTCCTTTTCCTTTTCTTTATTTTTTAGGGTGAAGATTACTATAGCTGGGCAAAATTAAGCCCAGCTTAATTAACCACTCACTGGAAATAACAGGCACTTGGACTCATTGTAGAGCATAGCAAATTGCTATGACTTAAGCAGAATGCAGCAGGAGCCCCTTCCTGTCCCCCCAGCCAGAGACAGCAGCACCAGACTCCACTGCTGACATCTCTTTAGCAGCATCTATGCCCTCTGAAGCCACAGAGAGATGGTTAATATCACCCCAGGCACAATCTGACCCCTCATTTTCACAGGGCTTTAACTCTGTGCTGGAGACAGATGGAATGTGTGCACTCAGAGCAGAGGGGTGGCTGTCACCCACCTCCCAAAGACCAGCACTGAGCTTAAAGGTGGTGGCAGCAAGGTTTCAAGGGGGAAATCACCTCCACAGCCAGCCTGTCCTCTGCAGGTATAGGAGTTGATGCTTTCTGATGTGGTCCCTAGGACCACAGGCTCCCCAGGACACAGCTGTAATATGTCCCACTGAGAATAACAAGTGGTTAGCTCTTCTGGGCAAGGATTTTATCTCTTCCTGGCCTGCAAGGATTTAACACCCCTGGATAGGTAGAAAGAATCACAGAATCGATAAGGTTGGAAAAGACCTCAAGGATCATCAAAGTCCAACCTGTCACCCAAGACCTCATGACTATTAAAGAAGGGTTCAGTAGCTGCTAGAACAAGGGTAGTTAGTCAGCTTGGATGGTTGGGTTTGCTTAGGCACAACAAGGTGCTGAAGGGCAGACCAAAACAGACCCTTACATGACCTAGTTAGTCACCAGAAGAAAGTGTGAGGAACCACAGCTAAGGGAAGTCATCCTGCCCTGTACTCAGCACTGGTTAGACCACACCTTGAGTCCTCTGTCCAGTTCTGGGACCCTCAGTTTAAGAAAGATGTTGAGATGCTGGAACGTGTCCAGAGAAGGGCAACAAAGCTGGGGAGGGGTCTGGAGCACAGCCCTGTGAGGAGAGGCTGAGGGAGCTGGGGGTGTTTAGCCTGGAGAAGAGGAGGCTCAGGGGAGACCTCATTGCTGTCTACAACTCCCTGAAGGGAGGTTGGAGCCAGGTGGGGGTTGGGCTCTGCTCTCGGGCAACAGTGACAGAACAAGAGGACACAGTCTCAAGCTGTGCCAGGAGGGGTTTGGCGTGGATGTTAGGAAGAAATTCTTCCCAGAAGGAGAGATTGGCCATTGGGATGTGCTGCCCAGGGAGGTGGTGGAGTCACCATCCCTGGAAGTGTTTAAAACCAGACTGGATGAGGCACTTGGAGCCATGGTTTAGTTGATTAGATGGTGTTGGGTGACAGGTTGGACTTGATGATCTCTGAGGTCTTTTCCAACCTGATTAATTCTGTGACTCTGTGTGATTCTGTGGTTTCCTGATACCTGATCTGATCTCTTTATCACAACAACCCCTTCCTTATGACTCGAGAGGCATACAAATTGGTTTTCAGTATGCAGTTATTATATTTCCAGGTACTTTCTGTCATCAGACCAGCTGAGTTTTAGGTATTTCTTCTAGTAGCAAAGTTGACAGAAGCCTATTGCCAGCCCTTAACAGCCCAAGATGCTCCTTCCCCTCATTTGGGCTCAGAAACATCACCATGTGTCAACCAATTTTGCAGTAGGGGCAGCCTTGATAGCAGTGGCATTATTCCTTTCTTCTATTCATCCATGATGGATGGGATCACAGCACAAGACAAGAATATTATCCTGTTCCCTCTGAATCCATTACCAGGCCCTATTACACACACGCAGCTGAAGATGATTATAGTGTATACTTGCATTTCATTAAAGTTATTCTTAGTCCTTTCTCTTCTCTGTGAGGTTAAATTAGAGATTACCTCAATGCAGCACTTATTACAATAATTGTTTATGATACTTGTTTTACCATCTGTCTTTAATGCTGTGCAGTCCCCAGCTGAATATGTAACTTTATACCCAATAACCAAGCAGATGTTGTGGGTAATGATGCACACCATCAGAGCCCTAGAGCACAAGTAACTTTTGTCTGTGGTCTTCCAGCCCTTCCCCAAGTCAGTCATCAGCAACTGCTGCTTGCTCTTCATAGCTGCTGGGGGGACAAGGCACAAAAGCCACCAGCACACTCCCTGGAGGTACTGCCACTTCACACCTGAACAGGTTGCTTGGTCTCAGCTCTAAGCTCATCTGCCCCAAAGGGCAAAAGTTCTCTGGGTGACCTGAAGCATCAGCAAGGGTGTTTCAAAACTTAGGGTCATTTTTTTGTGCTGGAAAATGTCAGCCATCAAAAGAAAAATTGTTGAAGGCAACAGCAGTAGCAAAATGTGAGGAGAAATGCCTATTTCAACGAGACCATCTGACATTCCTGCTCCCACAGCAGTTATTACATGAGATCAGAAGGGAGCTTATGCAGACATATGGCAATGCCATTTTCCTATTCTCCTTCCTCCCTCTCCAGGGAAGTGTTGGGCATGCTGGTCTTGTGCACTGCCAGGAAACAGGACCGTGATGTTCATCACAAGATTGGTTGGAGAGTGGTAGGCAAAGAGGTCCTCCACACAGGCACTAGAAGGGAGACCACAGTTGCCCTGCCTGGAAGGAGGGATGCTCCCTTCCAGGTGAAAGGAACTAACAGAAATTGAACATCATACAAACAATGAATTAATCCATCCCTTATATCCATGCCAGCAGTCAGAAGGAAAAGGAGAAGCACTAAACAGGTAGCAAGGGGAAAGGATGTACCTCCTCAGCTCTCCCACATTCCTGCAGTCAGAGAGAGAGAAGTGCACTGATGTCATTTACCTCTGAGACAGAGCAGTTGAGCTGGAAGATCTGCCCTTCTCCTTCAACCTGCCTCACACAGAGTTTGCATACCAGCTCCACCGTGTTCAGGCTGAACCTTTCCAGCGTGAAGGTGCAGTGAAGGTTCCTCTGGCACCCACTCCAGATGTGATAAAAGGGAATTTCCTGCAGCAGGAAAGCAAACCAAAATACAGTTAGGGAGGGATGAGAGACCAGGGTGTGGATTGCTATATGCTATGATGGTTTTAAGGCCATGCCTTTAATTGCTTTTCACAGAGTTTGAGCAGAAAAATAAAAGAATGTAAATAAATCACAACTGGATGTAAGAAAGAAAATTAATGATTATTCTAAACACGATTATTCTAAACACTCTTATTCTATTGGGGAGATAGAAATGTTTAAGAGTCAGTACTCAAAACAAAATTCAGTCTGTCTGGTGTTTTTCTGCTGGGACCCAAGCTGCTGTCACTGCAAATGGGCCAGGGGAAAATCTGTCCAAAGAACTGCAGCCTGGCACCTGGTGGTTTTTAAACACCCCTCTGTGTCACTGCACTTCTTTAAGCCTCACTGCTAGAATCCAATGCCAACGGTCTGCTGTGGGGACTGAAGAAAAAGAGTTCAGCACTTCTCAGCCTGAAACAGAGCATGCTGATAAAGAAACATTAAGATGAGGCCTTGGGAAGTGCTGGGACAGAGAACAGACAGATAACAGACACCAGGTGTTTTCTTCATGGCTGTAAGAAGTTTTGGAATGCTCAGCCAATGACTGTTTGTGGCAGTTTAGGCTGGGTACCTCCTAAACTGAAGCCACAGAGCTGCACCTCCAGTGTCCAGCCCAGTGGGTGGGCACAGGCAATAGTGGATTGCTGCCCATCAATCCTGCAGCCTTACCAATCTGGTTGCAAAGTCGTTGTCTGTCTTTTTCTTCCCTCTCTGCTCCCATGGGAGATGCTTTCTTATTGGGTAACAGTGGGGGAGTCTCTCAGCCTCTTTGGCCTGTTTAGGCTTAATGCCAGGATAAGAAGAGATGGGGGGACAGTTTCAGGCCTGGCCAGCCTGAAACCAGCCGAGCAACAGGGGGGAGGAAGAAAGATCCCTGGGGGTTTTGGGTGTACCCCAGGTCGGAAGAAGGGAAGCGTTGGGATTGGTTTTTTTTGGTGTGGTGCAAAGGGACTTTGTATGCTTAGGACATGCTCATCACTAATGCTTTGCAGTTCTTGTAGTCTGTTAATTGCTTCTCCCTTTAAACTTTCCATGCCTATCCAATCCCTTTGTGTGAGCATCATTCTTTTGCTCCTTTTGGGGCAACAGAGCATCTGTCCCTCTCTAAACTAGGACACTGTTTAGATCATAGAATCATAGAATTGTAAGGGTTGGAAGGGGCCTCAAGGATCAAACAGTTCC